>NC_052156.1:114424027-114735277 GCF_902713615.1 Scyliorhinus canicula | reverse complement strand
ATTTGTATTGGAGGCAAAGCTCCCTGTTCACAATTACCACTAGTTAATCTTATCAGAGAAAAAAATTCAATTACATTTATCAAGGTTATTCCGCAGTCAGGTTATTGCCTAAAAAAAATGAAGTTCCTTAGCTAGGATTGTAGACATTATATTCTTTTCTGTGTGTTTGTTAAAAATTGAACACTGCCTTCTATAAGAACTACCAATATACAGTTCTAATAAAGTAATATTCGACAGGCTCTGGAATAGGTCATTAGCACATAGATTATAGAACTTTGGGAGGCATGCTCATAACTGTTAATAGACTTCAAATCGCAGCCCACGCTGACATTTAAAAAATCTAGTTTCAAATTTGATAACAGATTACCAGCAAGGCTGGAAGCCAGCCACATGATTAAGGCAATTTAAATGCTTGCAAAGTGGCAAGATTAAAATCAAATAAGTGCCGATTTTTTCTGCTTCATTTATCTTTCACTTGTTTCACTTCTTAACTACGTGTGCCGACGGACTCTGGGTAATTTCTTTTGCACCAATTACCCGACGATAGTTTATTTTTTGGGGGGGTGGGGAGCGAAGCACATTAATTGACACACTATCAGACTGAAATGGAATGCCTAACGCATTTAAGTGAGATTTTTGAGCCTTAGCAGGGAGGCTTTCCTTTAAGCATGCTGTGCTGTGCTCTGTAAGAAAAGCCTACTTAGCCTGCCTGGGTAGCTAACTGTTGAACTAGTAGACTTGCACACGCCCAAGGTGAAAGAAAACAAAAAAAAACACTCCTGGGAAGCAAGCAGTAAGTTAATGAGCTGCCTCCGACATGTGGCTTGATGGAGTCGCAGGTGGCTGACAAGAGCTAGGCTAGGTTAAGAAAACAGTATTCATCATTCTACTGCTGGTGTCTCCTCTCCCCTCTATTCCAGAGGCACCAGAAGGTTTTCTATGATGAAGATTTGGTCCAAACACCGTAAATGTTTGTTCTTGTGCAATGTAGAGGTCAGTTCTTGCTTTGTGTCAAATGCACCACCAGGAAACTTACTGCCATAATTTTGACAGGCATTTATTTTGGTAGAGGTGCAGCTTTTAATAAGGTGTGCGTGGCTTGCCATATCGTCCCTTGAAGGCCCATACCAACATTGTCATACAATGGAAGCAAAATTAATTTTCACAGTGCATCACAAATACAGACATGCGATTTTCTCTTCAATTCTTCTTTTCTGTTTTATTATCTTTTCTCTATCATAAAATATGAAACACATCTAATTTCTATCTTGGAGCAGAAAGAACAATAGTGTTCACAGCTGCTTGACTCTCTGGGTTATTTTTTTTAAAAAAGCAATTGAACTTTAACAGTTTCCTTGCTGAATGCCATAGTGCTTTAGTTTTACAATGATGTTTAGTTAGTCTCACCACATTATTTTATACTTACTTCTGTGTTGGATATACAGAAACAAGATGCGTCCTCAGGCAGAGAATGCTTCTCAACCCTTTCCTACTCAATGGGGAAATGGTTGGAAGTTTGGTTTCCAATTTGAACACTATTTGGATCACTCTCCGGGTAAATATGGCCTGTTCTGGATTGGGAAGGTTTCTCGCTATTTTTGAGTGAGTTAAGTCTAACCGTGGTAGGTTTACAAGTAATCGTTTTGTAGCACAGAGCCTGAGTACTGCTGAAAAGAAACATCTTGTCAAAGCTTTTCATCTTGCACTCATCAGAACAATGGCATGAATACCAATAAGAAGTCTGAGAACACCAGGTTAAAATCCAACAGGTTTGTTTAAAATCATTAGCTTTCGGCGCACTGCTCCTTCCTCAGGTGAATGAAGAGGTGGGTTGCAGAAACATACATATAGACAAGGTCAAGGATGCAAGACGATACTTTGAATGCAAGTCTTTGCAGGTAATTAAGTCTACAGGTCCAGACAGAGCAACTGGAGAGAGGGATAATCACAGGTTAAAGAGGTGTGAATTGTCTCAAGCCAAGACAGTTGGTAGGATTTCGCAAGCCCGGGCCAGATGGTGGGGGGTGAATGTAATGTAACATGAATCCAAGGTCCCGGTTGAGGCCGTACTTATGTGTGCGGAACGTGGCTATATAAGTTTCTGCTCGGCGAGGCCGCCTTGGAGAACGCTTAGCCGAAGATCACAGGCTGAATGCCCTTGACTGCTGAAGTGTTCCCCAACTGGAAGGGAACATTCCTGCCTGGTGATTGTCGCACAATGTCTGTTCATCTGTTGTCACAGCGTCTGCATGGTCTCGCCAATGTACCACGCTTCGGGACATGATTACCAATGTCAGGGGAAACAACAACCTTAACACTCCATGAGAAGAGAGTGTTGATTTGTTCAATCAGCACACTCTTCTCAGAGTACCAAGTTGTTATTCCCGCTGACATTGGCATTCTTGCACTTGGTACGGTACATTTCTTCAAAAATTATTTTATTTACAAGATAGTACATTCTAAGCTTCTAGGTATATACATCTCTTTCTTGCACAAGCTATTCCATCTTCTGGAGGTTCAGTTAACTCAGTTGGCTGGACAGTCAGTACGTGATGCAAATCAGAGCCAACAGTGCGGATTCAATTCCCGTACTGGCTGAGGTTATTCACGAAAGCCCCACCTTCTCAACCTCGCCCGAGGTGTGCTGACCCTCAGGGTAAACCACCACCAGTCAGCTCTCAAAGGGGAGAGCAGCCTATCCATGGTGGCATTTACATTCCATCTTACTTTCTCAGTCACTTGCACACGACTCTGATGTCACTGTTACATCATGACACACATTACTATCTCATTACCTATTAACCTATTATTCTACAGAAATCACTTCGATTTTTAAATCACACCTCAAGTTCTTGTTTTCAAATCCCTTTGAGATCTTACTCCACTTTATCTCTGTGACCTCCTCTGTCTCCAAACCCATTCTAGCACATAGTGAATCTCTCTCCCACCCACTCTCTTGAGCTACTTCTCTTAAGGTTCTTTTCTAAGCCCCAATAGTCTCCCCTATTCTCTGGCCACCGTTAAAAATCTTTACAAATCCCAGGTTTATCACTGAACCCTCAGTCACCCCTCCTTGTTTCACCCTCCAGAGCCCTGTTCCTCTCTCCCATTCATTATTTTTGTTTCCCCCTGTGGGAAGTTGTCTATATTAAAGGTTCTATCTAAATCTATGTTATGGAAATTCATCAATTGCCCATGAATGATAAATTTACTTAAAAAAAAGAATTTGTAGGAGGCCATGTTGAAATAAGATGGGCTAGTTGGGCTTCATCTGGAGCAATGACGAATTGTAGCTGTGAGGATGGATTGAAGAGGGACTGTTTTCCATGGAGGAAAGAAGGCTGAGAGGACATGTGATAAGAGGTATGTAAGGTTCTGAGGGGTATGGACACGGTAACTAGTGAGAAACATCTCCCAATCAAGAGAGCATTAAAATCTATAGGGCACAGGCTCAAGATAATTGACAAATGGAGTAAATATGATGTGAGGAAAAATCTTTTTCACCCTGAAGGTGGTTGGAGTCTGGAACTAGTTTCCTGAGAGGGTGTTGGAGGCAGGTTTGAATGAGATATTCGCAAAGGTATTGGATTGCTATCTGAAAATGTTACGGGGATAAGGCAGGGGAGAGGGATTAGATAGAGTGCTCTTTCAAAGAGCCAGTACAGACTCAATGGGTTGAATGGCCTTCTTCTGCACTGTAAAGATTCTGTAAAATGATCCCAGCTGTGGCCCAAAGGTTTCACTCTCACTTTTGAGTTGGAAGGTTGTGAGTTCAAGCCTCACTCCAGCTTTTTGAGCAAATAAATCTAGGCCAACGCTTCTGTGCAGCACTGAGCGAGTGCTGTACTTTTGGAGGTGCTGAGCTTTGAACAGAGGCCACATCCATCCGCTTATGAGGACACAAAAAATATCTTGGCATTATTTCAAAGAGGAGCAGGAGAATTCTCCCCCAAAGCTCAGAATAATATTTATTCCTCAGCCTATACCATTGAAACAGACAATCTGATCATTTTCATGTTGCTGTTTGGGGGATCTTACTGTGCATAAATTGTCTGCCTACATTGCAACAATGACTACAGTGTGAAAGCACTTCATTGGTACTTCTTTGGAATGTCCTGAGAAGTATTATTTGAGTGCATTGCCCAGATGTTTGCTCCCTGATGGAGTGCTCAGACAATGGAGAATTTCAGGCACTGTGGACCCGACCTTTACAAAAGGCCAGCCACAGTTCTGATTTTCATTCTGGAGAGGCTGGCTGGATTAGAAGCTGGGCCTACTGCCTGGGAACATGTGTGGAGGCTGCCGAGTGTGGAGGTGGACAGGGCGGAATGCCTGTCTCTGTGCTCAGGCACTTTATTAAATTGAATAAAAAGATGCTTGAAATAAAGAACAACTCTTCAGTCCTCACCCACGCAACTCACTTCCCATGTCCTTTCTATGCCATCCTCATTTCAATGGCTCTTCATACCCCTTATGCTAACCCTATGCTCCTCTGCCCCTATCCCCATGGCCCATCATATCTCCCATGCTGACACATGCCCCCCCAAGCACCCTCGTGGCCTTTTATAGCTCCTCTGCCAACTTTGTGCTAACTCATGCCAATGCACACCCCTCTCCTCCAATACTCTGCCTGTTCCCCCTCAATTCCAACTCACCTAGTATCCTTTGACAGTTCTTTGACAGTGATAGCAGTTCTTTGACAACTTAGACAGTTCTTTGATGTCTTGGACAGTTCTTTGACAGGGCCTTTGTGAGATCATTGGAATAATGTGTACAATTTTGATGGACAAAGGAGTTATCCTCCCCGTGTGTGCGTGGGTTTCTTCCGGGTGCTCCGGTTTCCTCCCACAGTCCAAAGATGTGCAGGTTAGGTGGATTGGCCACCAAAATTGCCCTTAGTGTTGGGTGGGGTTACTGGGTTACGGGGATAGGCTGGAGATGTTGACCTTGGGTAGGGTGCTCTTTCCAAGAGCCGGTGCACATTCGATGGGCCGAATGGTCTCCTTCTGCACTGTAAATTCAATGAAAGTTTATTGGAGGAAGATGGCAAAATGGAGTTAAGACCACAACCAAATCAGCCATGATCCTATTGAAAGGTGGAGCACACTTGAAGAGCTGAATGACTTACCCCTGCTCCGAAGTGCTATGTTCTTTTATTCCTATGTTGACAGCTTTGACAGTTCTTTGACAATGTATTTATGCACTTTTACACACAATTGTGTTTACTATTAACAATTCAAAGGGTTCCTTACTTCTCCCAAAATTATCCTGGGATCATATCCATAGAATCATATAATTTACATTGCTGAAGGAGGCCATTTGGCCTGTCAAGTCTGCACTGGCCCTTGGAAATAGCATCCTACTTAAGCCCACACCTCGACCCCATCCTCGTAACCCAGTAACCCCAGCTAACCTTTTCTTTTGACACTTAAGGGCAATTTAGCATGGCCAATCTACCTAACCTGCACATCTTTGGACTAGCGAAAGGGGTACCTTACCTCTCCGAAGGGTTAACCTGGCTATCTAAACAAATCCAACAATCTGACCTCCTCTTACTAGATCTAATCTGCATACTCTGGGCAAGATTTACCCCGCAACCTGCCGCGTATTTTGCAGTGGCCAGAGAGGGCCCGAAATTAGCCATTGGTGGGATCTTCTGGTCCTGCCATCGTCAATGGAATTTCCTGTTAAATGCACTCCGCACCGCCATGACGCATCCGGTAGGGGTGTGCGTGGAAGATCCCGCTGGCGTGAACAGGCGGAATGTTCCATCCTCTGGGTGTCACATTACTGGTGTCACAAAATTCCCTTTCAGTGGAGGCAGCTGGAGGCTTAAATGCCCATGCGTAAACCCCGCCCGACTCCAGTACCGCCCCCACAAAAATGGGAAGTGCCATATTCGGGGGCAGGACACAGGAGTTTCAGTCTCGACCCTTATTTCTGCCACAATTGAGAGGTCCTTCAGAATGGCGAAAATCTGAGCCTGCATCTCTTTTTTTGATATGGATTTGAGTTTACAAAAATCCTGTTTAAGCGTGCCTGTCCCTTTAAATAAAGTCAAAGTAGCTGCATATCACATGTAAAACATAATTTCCATTCTCCAACCTTGTTTTCTGGCTTTCAGAGTAGTTAACAGCTCAAGGCATAGCACAATATTTTAAAATATATTTTTTAAAGAAGCTTTAAGATCCTCTGGTGTTCTCCTTTGGGGACGGGAATATGATACTTTAGTCAGAGGGGAGCTACGTTCATATCTCCAGTGGTGGATGTGGGTGGCATGTTTTTTTTTTAACTTCTGACTTAACTATCATGTGCAGTATAAATGTTTAGGTCTGCTTTACATCTCCTGTGGTCTAAAGAGAAATAGAAATAAAAAAATCGGCAACCGTAAGCGGGCTTGAAAGGAAGTGACTTTGGTAATGAAACATTTCATTTTAATTCACTTAAAAGACATAGCCATTCACTAGTGTACTTATTTAATTAGCAATCTGATTTGCAAAGATCTGGAAGAATAAACATGAACTGCACAAGGACTTTCTGTCAAGAGGTTTACATGTACTTTTCATATATCAGCATTAATTAAAGTGGATGATACTTTAATTTAAAATGCGTCATGTACAGTTCATTGATTTTGCAGATGAACTTTATTTATTTATGAAGGGTTCTGTAGAGTAATTCTGCAATCGTCAGTCCTGCCAATTGAAACACTTTCCCACTTTTTCCCAGGAGCCCGTATTAGCTTCAGGGGATGCTCGCCTGATGCCTGCGTATGGCCCTTGTGCCCTGACCCAAGATCACGGTTGCGATCCAGCAACCGCGTTGTGCCCGTTGCGGATCCGGGAAATAGCGGGAAAGGCCAAAATCAAGATTCACGCCGGGTACGAGCCATTTGACGACTCACCCGACCTGCTGCCGATGGCAAGTTCTGGATTATGCCCCAAAATGGCGAGTACATCATTAACCCTCATTTGCATTCATTTCAATCTCATTCTTGAGATTGAAGTCGAATGCTGCGACCTCCCGGGAATGACCCTACTCCCCAGTGTGAAATCCCGTGGCACCACTGCGTACTCCTTTTTGAAAATGTGAAGCTGACGCAATCGCTGCTGAGGGGAAGTGAGGAGGTGAGACGCCATTTCCAATGTCCGGCATGCAGCTCAAGAGCACTGGAGCTGCTGCCGCAATGCCCGTGGAATGATGGCGGGTGGGGGGGGGGGGGGGGGGGGAACGTGGGGGGAGGGCCTTAGGGGGGTTGGGCTTGATCAGGGGGCTAAAGCATTCCAGGTCATGGGACGCCCCTGGGCCGGCGAGTCGCATTTGTGAGGCCTTCAAGCCATCTTTAAATATTGTGGAGACCAATAATGGGGGAAATCACAGCTGCATCCTGTCCGTCCTACCGAACTCTTCCAGGACTGATCCCTTCCGTGGCTTCTATCCTGAAATTCAATTTACTCCCTTTTATTGTGAACAGCCTCTACCTTCGCAAATGAAGGCTATTCCACGTGAGGAATAAGCCTTGTTAGTTATGAGAGCACTTCTCACTCTCAACAGGTAACTTTGGCGGGATTCTCTGTCCCACTGCACCAGAAATCGGGCCCCTGGGATTCACCTTCTCGCCAGCTGGCCAATGGGGTTTCCCATTGTGGGCAGTCCCAGGCCGTCGGGAAAGCCCCGGGCTGCCGGAACAGCGGAGAATCCCGACAGCGGAGAATCCCGACAGCGGAGAACCCAGCCCCATGTCTCAGAGGATGATTAGTGCACTAAATGCCCAGCAAACTTTGATGCTTGAACAGTGTGCCTGAACTCGAGCAGCATCAGCACCATAGAGGCAGCTACCAACAATCAAACACCAAAGAGCAGGGCTTCAGCACAAGAGATCTTCCCGCGACCAAATGGTACGTGTGTGGATAAGCGGTGCTGAGCAAGGTCTCCATCATGTTCCCCGCAGAGGTCTGGGGTCTAGGGTTAGGGGGCTGCTGATGTGGCCAGGTGTGAGTGTGTAGAGCAAGTTTTGCAGCAGAAGAGACTCGCTGGATGGCACTCTGAGAGAAGACGGGACATGCAAGGGTGCGGGAGACTTGAGGGCGCCAGGATGGAAGCCCTAACTGATTTTCGGACTCTCTGTTTCTCCAATTCCTTACAGAGATAACAATGTCTGCTTGTGTGGATCCCGCAGAGGCTGCCCTCGCGTTGCTTGTGGCAGCCGAGGTGGGATGGCAGCTAGACCAACACACGCTAAAGGTGACACCCCATGTGCTGTCTATCAGGCAGAAAGGGAGGCCAGCGACGGCCCTAGGTCTGCAGGCGTCGTTGATTATTCAATGAGATGATTAACATCATGTGCTGCAGAAGACTCCGCCTCAGCAGGGAGACAGTGTGGCACCTGTGCCACGTCCTCAGGGATGTCAGCCCATGGAAGAGGAGGAAGATACCCACTCCCGGTGGCCGTGAAGGTCACTACAGCCCTGAACTTTAATGCCACTGGGTCATTCCAAGGCTCGAGCGGGGACCTGTGTGGCATTTCACAATCTACAGCCCACAGGCGCATCCGGAGGGTTATGGATGTTCTGTGTGACCAGGCATCAGAGTACATCATCTATGAACTAGACCAGGCCAACCAAGATGCCGGGGCAGCAGGATTTGCTGCCATCGGCGGGATGCCCCAGGTCCAGGGACCAGCGATGGCACGCATGTCGTCCTGTGAGCACCGGGACATCAGGGTGTGCTCTATATTAACTGGAAGGGGTTCCACTCCCTGAATGTTCAGATCATGTGTGACCATCATCTCTGACTCATGCACGTGTGTGTGCACAACCCAGGATGCATGCATGACATCTACATTCTGGGGCACTCGGAGATCCCTAGTGTCAACGAGGACTATCCCAAGTTGACGGATTGGGTGGTGGGGGACAAGGGCTGCCTGCTGAGTCATGATTGATGATACTGGTGTGACGGCCTGAGAGCGAGGCAGAGACCTGTTATTATGAGGCCCATGCTGCCAACTGTGCTGTCACTGAGCAGTGCATTGGGCTGCTGAAAATGCTGTTCCGATGCCTGGGCCACTCTGCCGGGCCTCTACACTACACCCCCCAGAGGGTCTCCCGTTTTGTGGTAGTCTGCTCTGCCCTCCACAATCTGGCACGGCACCGGGGCGACATGCTGGACGAGAAGCAGGAGGAGGAGGCAGCCCAGGAGGGGCTGAAGGACGTGCCCAAGGAGGAGCCAGAGGATGGAGGACAGGCTGCGGCAAGGGTCCAACATGTGAGGAAGACCAGGTAGGCCCTCATCGTCTCCATATTCTCCAAGAATGGGACTGCGTCCATCAGCTCAACACCTCCTCCCAACCACTTGCCCCCTTCCCCACCGCAATTTCCCTCCTTCCCCACTATGATTTCCCTCCCCCCAATACCCTGTCATTTCCCTCCCTCATCCAAACGCTCCCTCCCGCCACTATTTCCTTCCATCCCCCATTTCCCTCCCTACCCCAATCCCTCCACTCCCCAGTTACCCCCCCACCCCATTTCTGTCCCTTCCTCCCAACCAATCCCTCTGCCCACCAGTTCCTGAACTCCCCCCATTCACCACCCCCCCATCACACCACCCCCTACTCAACCACCCTGTTCCCTCTGCAGTGGTCTCAGTAACATCACTCCAGGGTGATGGACCTGTGTTGTCATTGTCAATCGGTCACCATTCAAGGCAAGAGAGTAATAATCACTTGCTGTGAGTAAAGTCTGGTTCTCCTCAGCTTCTGCAAAAGTCTGACTCCTGTCTTTCTGCTGACAGCGCGCTCACACCCATCCTCTGCACAGGGTCTGCATCGGGGACTTATGATCTTGGATCACCGTGCCTGGGGGCTGGGGGGTGGTTGAGCAAAGGGCAACAGGGGGTGGTGGTGCAGGCAGGTCCACTGTGAAGAGTAACGTGACAGCGGCTTCACATGTATCAGGTGTGACAAGTTTTAATAGTGAACATTCCACTGGCAAGTTTCCATTTCCCCTAGCTATGGATAGTGACCTCACCAGTGCCACTTAGTGCTCCTCACTCTTCTTGTTCTTTCATCGTCCACTGCTACGTCTAAGTGTGTCCCCAGGATGCACTTCAGAGGTTGAGGCAGCCTGCTGCTTTCTGCACCCAGTGGCCTTTAATGCCCTTGGCGGGTATCCTCTGGAGGACCTGGAGCTGGGGGCCCTGTCCGACTTACTGGTGTCACTGGCATCACTGTGCCACCCTACTCTGCCCGCTGCCATTGAGATGTGTCGGTGTCGGGAAGGGGGAATTTGGAAGAAAAGAGACCGTAATTGTCTCCTTGATAGCGGCCCCAGGTTGGCATCCAGCACTTCCTCCTCCCCGTGGGGTCTCCATGGGACTGAGGGGCAGCTGGAGTGAGCTCCAGAGGCCTCGCAGTCATCTGTCACTGCTAGTCCTGGAGGCTCCCCATTGTCTGCCTCATTGTGGCGACAGCCTCAGCAATTCTCCTAAGTGACTGGGCCATGCTCTGCAGTGCCACGGCAATGTCCACCTGCATCTGGGACACGTCCCTCAGTGACTGTGACATGATATCGAGGCCCTCACCCTTGGTTGTATCTGACTGAGCCACGCCCCGGACACCACCCCTCAAGACGTTGACCTCGCCCTCCAGGTTTTCCACTGCGGTCACCACCCTAGCTGTGTTGGCATCAGTGCTTCGCATTGTTGGCAACATCTCCTGTGCCTGTAGACTTTGGGATTCCTCAAATCAGCAATGCAGTTGCTGTAATGTCCCTGATATCCCCTCCTGAATGTCTCTGCTATACCCTATCATCTGCATCAGCTCTGGGAGAACCTTGTCCAGAGGCTTGACATTGGCTTGGACCCAACTGAGTCCTGGGATATAGCAGACCTCTGACTCCCTTGAATGTTCCTGCCTCCACCTGATGTGCTTGAGCAACTGTGTGGTGCTCTCCAGATTGTGCCCCAGAAGCCTGTCCACTAATATCACCCACTGAGGTGTGTGTCTCTGCGCTGATCGGAGGAGTGGGTGAAAGCTGTGACGTCTCAATGGTGGTCTCCTGGGAGCTCTCTGCTGCGGTGTTCTCTTGGGTGGCATGGGGAGGGGGTCACCAGGTACCACTCTGAATGTCCCAGCCTCATCAGATCTGCGAGACAATGGACACGTAATCAGTCAGAGGGAAGGATCATTTTGTCTGACATGAACTATTCAGTTCAGACAGGCCATTAGGCTTAAGGTGCAATGGATCCTCACCTCTCTAGCGCAGGCCGGCCTCGGTGTCAATAACTGCTCTCTCCGCGGGCGACCCCACAATTTCCAGGGCCCGTTCCCCATAGGGGGTGAGGACTTGAATCTCTGCTACTTTGCTCCACCATTTTGGCCCTTTCACGTTTATTATGGGCTATCTTCTCCTCCGGGGAAAAAGAGAGGACATTGTGAGCCTCACGCTTGATGAGTCGGGTGGGTCTAAAGCAAGTGGCATGTGTGGGCACCGCACCTGGACATGGAGTGGTGGTGCTGGTGGGTTCCAGGGGTCCTGATGAACAAGGACAAAGATCTGATGTGGGGAGGGTGCGTGGTGTTAGCCAGTGATTTGTTGGGGAGGGAAATTTAAGGGGTGGCAGGTGGAAATGATGCCAGGAGAGAGGTGGTAACATATCCTTGCAGCTAAATGGAGGTCATTTGTCTTCTTCCTTCATTTGATGGCGGTCGTCCTTGTTATGCTGCCCACACTGACAACTGCTGCCACTGAATCTCCGCAATTTCACCAATGCGGACGTAACAAAACACCCCACCAAACCTGCCCAAAACTGGACTTTGAAATTTTTCCGTTGAATCGTGCCCCTTGACTCATGTTCGGGTGGCATTATCACTGCACTATTGTGATGGTTCTAAATGAATTACAAAGAACAAAGAAAATTACAGCACAGGATCAGGCCCTTCGGCCCTCCCAGCCTGCGCCGATCCAGATCCTTTATCTAAACCTGTCCCCTATTTTCCAAGGATCTACTTCCCTTTGTTCCCCGCCTGTTCATATATCTGTCTAGATGCATCTTAAATGATGCTATTGTGCCCGCCTCTACCACCTCCGCTGGCAAAGCGTTCCAGGCACCCACCACCCTCTGCGTAAAATACTTCCCACGCACATCTCCCTTAAACTTTCCCCCTCTCACCTTGAAATCGTGACCCCTTGTAATTGACACCCCCACTCTTGGAAAAAGCTTGTTGCTATCCATCCTGTCCATACCTCATAATTTTGTAGACCTCAATCAGGTCCCCCCTCAACCTCCGTCTTTCCAACAAAAACAATCCTAATCTACTTAACCTTTCTTCATAGCTAGCACCCACCATACCAGGCAACATCCTGGTGCACCTCCTCTGCACCCTCTCCAAGGCATCCACATCCTTCTGGTAATGTGGCGACCAGAACTGCACGCAGTATTCCAAATGTGGCCTAACCAAAGTCATATACAACTGTAACATGACCTGCCGACTCTTGTACTCAATACCCCGTCCAATGAAGGCAAGCATGCTGTATGCCTTCTCTTGCTCCTCCTGAATGAAACCGCCAAACAGCATTGAATTCCACCCAGTTTTATGTTGAGGATTTAAGCTGCCTCAGAGCTGTGGTGAATGTGCCCAGATTCAGTTCGTGTCTGATCTCCTTTACTCAACAGAGCAAAAACTCATTCATTCCATCAATCTGAGTCGGGCTCAAATACAAGTCCCAGGTTATGAGGACAGAATTAACACATCGCATGACTCATTGCCTGCTGTCGATGGGGATTAATTAACGTTATTCTGCAGCATTTTAAATTTTGTAAGTTGGCAACAACTTTTGTTGCCCGATTTAGAGAAGCCACCGGAAATTAGACGTAGCTGTCTGTGAATGTGACATTTGAGAGGAAAAAAGGGATAAAATGCATCTCAAATATTATGACTCTTAGTGGAATGGAGAAGCAGAGACAACTCAGGTCTGTGCTGTTTCATTTTCCATCTTACATCTATCTGATCAATTCCATGCAATAATAATTTAAAACAGCTTTGTTTGACTGCTTTCTTGAGATTTTGGCAGGAATTCTCCAAATTCCGCAGCCGTTTTTATCGAATAGAACAGTACATCACAGAACAGGCCCTTCGGCCCTCAATGTTGTGCCGAGCAATGATCACCCTACTCAAACCCACGTATCTACTCTATACCCGTAACCTAACAACACCCCCCCCCCCCCCAAACCTTACTTTTTAGGAAACTACGGGCAATTTAGCATGGCCAATCCACCTAACCCGCACATCTTTGGACTGTGGGAGGAAACCGGAGCACCCGGAGGAAACCCACGCACACACGGGGAGGACGTGCAGGCTCCGCACAGACAGTGACCCAGCCGGGAATCGAACCTGGGACCCTGGAGCTGTGAAGCATTTATGCTAACCACCATGCTACCGTGCTGCCCTGTAATTCACTTTTCCCACCAGCAGTGCACCTCCGGCTAGTGTGTTTCCCGGCAGCTTGGGGTGGCTTCAATGGGAAATCCCATTGACAAATGGCGGGAGTGGAGAATCACGCCGGCAGCGAACGGGCGCTGCCGAGAAATATGTGGGCGGGAGAATCCCACCCCTCTTCTTCCTGAGGGCCTGGAGTCTGTCTAACCACCAGTGCATTGTCTGGGTTGTGAATCCATTCATCTTTTAAATGGTCGCTCATTAAACGATGCATCGCTTCAAATGATATTTCACCTGTGCCTTTAATTATATTGAAAGGAGTATGGCTTTGAAATAACCGCGTTATAAACCAGAAAATGCTGGGAACACTCAGCGGGTCTGGCCACATCTGTGAAGAGATGAACTCAGCTAATGTTTCAAGTCGGATATGAGTCCATGAGTGGAATATTCTGGCCCCATCCACCGCGGGATCAGAAATTACCACCCGATGTCAACAGACCTTGGGAATCCGTCACATTTTCTATCCCGCCTTTGACCAAAAGCCCCACTCTGTAACTCATCTTCCAAAGTGCTGGGCGGAAGCTTCCTCCCCTCTCTACATTTGTGAGACCAATGGGCAGTCCTTAAAAGGGACTGCTTACGGTAAGTTGAACTTTTATAATTATGGTTGTGCGGTCAGAAAGAATCAGAGAATCTCTACAGTGCAGAATAAGGCCATTCGGCCCATCGAGTCTGCACCAACCCTTGGAAAGAGCACCTTACCTAGGCTCATGCCCCCACCCTATCCCCATAACCCAGTAACCCCACCTAAAATTTTGGGGTACAAAGGGGCAATTGAGCATGGCCTAACCTGCACATCTTTGGACTGTGGGAGGAAACCGGAGCACCCGGAGGAAACCCACGCAGACACGAGGAGAAAGTGCAAACTCCACACAGACAGTCACCTGAGGCCAGAATTGAACCCGGGTCCCTGGAGCTGTGAGGCAGCAGCGCTAACCATAATGAGTATGAATATTTCTTCTGGCCCTGCAACGATTAACTACCGTGAACCCGGACTATTTCCTGTATCTTCCCTTCCCCCCCCCCCCCCCCCTTACCTGACCTCTGAATTCCCCTCCGCCTTCACAGAGCAGCACTGACTGGATCTGTTTGGCCCACTCGGACTGGCGAAACGGTCTGAACAGCTTCACAGCGGCACGAAAATTAACCTTGGCCGAGAAAGAGAGTATCTTCCCCACCCCCTTACTTCACCTCTCCATTCCCCTCTGGTCTTCATCAGGCAGCCCCGCGTCTCCCCTCCATCCTGCCCGATGAAATTCTACCCCATTATTTGGACAGCTGAAAAGCTTTACGGGATGATGTCAGAGCTGTGAGCATGTGCGAAAAGCAGGGCAGGCTCTGCCAGCTGACATCCTGATGTTGGGCCAGGCATTTCTGGTATTTACTTAGAGCAGCTGTTAGGCTTTTTTAAGGATTTATATAAAACAGTCCAAACTGACCCGCTCCACTCAGGATTCTGCAGCAGTCACCCCTTCCTAAGCTGTGCCCTCCAACAGGAGATTTGTTTCAGGAAACGTTTTTAAACTATTCATGTAGAGCTGGGAAGAGCAGGAGTGCTCTCCCAATTGTACAGTATCCCGATTGCCATTGCTGTGGACATTATCATTAAGCTGTTGCCATTGAGACAAATGGCCTGTAATTTACCTTTCAAAATGGCCAAGCTGCCTGTGGAGGGCAAGATAGGTGTCAGCAGCTTACTCAACTGGGGCAGGATTTTGTGTTGGGAATTTATTAAGGGTACAGGTAGTCCACACCGAGTCAAATGTGAACAATGTTTTATTTTAAAAAATAAATTTAGAGTTCTCAATTCATTTTTTCCTATTAAGTGGCAATTTAGCCTGTTCAGTCCACCTACCTTGCACATCTTTGGGCCCACACAAACACAGGGAGAATGTGCAAACTCCACACGGACAGTGACCCAAGCCGGGATTGAACCTGGGACCTCGGTGCCGTGAGACTGCAGTGCTACCACTGCGCCACCGTGCTGCCCTTATGAAGATTTATTTACACAAACGATACATACACTACCCAGTAGATCCCAACTGGGTTCCTCTCTGGTCCTTACCTTACTGGCCGATCTTATGTACAATGGGTCAGTGTTCTTCAAAGTCGGGGGCGCGACCCGTGGGTGGGTCGCGGGAGGGTCGCGGAGCCGTTGTCCGCTGTGCTCCCGATCGCGCAAATCCCCACGCAGCAGCCGGCTTTTCATAATGCCGGCTGCAAGTGTCCGGAAACATGTCCAAAAAAAATTTGGTTTTTTTTAACAAGTTCAGGGGGTTTTATTCATTTTTTTCATTTATTTTATTCATTTTTTTTTTACAAGTTCGGGGGGTGGGGGGGGGGGGGGGGGGGGGGTGTGGGAGGGGTGTTATTCATTTTTTTCATTTATTTTACTCAGTTTAGTTTTTATTTTTTTTACAAATTTTTTTGGGGGGGGTTTATTTGATAAAATTTTACAGGATAAAAAATCAGAATTTTTGACAGATGGAGACTCCATACTTTCCGACACCGGAAGGCTTCATCTTCATCCAACAGGTTCCATTGGAGGAGCGTGTACGAGGGCCAAAGGGACCCAAAACCATTTCCTCCATTTTTGTCAGCAGCAAACAAGGTAAGAAAAAATGGTGGGTCGCGCAGGTCGGCCGGCGTGGGTTGTGAAGGTCGGCCTGCACGGGTCGCGAAGGTCGGCCGGCAAAGGCCGGCCGTGTTGGGTCCAGAAGGTTGGCCGGTTGGTAAAAATGGGACCCCAGAAAAAAAGTTTGAAAAACACTGTGCTGGGTAATTGAGATACCCCACCCCTAAGGGAGAGCATGGGGAAGACAAGCATTCCCACCCTGTAAGTCCCGTGCAGGATATTACCTTGACATCAGGGTCAAATGAAGGTCATGATACTGCACAGTGTGGATAGCAGTCAGTTGGCAGCGATTTCTCCCAAGCTGGCCAGTTATTGGTCAGAGGTGATATGAAAGGCAGGTGTGGTGGTATGACTAGGAGGTTTACGGTACCTCAGAATAGTGCTGCCATTGGTGCAGAGGACTCGCTGCCCATTGGCTCAGTCAGGTCATGTGTCTCTCTGCCAATTGGCTGAGGCTAGTCATGTGACTGCTCGGCGATTGGCCGAGAGGCCGGTAGCCCCTCCTACGAGGCGGGGTATAAGAGCCCGTAGCAACTGGCAGTCGGCCTTTCTCTGTTAGTCGACTGCCGGGCACACAACTAGTTCATTAAAGCCTGATATTTGGAACTTCTTCACGACTCGAGTCCAATTGATGGTACATCAGCAGGTAAGTGTTCGCAGCTGGAGAATCAATATGAGACCCTCCATCTTAGGAGCAACAGCAACTGCCAGTAGTGGCGACATACTGCTTGCAGGTCACTATCCCTCCTTGTCCCTGTCTTGCCTCCTGGAAAGTGGTTCAGATTAAGGCAAAATGGTGCCCACAAACCAGCACTCGCAAGGCTCCATAGTCACTCCGAAGCGAAAGCTCTAATTCAGCTCCTATCATTAGTGAGGCTCAAGGCCCAAGTTAGGCCTTGTCTTTAACAGATAGGATGCATATTCTGTGAACAGTGCCCTCTTCAGACCCATTTCCACTCCGCAGCTTCTACACAGGAAGCCACAGAGTGGGACTACGGAACTGTTCCTCGAGCATGTAATGTGGTAATGGTGAGCGCCCTGTCCCTCAGTGTCTGCAACAGGCCTTTCCAAAAAGCAGCCTGTAGAGAATGGGTAAGTTACTAATGAGTTAATCCCATCTCCAGCTTGCTGCTCATTGGTGAGCATTGCTGAAAGATGTTTAATGTCAGTCCCAGCTAAGTCAAGACAGAAGAACCTATTATTACCATTCCTAACAGAGTGTACAAAGATATATGATACATACAATAGCCCCATACAATCTTCTTAAGTACTTTCAAGCCTTGAAATGAATGCCCATGTGTTTTCAACCTTCACTTGAAAGTGCTTCTTCACTCACAATCTTAAATCGGTTCAAAAAGAATCCTCCCATCTACTTTGAATGAATGGTCGATGGACATGTCATTGCATCCATTATGGGCCACATACTGACAGTTAGATATTACAACATGACATCTTGACAATTGGAACTTCTTTTACCCTGCATGAAGAAGATGGCTCATAATAGCTGAGAGAGAATGGTAATAGAAGGAGGATCTACTAATGTTCGCCTTGTACAACCCCATATTAGGAGGGCTCTGCTTCCAGCAGATGAATGTCAGCTCAAGTGCAGGTGCACACTTTGAGTAGTTATCCACCAGACTGAGTTAGCAGGCAAACCAACCCACAATGGTGAAATCAACTGCATTACAAGTCAGGGGTCATTAGTGCGTTGCAAAGAGAAGTCAGCCGGGCCCGGGTTATACTGCAGCCTGCATGTGAATCACATTCGATTTTCAAAGAATGAGTTCTGCTCCACGTCTGGTGTAACTGTTAAATATTGTCAAAGCGACCAGCAGCACCACCCACAGTTGCAGATTGGCTGCAGACCTGCCAGAATTTCTCCACTTGGAGAAAATCAAATACACCATCTGAGGGTCGGAGGAAGGCTTCCTCAAAGCATGGGGGCAATTTGTCGGCCTGTTCCCGGACCTGTTTGAGGCCAATAATAACTAGAAAGGAAGAAACCAAAAAGATTAGAAGAGGACTGACAGCAATATACAACCCAGGAAAAGGGGGGAGAAAAGAAGAGGGAACCAGAAGGAAACAAAGGGAACAAGGGAGGGGAGGGGGAAAGAGGAAGATGGGGGAGCAACCCACCGTGTGAACAGGGAGGATACCAAAAGGGATTTGGTGGGGGGGGGGGGGGGGGGGGGGGGGGAGGGAAAAACGCATCGAGACAGATGGAACTAAAATGTAAATGGGTACAGAGAATTTGATGTACTGTACAATAACGTACACAAAATGCAACTGTATATAAAATCAAAAATGCCAATAAAATCATTTTATAAAAAGAAATATTGTCAAGGTATGGTTGGCAAAGTTTGCTTTCCCCCCCCCCCCAACAATAAAAGTGAGTTTAAGCCTGAGCAATTCTTCAATCTAGCATCTCTTGATTAATAAGGGGATCAGAGGTTATGGGGAGAAGGCAGGAGAATGGGGATGAGATTGAATGGCGGAGCAGACTCCATGGGCTGAGTGGCCTAATTCTGCCCTATGTCTTATGGCCTTATGGTCTTATCAAACTGCAGCTCAGATCAAGTTGTGACATACATTTGGCATTATCATGGTCTGGGATCATAAATTAAGATGCTGCCCTGTAATCGATCAGAATGGACATAAATGGCCATATGGCTACATCCAAACTCTTCCTTACTTGCTGATACTTAGATCCATTGCAGTGTCAAACCGACTTTCTTAGCTGAAAGTGGTGAACACATCACAAACTGAACCTCTGGATGTCGAGTCTAACTCCTCAATATTTAGTTACCAACTGAAGTGAGGTCACCTTTAGGAAGTAGGAGAAATATCGGGCGCAATTTAATGGCCTTGTCACACCTGATGCAGATCTGGGTACGCCGGTTAAATAGCAGGAGACGCCAAAATGTAGATCTGCGCCGTGCGGGCATCAATTTGCCTCCCACCTGGCCTGCTCCTGGTGGCGGATTCTGGATCCCACCCAGCCGTGGCGAGACACCAATTGACACCAATTAAGACCAATCTCCATCTCATTAGTGAGATGTAAGTCCAACTTAATGGCCTCCTGGGACTAATCGTCTCCCTGGTGAGGGATCAGATGGGTGCTATTTTCCACTCTTTTTAAAAACGTAAAGCTGGCATAATGGCTGCTGAGCGGAGCCAAGGAGGTGAGTAGCCATTTCCACTCCCCAGCATGCAGCCTAGGGTCATTGGAGCTGCTGACCCAGCGCGTGGGGTTGGGGAGGGGGTTGTTGCATCTTCAGGGCGCATAGGCCACCCCCAATATTGTGTATACTGATAACAGGGGCAACTACAGTTGCTGCCTGTCTATCCTACCAAACACTTCCACACTTCCAGGACGGAGCCTGTTTGTTATTATATCACTTTAAGGTCACTTTAACTCCCTTTGACTGTGAGCAGCCTCTAACTTCACAGCTAAAGATTATTGCTATATGGAATTGGCCTTGTTAGTTATGTGACACTTCACAGCTCCCAAGGGTTTTCTCATAGGTACACGTACTATGTCTCAGACGAGTGTTATTGCCCAGCATTCCAATCAAACTGTGAGGCCTGGACACTTTACCTGAACCCTGTAGGCATCAGCACCACAGAGGCATCAGCTTACATCAAACAAGAGCTTGGCTTCAGCATTGTGGATATTCCCGTGGCCAGAGGGTGAGTAAGTGGATCAGGGGAGGGCACCGAAGCACCGGTCTTCCCAATGTTCCTGGCAGTGGTTTGGGGTCCAAGACTCCTGCTCTGGCCAGGGGTGAGTGTGCAGAGTGGGGTTCTCCAGCACAACTGGCTCGGTGGATGACACTCTGAGAGAAGGCGGGATAAAGGTGGGGGAAACTCAAGGGATTTGAGGCTCCCCGGGATGGGAGCCCTAACAAATTGACAGTCTCTCTCCGCCTCCAATTCCTTATAGATTCCTCAATGGATGGTGTTGTTGATCCCCCAGCAGCTGCCTCGCGGTGTTGGTGGCAGCCGAGGCAACCAGACAGCGGAGAAGGCAGCAGCATCGATGCAGGCTGGAGGTGGCACCCCATGTGCAGGGGGAGACCCGGCCACCCATCAGGCCGAGGAGGGACCCAGAGGGGGACATTGGTGATGGCCTTTGGTGTACAGAAGTCATTGTTCGTACGCAAAAATGACGGACTGCATGTGCCTCAGGAGACTCTGTCTCAATAAAGAGATGGTGCGGCACCTGTGCCATGTCCTCCTGGACTTGGCATTCCTTGGTGCAGGATACCCGCTCCCGATGGCCATGAAGGTCACCGCAGCTCTGAATTTTTATTCCATCAGTTCATTCTAGGGCTCGCCGGGGACTTGTGTTGGCTTTCCCAAGCTACAGCTCAGAAGTGCATCTGTGAAGTCACGGATGCACTGTATTGCCGGGCAGCCGACTATATAAACTTTGAGCTGGACCAGGCCCTTCAAGATGCCTGGGCTGCAGAATTCTTTGCAATCGCCGGGATTCCTCAGGTCCAGATGGTAATTGATGGCATGCATGTCACCGTGTGCACATCGGGGCATCAGGGAGTGCCCTTCATTAACAGGAAGGGGTTCCACCCCGTGAATGTTCAACTCGTGTGTGACCACCACCTCCGGATCATACACGTTTGTACACGCTTCCCAGGGAGTGTGCATGATACCTACACCCTGGGACACTCGGCGATCCCGGCGTCTTTGAGGACCACCTGATGCGACCATCAATTCACTCGAGAGACAAGTAGAAGTAAACCGTGGCTTTAATCAACTTAGAACAGTGCCTGCCTGCGACTGAACCAGTGCTGAGAACTGCCTGCAGGTCGACTGCTCTTTATACCTCCCTTCAAGGGGGAGGAGCCATGGGCGGAGCCCATACATGCCCCAACATGTTCCCCTATGGATAATGCCATACAATGGCCCATAGGAGAAGCCCACAAGGGCAACAGTATGGCACAGATACAAATATACAAATACAAGTGCGACAGCACAGATACAAATACACTGGTGGATTCTTAGTATAATACATTCACCACACCACCACAGGATGACGGGCTGGTTCTTGGGGGATAAGGGATTATCCAGTATGGTACTGGCTCATGACGCCAGTGTGGAGGCCAGAAACCCGATATAACAAGGCTCATGCAGCTATTCATGCTGTCATTGAGCAGTACATCAGATTGCTCAAATGCAGTTCCGATACCTGGACCGCTCTGATGGTGCACTGCAGTACATCCCCCAGAGGGTCTCCCGCTTTAAGATGGTCTACTGTGTCCTCCACAATCTAGGACAGCAGCTGAGGGATGTGCTGGAGGAGGAAGAGGGACATCTGAGGTGGATGAGGTCTGGCTGGAGGACAAGCCTGAGAAGGACCCGTGGGAACAGCCAGGGGATGAAGGACACGTGGTGGCGAGGTTCCAGCATGTCTGGAGAGTCAAGGAGGCCACATCCATGCCTGCCTCTCATAGGACGAGGCTTTGACCATCAGCTCGCTTGCTTTTTTTTGGAAAATCTTTTTATTGGCTTTTCTCACATTTATAAACAGCCGTTGTGTATAACCATTAAATTTTTCTTGCCCGTGCTAATTTACTTTATTTTACAGAGGTTTGTTTTGTCCTTCATTTAACTAACTCTATGTACATTTTGTTGCCCTCTGGATCGGTCTATGATTCCCCCCTCATTCCTTCCCCCCTCACTTCCTCCACTGCCCCCCCCCCCCCCCCCCCCCCCCCCGCCATTGGCTTCAGCACCTTTCCTCTTCTCTTGGGGTTTCCCCACCTTCCTCCCCCCCCCCCCCCTTTCCCACCCCCCCCCCCCCCCCCCCCTTTCCCACCACCCGGGTTGCACAGTCCATTGATTCCTCATCTATCTTTTTTTTTTCTTAGCTTACTCCCGGCAGCTGGCCTCGAACAGGTTTTTGAACAGGCCGATGAACTGCCCCCAAATATCCAGGAAGCCTTCCTCTGACCCTCGGATGGCCTACTTAATCTTCTCCAGGTGGAGAAATTCCAAGAGGTCAGCGAGCCAGTCTGCAGCTTTGGGTGGTGCTGCCGATCGCCAGCCGAGCAGGATTCTCCGGCGTGCGATTAGGGAAGCGAAAGCAATGGCATTGGCCCCCTTCCCCATGTGTAGCTCTGGCTGCTCCGAAACCCTGAAGATTGCCACTATTGGGCATGGCTTCACTCTCACCTCCACAACCTTGGACATTGCCTCGGAGAAGGCTGTCCAGAACCCAGCAAGCTTGGGGCAAGCCCAAAACATGTGGGTGTGGTTGGCCAGGGCCCTCTGGCAACCTTCACATTTGTCCTCCACCTCTGGAAAAACCTGCTCATTCGGGTTCTGGTCAGATGCGCTCTGTGCACCACTTTGAGCTGCATTAGGCTTAGCCTTGCGCAGGAGGAGGTGGAGCTCACTCTGCTCAGTGCTTCGCTCCAGAGTCCCCATCCTACCTCTGTCCCCAGTTCGTCCTCCCATTTTTGTCTGGTCTCGTCCAATGGTTTTCGGGCTCTGTCCAGTAACTGTCCATATATTTTCCCACATAGGCACAAGCAGCGAGAAGGGGGGGCTATCAGGTCATTTAGTAGTGTGTTTTCTGGGGCCCCGGGGTACCCTACTGACTCTTTGCAGAGGAAGTGTTTTATTTAGAGGTGTCTCAATTCCTGTCCTGTTGCTACTTTCCACTTCCTCATCAGTTCGTCCAGTGTCGCCAGTCTGCGGCCTACGTAGAAGTCCCCGACCGTCTGTGTGCCCCCGTCCCACCTCCAACTTTTGAATGTAGTACCTAGCATGGCTGGGGGGAATCTGTGATTGCCGCAGATGGGGGCCATAAGAGACATTTTGGTTATCCCGAAGTGCTGTTTCAACTAAGCCCACGTTCTCAGCGTGGCCGCTACCACTGGACTCGTTGTGTACCTTGTTGAGGAGGATGGGAGTGCTGCTGTGGCCAGGGCCCGGAGGGTTGTTCCTTTACAGGATGCCTCCTCCATTTGTACCCAATCTGTGTCGGGTTCTTGTACCCATCTCCTCACTTTTTCTGCTGTTGCTGCCCAGTGGTAGTATTGTAGGTCCAGTAAGGCCAAGCCCCCTTTGACTTTTCGTCTTTGAAGTGTCGGTTTGGGAATTCTCGGGTTCTTCCACCCCCCCCCCCCACACACACACAAACGCCATGATTAGACTGTCTACGTTTTGGAAAAAGGACTTGTGGATGAAAATCGGGATGGATCTAAACAGGAAGAGGAACCTTGGCAGTACGTTCATCTTGATCGTCTGCACTCTTCCCGCCAGGGAGAGTGGGAGTGAGCCCCACCGTTGAAGGCCTTTTCTTACTTCCTCCACCAGGCTGGTCAGGTTCCACTTGTGGATCTGTGTCCAGTCTCTGGCTATTTGGATCCCCAAGTAACAGAATCTGTTCTGGGCCGTTTTAAACGGGAGCCCCTTCAGCTCTGGCCCTCCCCCTTTTGGGTTCACTGGGAATGTCTCGCTTTTGCCCAGGTTAAGTTTGTAGCCTGAGAAGGTTCCAAACTCTTTCAGTATTTGCAGTATTGCCTTCAGTCCCTCCTGTGGCTTCGAGACATAGAGGAGCAGGCCGTCTGCATAGAGTGAGACTCTGCTCTCTGTCTCCTCTCCGGATTCCCTTCCAGCTTTTTGTGTCCCGCAGGACTATCGCCAGGGGTTCGATCGCTAGCGCAAACCAGAGTGGGGACAGGGGGCAGCCCTGTCTTGTTCCTCTCTACATCTGGAAGTATTCTGAGCTGGTGGTGTTAGTTTGGACACTCGCTTTGGGAGCGTTGTACAGGAGCCTCACCCAGGCGGTGAATCCCGCTCCTAGCCCAAACCGTTCCAGTACCTCAAGGAGGTAGCTCCATTCGACTCTGTCAAAGGCCTTATCTGAGTCCAGGGAGATGATCACCTCTGGTGTTCTCTCCCCGGGGGGCGGGGTTATTATCACATTCAGCAGCTGCCTGATGTTTGCTGTGAGCTGCCTACCCCTTGACAAAGATCAGCTGGTCTCCTTACCCCAACATCATATCCCCTTCAACTTCCGCCCTAATTCCCCCCCACCCCCAACTCCACCTCCTCCTCCACCTCCACCCAATCACTTCCTCCCCCCATTGACCACCTCCACCCCTGTTCCCCTCATTCCCAGCCATTTCCCTCCTTCCTTCCCCGACCCTCCCACATCCCCTCTTCCCAACTCTCCCCCATTCACTCCTTC
This sequence comes from Scyliorhinus canicula, assembly GCF_902713615.1. Taxonomy (NCBI): domain Eukaryota; kingdom Metazoa; phylum Chordata; class Chondrichthyes; order Carcharhiniformes; family Scyliorhinidae; genus Scyliorhinus; species Scyliorhinus canicula. The sequence continues at coordinate 114,710,932 of NC_052156.1, read as the reverse complement.
CCCCCCCATTGACCACCACATCCCTGTTCCCATCTTCCCAAACATTTTCCTCCTCCCTCTCCCCCCCCTCCCCCACCCATTCTCCAACCCTCCCACACCCCCTCTCCCCGACTACCCTGTTCCACCCTCCCAGGGTCTGTGTAACATCATCCAGGGTGATGGGCCGGTGTCGGCACTATCTGCGGGTCAATATACAACACCAGAGAGTGATGATTGTTCGCTGTGAGGTTAACTCTCGTGCTGCTCAATTTATCCCAAAGTTTGACTCCTGCCCTTTTGCTGACAGCACGCTCACACCTGTGTATTGTGTGAAGCAAATAATGGCATGATGGGAAAACTAGTCAAGTCTTCTTGGAACAATTGAATTTAAACCTAAGGCACAGATACAAAATACACAGATACAGCCGAGGTCAACATGACCTGATAACTGGGTGACTCTGACATTCTAGATAATGCTTGTTTGTAATGAACCTAGAAGCAGTCTCAATAAATACCAAGCTGAAAAACTGTCTCTTCCTGTTCGTAAACAAATTTGTCCCTTTCTTAAAACAAAGACAAGATAATGATATGAAACTCCATTCCCCTAAAGGTCAGCAAGGTGACGCCATTGTAACGATTATTACTTATGTTTTACTTTCGATCAAATTCCTGACCAAGTTGTATTCATGTTATCTTGATCCTATAATGTATAAAAATCGCCTTATTCTTCTGTAATATCGCAGACTTGGTACGGACTCAGCAGTTTGTACTGACTGCCTTCCGACTTCAAAAGTCTCAGCCATTACTGCTAGCAGTCAGTTCTAATTCGTAAATAAAGTGCAGTTTTGCTCACCTAATGAATGCTGTTTGAATTTCTCTATCACAGTCAAGAAGCGGGGAAAATATTGAATACGACACACCCATCACCTCAATGGGGGCCTGCGTCAGGGTCTCCTGATCTGGGGCCACTGAGCCCGGGTGCAGGGGTTGGGGGCTGGGGGACGGTGGGCGGAGTGCAGGCCTGCTGTGGAGAAAAACAGAGGCTGCACATGTATCAGGTGTTAGTTGTTTAATGGTGAACCTTTGAACCTTCCATTGTCCCTAGTTACAGATAGTGCCCTCTCCCTCTCCCCCCCCCCCCCCCAGTGCCCACGCAGTGATCCTGAATCTTCTTCTTCGTCTTCCCTGCTCTGCCACAACTTCTAGGAGTGTCCCCAAGATGCACGTCAGAGATAGAGGCAGCCTGCTGCTTCTCATGCCCTGTGGCTTTTGATGCCCCTGACGGATGTCCTCCGGAGGGCCTGGGGGCAGAGAAGCCCGGCCGACTTATTAGTGTCATTGGCATCACCATGCCACCCTGCATTGCTTTCTGCCCTTGAGACGTTCCGGTGTCAGGTGAGGGGATTCGGGTGAGGTGGAGACAGCTGTCGTTCCCTGGTAGCAGGCACTGGGTTGGCCTCCAGCACTCCCTCCACCCTGACGGTGCTCATAGACCTCTAGCGGTCTCCATGGGACTGAGGGGCAGCTGGAGTGAGCTGCATAGGCCTCCGAGTCATCTGGCACTGCCAGTCCTGGAGGCTCCCTATTGTCTGCATCATGGTGTTGATACCCTCAGCGATGTTCCTCAGTGACTGTGACATGCTCTGGAATGCCTCAGCTATGTCCACCTGTGCCTGGGACATGTCCCTCAGTGACTGGGACATGATGTTGAGGCCCTTAGCCTTGGTTGTCACAGACCGAGCCACACCTTGAACACCACCACTCAAGGTGCTGATGTCCTGCTGCAGGCTTTCCACTGCGGTCGCCACCCTAGCAGTCTTGGCCTCAGTGCCGCACATTGGCGGCATCATGTCCTGCGCCCGTCGCCTTTGGGACTCCTCCAATCGGCTCTGCACGTGCTGCAGTGTCGCTGAAACCCCCTCTATGGCAGGTGGCATGTATGGAGACAGCACCTGGACATGGAAGGGTTGTGCTGGTCGGTGCCAGGGTATGTTAGGGCACAAGCACAGTGATTGGATGTGAGGAGGGTGCGAGGTGCCAGCCGCTGACCTGTTAGGGAGGGGGCAGAGGTAAGGGGGTTGGCAGGCGTTAACTGCCCGGTGCAGGGCTGATGTTAACTTATCCTTGCAGGCCGGTGAAAGTTGTTGGTCTTCTTCCTGTAATGTACGGCAATCCTCCTGGTCATGCTGCCCGAACTGACGGCTGCTGCCACTACCTCCCAGGTGGCATTGGCAACCCTGCAGATGGCCCTCCGACCCCCGCAGGGGAACAGGGTGTCCTGTCTCCCTTCGCAGCCGGGTCAGGTCAGCATCCCCGAAGCGTAGGTCTGCATGGTGCCATGCTTGTGTGCTGACTGAGAGTGAGTTCAGAGGGAGCGCTTCGTGGGGAGCTGCCAGGCATGAGCTCGGCGAATCAGCTGGCGGGCAGCCAGCGTGCAGCTCATGGGGGATAATGTTCGGCACTATGTGCCATTAAATATGGGGCGCGGTCTCGCCGGGTCAGCTGCCAGTAAACACCCGTGCCTGCATGGATTTCCTCCGGGTGCTCCGGTTTCTTCCCACAGTCCAAAGATGTGCAGGTTAGCTGGATTGGCCATGCTAAATTGCCCCCAATAATAATTATAATCTTTACTGTCACAAGTAGGCTGACATTAACACTGCAATGAAGTGACTGTGAAAAGCCCCGAGTCGCCACATTCCGCCGACTGTTCGGGTACACTGAGGGAGAATTCAGAATGTCCAATTCACCTAACAGCACGTCTTTTGGGAATTGTGGGAGGAAACTGGAGTACCCGGAGGAAACCCACGCAGACACAGGGAGAACGTGCAGACTCCGCACAGCCACTGACCCAAGCCGGGAATCGAACCTGGGACCCTGGCACAATGAAGTGTTAGCACTGCTAACCACTGTGCTACCGTGCCACCCTAGTGTCCAAAGATGTTTAGGTGGGTTTGTGGGGATGGGCAGGGAAGTGCAACCCAATCAGTTGAATGGCCTCCTTCGACACTCTAGTGATTCCATGATAAAATGCCCATGCTGAAGCACTAAAAGGCAGCACAAAAGGCAAGATTAGCCAGCAGGGGGCGCAGAGTGTTTCCAACATGGAAAGACAAGACACTTCAAGCAGTTCTGTTCCTCTAAACATGCAATTAAAGGAAGTAAGTAAGAGATGCCCATGAAAAACAGACAATTCAGGATGTTAGGAAAAGGAAAGAAACAAGAATACAGATTTCCTAGGATAAGTGAAAAACCAAGAATAAAAATTTTGCTCAGTTACTTTCGAAGTTAAAGGCTTTGAAACTGAGTTCAAACTGGATACTGAAGCCAATATTACATTACTGGATGACCATTCGAAATGGCTCAAAGCAGGAGACATCCGGCCAGCAAGAATTAAATGCAGGGCCCAGATTGTATGGATCTTCAAGGAAAAGGTCAGATAACCACAACTCTTCATCACAAGGGGCAAGAGATTACAGCGGCCCTCCATATTTTGTACAATCAAAGCACACTTTACTGAGCAGAAATACATGTATACATGAAAACAAAAAGTGGACAAGGTTCACCAAAATTTCCCACAGCTCTTTCAGCTTAAACATGAATGCCATTATGTTGCTTCAAGATGCTAAGCCTGTTTTGTCTTTACACCCCAATTTCTGTTGAAAGTTAAAGAGGATCTTGGCTGAATGTCACAGATGTCAAATATCATCCATCACGGAGCCAATTAGATGGTGTTCTGGGCTTCTAACAGTTCCCAAGCCAAATGGTCTGCTCAGGCTTTGTGTAGCCCACACAATGAAGCAAAGTAGCCCAGAGAGAAAACCATCCCATGCCCTCAGTGGGTGACATTTTGACAAACGTTTGCCAACAGCATGCCCCTCAATAAACTGGATGCAATAGCAGGTTTTGGTAAATACCGCTCAAACTAGGAGTTCAGGCTCTTAACAACATTTATTATATCTTTCAAGCGATTCGGCTTTAACAGCCTTCCCTTTGGTATATCATCAGCTCCGGAGATATTCCAGCTAACGATGTCAAACATTCTGGAAGGAAAAAGGGGAATAATTTGTCAAACAGATTATGTGCTTATTCACGGCACCACAAGACAGGAGCATGATTACCAGAGCTTGTAAAGTTTTGAAAATGTTACCAAAGGCAGGTCTTACCTTAAACGAAACATGCGAATTTATGAAAACTACTATTAAATCAGTGGAATGCAACATACGACAAAAAAGCATGTGGTGATCGTCCCTTTAAGGGCAACACAGCAGAATAAGAGTCACATGGCCTGCGTGACCAATTGGGACTCAGTGTTGAATCGCATCATGGTGAGAGAGGCTCCGAGATAGAGACATTTTGAGAGCACGCTACAGCCATGAGGCTGCCACAGAATTCTTATTAATAAATACATTTTGTGTTCAGAAATGAATCTGTGAAAGTGCATCTTTACAAGGCATAATGGTAGATCCTCAAAAAATAAAAGCCATCAGTGACTTTCCATAACCAAAGTGTGATACTGATGTCCAGAGATTCCTCGGAAAGGTCAATCAGATTGGAAAAATGAATCCAGAATTGTTACTGAATCTTTGAAAAAACTTTTGCGAAAAGACCAACAGCGTTTTTTGGGGTATGCAGCAAAGTTTCAGAAAGTAAAGGGTATTCACTGAAATGGAACGGCACTATATGACTATAGAGAAAGAAGCGTTGGCAGTAACCTGTGTATCTGAGAGATTGTGTGATTATTTGATGGAATTATCATTTCGGTTCGGATTGAGACAGAGCATAAACTGCTCGTCGCCCTTTTGAATTCCAGAGGTTGGCAAAATGCATTTATGCATCCAACATTTCAGATCTAGGCTGCTGCATTATCGTTACAGAGCTCTGTAGTTCCAGGAAAACCACAAATCACAGCAGACACATTGTGGAGGTTTGGTTTTGTGGATTGGCTGAAAAGGCCTGGAATCCCACGGCAGTCCAAAAATGCCTTTTATGGTGGCGGGATTTCCGGTTGCAATTGTCCCTGCCCCCCCATCAAGCCAGAACAGGTATTTGTTGAATGCGGGATCCTTATTTGAATTTATTTAAATATAATTATCAGACTTTACGCCTGTTAGTCTCCCCATCTCCCCTCAACCACCCCCCTCCACTCCGCCCCGTTAAACTATTCATTCATGTCAGTGCACCCTCATGCCAAAGTGAATCATGATAGGTCCCCTGGTGAGCCAAACTCACCAGAGGTGCACACAGATGTGTACAGCTGTGGGAGAGGTGGGAGATGGTGAAAGAGGGTCATGCCTGGACCTGCCCGCTGGTGTTGTCCTGGGGGTGTTCATTTTTTTTTAAAGAGGTGCCACACTCTACAACAAACCCAGAGTGACGTTGTGGGACCCACCCCTTACCTTCATTTTCACTAAATGGCTAAAAATAGGGCGGGGGGAAGCTGTCTGTCCTTGGGGCTGACGGCATCCACCCTATTTCTCCCACCTGCCGCACTACTCTTAAAACAGAAAGAGAATATCTAAAGCTACCGTTGATTAAGCCATAACCTCAGACTTAGAGCGCAATTCTCCGGCCTCGTTGCGCTCCCGCTCGAGCAAAACCTGAGAATAGAGGGAGTGGCCAAAAACGAGAACCGGGCCAGGCGCCAAACAGTTTGCATTGCAACTTGCCCGCTCATGTAGGCAAAATCGGGATGTCACCGAAGCTTTGCCACAAACCAAGTATCACCACTTTAAGCCTATTTCCAGACAATTAACGGGAGCCACCCCATATCCAATGGCTGTCCATCATTCATCGGCCTTCCCAGCAAGTGGTCACTTTGGCATTGATTAGTGCTCCTTTTGAAAAACGGGAACCTGATGGAAGGGCTTCTGCGCGGAGCCGAGGAGGTGAGTAGCCATCTTTGCTCACAGACAAAGAGCCCGAGGGTCCTGGGCTTGTGGCCCCTGTGCTTGGTGGGGGTGGGGGTCTCTCGTTGGGGGTGGGGGACAATCGACTGGATGGGGGGGGTGCCCTCTGGAGGGGTGGGTTGCCATGGGAAAGGGAGGGAAGGTGCTGGGGGGGGTACCAGCATGTCAACCCCTGGATCATGTGGCCCACTCCGGGGACAACCCTTGTCCCTGCCCATTTGCCCCACCAACCACCCATAACCCCCACGGCTGCTGAGGCCTCTGGCTGTGCGGCTGAAAGCTAGTGCTAATAGGAAATTGGCAATCGTGGTTATGTGAGCACGTCACACATGAAATGAAATGAAATGAAATGAAAATCGCTTATTGTCACAAGTAGGCTTCAATGAAATTACTGTGAAAAGCCCCTAGTCGCCACATTCTGGCGCCTGTTCGGGAAGGCTGGTACGGGAATTGAACTGTGCTGCTGGCCTGCCTTGGTCTGCTTTAAAAGCCAGCTATTTAGCCCTGTGCTAAACCATACCCCAGTGGAACCCCGTGGATCTCAAGTGGATTCCTGTGGGTGGCTGGGCCATGTAGCATGTGGGCGTCATTGCCTAACATCCTAACAACACCTTGATGCATGGACACTGTGCTTGAACACTGGAGGAGGCAATACCACATACGCAACATCCAAACACCCAGAGGATGGGACACAGCTATGAGGACACGTCCATGGCTGGAGGGTGGGTGAGTGCTACGGGTAGGGTGGGTGCCTGGAGAGATGAGCCAAGGGTTCGGCGGTCGGCCCGCAGAGCGGAAGAAAGTGAAATCACTGGTTGTGCACAAGGGTCTTTAATGTGTCACATATCTAACAATTCCCAAGTCCCGATGGTGCTGCCCCCTCTCCCCACCACCCGCTTATCCCTCTTCACCCCCTACTTACCCCCCCCCCCCCCCACCCTCTGCCCCTCCTCTGGTGCCCTCAGTGATCTTCAGCGTGCTTCACCTTCCTACTGGGCGGCACGGTAGCACAGCGGTTAGCACGATTGCTTCACAGCACCAGGGACCCGGGCTCGATTCTTGGCTTGGGTCACTATATCCGGAGTCTGCGCGTTCTCCCCATGTCTGCGGGAGTTTCCTCTGGGTGTTCCAGTTTCCTCCTACAAAATCCCAAAAGACGTGCTTGTTAGGCGAATTGGACATTCTGAATTCTCCCTCAGTGTACACAAACAGGCGCCATAGTGTGGCGACTAGGGTATTTCCACAGTAACTTCATTGCAGTGTTAATGTAAGCCTACTTGTGAGACTAATAAAGATTATTATTATTAGCTCTATCACTAAGTCTAGGTGTGTCCCCAGGATGCCCATTTGAGGTGAGGGCAGCCAGCTGCTTACCTCGTCCTGTGGCCTTCGATCCCCCTGGCGGACGTCCTCTGGGGGTTGTGGGGCAGGAGGTCCCCAGCTCACTTGTTGACCGGCTGCGAGACACAATCTCATCAGAGGGGTGGAACTCGGGGGAGCTGGTGTCCACTGTCGTCGCCCCACGGGACGGGTCAGGATTGGCACCCAGCGTCCCCTCCTCCCGCTCAGTCCACATAGGGCCCTGGGATTCACCTCGGGTTGGAGGAGCAATTGGTTCGAGACCCGACTGCCCCAGAATCATCTGGCTCTGCCAGCCCTGGCGGTTCCCCATGGTCTGCACCAAGGTGCTGGCACCCTTGGCAATACGCCTCAGTGATTGGGACATGCTCTGTGGTGCCTCCGCAATGCCCACCTGCTACTGTGACAAGCATCGCAGCGCCTTGGCTATTCATTCTGAGGGTGGTACATATCCTGCAGCACCTTATCATGGTCAGCCTGGTACTGGGGCACGTCCCCCAGCAAGTTGGACATTCTACCGAGACCCTCAGCCATGGCCGCCACCGACTGCGCCATGCCTTGGACACCTTTGCTCATGCTGCCGGCCTCATGCACCAAGCTCTCCACTGCAGCCGCCACCCTAGCAGTGTTGGCCTCGGTGCCACGCATTACCGGTGACATCTCCAGCGCCCGTAGCCTCTGAGACTCCACCAAGAAACTTCATAGAATCCAGGGTGGTCACTTGGGAATAGCAAAGTGTAGAGCTTGTCCGCATCAATCTGTGTTTTGGCCAGGCATTTCAAAGGCAATTCAAGATTGCATTTTTGTCATGCCATACTTGTTTGTGCTGTTAATGGCCAAAAATCCACAGATCCTTTATTAAAGACTAGCTTTCCAGACAGAAAAGATTGGGACCAAGCCTCTTTGATTTTAGAGGTAAAGCATACATTGTCACAGTGGATTCTTATTCAAGGTGGTTGGAAGCAAGTAAACTCTGTACTACGAAAGCCGGGACTGTGATAAGAGCATTAAATTACTCTCAATGCTGGGGTTTTTGGATGATATTGTTTTGGACAATGTCCCACAGTTTACTATTGAATACTTTGAAGAAATGTCCAGAAGACTACGGAACCAATCACGTTACCAGTTCTCCTCTTCACCCACGGTCAATGGAAAGGCCAGAAAAATGGTGCAAATCATTAAAACATGAATGACTGAGAATAGTTATTGGAATTTAACCTGGTGAATTATGGGGCGACGCCGTTAAGCAACGGCTTTTCACCGGCAGATTGAAAAACCAATTCCATTGTTGAGGCGGAACTTACAAAGAGTAAAACAGAAGAACATAGTGAAGACCTCAGCAACGTTAGTACCAGGTCAGAACGTCTGGATCCGAGATCGGAGGTCTGAAGGCACTGCCCTTAAAGAAACAGAACACCCACTTTCTCATTCAAAATCTTTTTGGAACATTCAGGAGAAGGAGAAAACCTCTAATCTTATTAGAGGCTGCAAGAACAAATGAGTTTGATTATCACCAACTCTGGGATGACGACACGCAGACTGCATCAATCATCTCGCAAAATGGTGATCCAGCCAGCGAACCGGCGAACCACCATCTCCCACACCCAATGGCGACAGGAACAAAATCAGGGGGCGCTGTGAAGGAACTGCAAAGGCTCAAGCCGTCAAGTTCAACCTTTGGGAGAAGATGGTGGTCGCTAAATTGTTTGAGAAAATAGTTGAAGACTGTTATTAAAAAAGATAAAATTATACTGGGGGATATAGAATAATGGGTTAATGGTTATGATAATGAGACAGTGATGTGTACAATGATGTAACAGTGACATCAGCAGACATGTGCTCGAGGCTAAGGCTGGGATTTTCCAGCCCTTCCTGCCAGTGAGATCTTCCAGCCCTTCCCGCCGGTGGGATTTCCACCTACCCCCTCCCCCAAAGGCGACCAGCTGCGGCGGGCCGGGTTCCCTAATGACTCGGCTGGTGAGCAATGCTTGCTGTTATAACTGATTAATTGGAACTTTGCCACTTTTAACACTGATATGTGTTGCCTGTGATTAATTAAGGTATGAGTTCTCATTAATTATGTTCACAGCACCCATTGTCAAAATAAGCAGCCAGTAACTGCCTCCCAAGCACAATGGAGGGAACTTTAACATCATTCACTGAGTAGGTGTCCATACGATCAGGTGGAATGCTAGCACAGCGCCTAATATTGCTCCTTGCTGAGTTTTACTGTGAGGAAAGTTTTGTGGTGCATAAACTCAGTGCAGCACCCGATTTGTTTTGTTTCCAAACATGGGGGTTAGGATGCTTGATCTTTTACAATATTTTTAGAAGTAAACATGTTAAATTGGAATTGAGCAGCACAGTGGCTAGCACTGCTTCCGCACAGCGCCAGGGACCTGGGTTCAATTCCGGCCTTGGGTGACAATGTGTGGAGTTTACACTTTCTCCCCGTGTCTGCGTGGGTTTCCTCCGGGTTCTCCGGTTTCCTCCCACAGTCCAAAGATGTGCAAGTTATGTGGATTGGCCACGATAAATTGCTCCATAGTGTCCAAAGGTTAGGTGGGGTTACGGGGATAGGACAGGGGAGTGGGCCTAGGTTGGGTGCTCTTTCGGAGGGTACATGCAGATTTGATGGGCTGAATGGCCTCCTTCTGCACTGTGGGGATTCTATGGTTACTTTCATCCCTATTTCTAGAGTCTCTGGGAGTGGGCAGTAATGTAAGAAAAATCAGGACACAAAACTGCAGGTTATAAGATATAAAAGCAGGAGTAGGTCATCAAACCTTCTCCACAATTCGTTAACATCATGGCTGATCTGATTATGGCCTTCAATCCACTTCCTGCCTGTACCCTTGTCAATCCAAAATCTGTCTAACTCACCCGTGGGTATATTCAATGACTCAGCCTCCACTGCTCTCTGTGGAAGGGAATACCAAAGATGAATGACTCTCAGAGAATAAATTCGTCCCATCTTTGTCTTAAAGGGGAAACTCCTTATTTTTAAAACTGTCATGGAACAACATAGAACATAGAACATACAGTGCAGAAGAAGGCCATTCGGCCCATCAAGTCTGCACCGACCCACTTAAGCCCTCTCTTCCACCAGATCCCCGTAACCCAATAACCCCTCCTAACCTTTTTTTGGTCACCAAGGGCAATTTATCATGGCCAATCCACCTAACCTGCACGTCTTTGGACTGTGGGAGGAAACTCAAGCACCCGGAGGAAACCCACGCAGAAACGGGGAGAATATGCAGACTCCGCACAGACAGTAACCCAGCAGGGAATCGATCCTGGGACTCTGGCGCTGTGAAGCCACGGTGCTAATCACTTTTGCTACCGTGCTGACCACTAATTCTAGATTCCCCAAGAGGGGAACCATCCTCTCATCTTTCCCCCGGTCAAGGGTCGCCCCTCTCAGCATCCACCCGGTCAAGTGCTGCTCAGAAGCTTATGGGCGGGATTCTCCAACTACCTGCTGGGTCGGAGAATCCCCGGGGCGGCGTGAATCCCGTCCCGCCGCTCTAACGCCGGCTGCCGAATTCTCCGGCGCCGGTTTACGGGCGGGGGTGAGGATCATGCCACGCCGGTCAGGGGCCATTGGCAGCGCACCCCCCCCCCCCCCCCCCCGGCAATTCTTCGGGCCCGATGGGTCGAGCAGCTGTCGGTTCCTGGCCAATCCCACCGGCGTGGAATGGACATGGTCCATCATGGCAGGACCTGGCTTGTAGGCCGGCTACTGAAGTCTTCGGGAGGGGGGGGGGGGGGGGGGGATTCTGTACTGTGGGGGCACTCATTCCTTCCGTGCCAGCCTCTGTAGGGCTCCACCATGGCCGGCTCGGAGAAGAACCTCCCTGCGCATGCACAGGAAACACGCTGGCCGGTCTGCGCATGTTCGGAACCATGCCGCCGGTTCTGTGCATGCGCCAACTCGCGCCGGCCCTTTGCCGCTGGTTGGCACGGCGCCAACCCCTCCGACGCTGGCCTTGGCCCCAGAATTGCGGAGATTCCGCAACCTCCGGTTGGCCCGACGCCGGAGTGGTTTGCGCCGTTCTTGGCGCTGGCGCAGGCCATTCCGCCGATTGCGAGAGAATCCCGCCCTATATGTTTTAATAAGATCACCTCGCATTCTTGTAAACTCCAGTGAGTACAGGCCGGACCTTCCTTCACAAAACAAACCCCTTTATACCAGGAATCAGCCGAGTGAACCTTCTCTGAACTGCTTCCAATGCAAGTATATCGCTCCATAAAGTGGGAAACCAAAACTGTACAAAGTTTCCAGGTGTGGTTTTGTCCTGTACAGATGTAGCAAGACTTCCTGAATTTTATACTCCATTCCTCTGACAACCAAAGCCAACATTCCATTTGTCATCCTAATTATATAGGGTACCTACATGCTAAATTTATGATTCATTGAAGGGACACCCAGATCAGTCAGTACTATCATATTCTGCAGTTTCTGCCAATTTAAATAATATTCTACCTTTTCATTCTTTCTGCCAAGGTGTACAATCTCACATTTTCCTCCACTTTCTACTCTTGTCAATTTTTTGCCCATTTGCTTAAAACTATCTGTATCCTTTTGCGGAGTCTTTGCATCGTCCTCATAGCTTACTCACTTACTATTTGAGCAGTCAGCCCTTTATCAATGTCATCAATATAAATCACAAATAAATAAGGCCTGAGAACAGATTCTTTTAGCATTCCACCAGTGGCGTTCCGCCTGAAAACGTCCCATTTGCCCCGACTCCCTGCTTCCAGATCATGAGCTAATCCTCCATCCGTGCTGATATACCACCTCCAACAATGTGAGCTCTTACCTTGTGCAGTATTGAATGCCTTTTGAAAATCAAAATACACTACGTCTACAGGCTCCCCTTTATCCACCCTGCTTGTTACATCCTCAAAGAACAAAGAACATAGAATACATAGTGCAGAAAGAGGCCATTCGGCCCAGCGAATCTGCACTGACCCACTTAAGCCTCACTTCCACCCTACCCCTGTAACCCAATAACCTCTACTAACATTTTTGGACACTACAGGCAATTTAGCATGGCCAATTCACCTAACCTGCACGTCTTTGGACTGTGGGAGGAAACCGGAGCACCCAAAGGAAACCCACGCAGACATGGGGAGAACGTGCAGACTCCGCACAGAAAGTGACCCAGCAGGGAATCAAACCTGGGACCCTGGCGTTGTGAAGCCACAGTGCCAGCCAGTAAGTTCTAAAAGAACTTTAATAAGTTTGTCAAACATGATTTTCCTTTCACAAAACCACATAGACTCTGATTGTATTGCAATTTTCTAAATATCCTGCTACTAGCTTCTTAATAATGAATTCTCGTACTTTCTCCAATGATAGATGTTACACTGACTGTCCAACAGTCCCCTGCTTTCTGTCGCCCTCCTTTTTGTTCACATCGCTGTTACATTTGCTGTTTTTTAATTCATTGAGGTTTTTCCAGAATCTAGGAAATTTTGGAAGATTTGATCCAATGCACCCAGGGGGCTGGATTCTCCCAAAGTGGGACTATGTCTGGTGTCAAAACCCTGCCGTTTTAGTCTGAAGATTCCTGTGAAAAAGATGAGCCGATTCACTGCCCTGCAGGGGGCTAGCAGGGACCTGGATACGGGCGGTTTTGAGTCCGTGCATGCACATAACCGGCGGCCTCCAGCGACCGCGCCAGAGCCATGGCGGACTCAGTCCGCGGAGGCAGATTAAAAATATAGACCCCATGATCAGCTGCGCACCCAAAGATCTGACCTGCCATCTGTCCCCTAACCACCTATAGGGCCCCCTCCCCCGCCCTGAGTCAGTAGCCGCGAGCATCCCGACCAGCGATAGGTGGTCAGAAACATGCCATCGGGAACTCAGCCGGTCGGGAGCAGTGGATCACTGGGCAAGCCTCTTGCAATGGACCCCTAGCCATGCGAGTACACCGCGGACACCCTGATTCTTGGGTCCCGGAGAATCGCCAGACCGGCATAGGGCCCGATTTCGGCGTTCAATTGGATTCTCTGCCCTGCACCAAATGCGATTTCAGCGCGGGGCTGCAGACAATCCAGCCCAATGCTGTCACTTCCTTTAAGACCCTGTGATGCTGGCCATCAGGTCAAGGAGAATTGTCAGCCTTTAATCTCATTAGTTTTCAAAGTACTGTTTCTTGAATGATTGTGGTTTTGTACATTCCTACCTCCTTTTTCTGCTGCTCTTAGGATATTTATTTTATGTCTTCAACTGTGAAGATGGATGCAAAATACTTTAACAAAGTATCTGCAATTTCCTTATTCCACAATATTAATACACCAGTGTGACCTTTAAAAGTGTCAAATGTTGACTTTAGCTACCTTTTCCTTTTCATAAATTTGGAGAAGCTTTTACTGTCTGTTTTTATATTACTTGCTAGTTTTGTCGTATACTCAAAGTTTCTCCCTCTTCATTATTCTTTTAGTCATCCTTTGCCAGTTTTTAAAATGTTTCCAATCTTCAGGCCTACCATTAATCTTTGCAGCTTCATCGTTTTTTCTTTTAGTTCGATAGCACCCTTAACTTCCTTAATTAGCTAGGGATGCTGCATCCTTTTCAGACAGTAATTGTTTCTCAATTGACTATTGTTGAGAGTTATGAAATACCTCTTTTAATCTCTGACACTGCTGCTTCTCTACCATCTTACCTTGAAACCTATTTTCTTACTCCACTTTAACCAACTCGATCTTCCTACCTTTATAATTGGTTTTATTTAAGTTTCAGACAGTAGTTTCAGACCCAGATTTGTCACCCTCAAACTGAATGTGAAATTCTATCGAGTTAGGATTATTCCTGCCCTGGAGTATTCTTTACCATGAGCACATTAATTAATCCTGTATCATTAAACATTGCCAGGCCTAAAGTAACTTGGATGGCTGCAGAATGTATTGTTCTAAGAAACTGTCATCAATGCTTTCCATGAACTCCACCTCCAGGTTATCTTTTCAATGTGAGTTAGGGTCTGGTTTAGCATAGTGGGCTAAACAGCTGGCTTGTAAAGCAGAACAAGGCCAGCATTGCGTGTTCAATTCCGTAACAGCCTCCCCGAACAGGCGCCTGTATGTGGCGGCTAGGGGCTTTTCACAGTAACTTCATTTGAAGCCTACTTGTGACAATAATTGATTTTCATTTTCATTCATCTAGTCTCCCATGAACCTTTCTTACTCACCCCTAACATTTCTTCCTGTACATTCTCCTACAATGTACTCACTGTCAGGGGGGCTATAAACCACTTCCAGTGACTTATTTCCTTTACTACTTATTATTAACACCCAAAACTGATTTTACATCTTGATTTTCTAAATCAAAGTCATTTCTTACTACCGATCTCATCCACTATTAACAGAGTGACCCCCCACCTATGTTCCCTTTCTTCCTGTCCTTCCGAAATATCAACTTTAATCGAATATTCAGGGTACAGCCATTCTTCGGCTACCATGCCCTAAAAGGGCTCAGGTGATCATGGACTTCAATTGGATTAATCAAGGATGACGCTTGGCAAAGTACTGCAGCGATTTAATGTGGCCTTCTGCAATATGGCTCACCAGGGGAAACTCTCACACTCTTACCACCTGCCTTTAGGAACATTGGAAGGGTTTACATACTGATAATTAACCTGTTTAACCGCCTTCCATGGCCATCAAGTCCTGAAGTGGGACTTGATCCTGGAACCTCTGGTCCAGGGATAGGAACAATATATTGCTGCAAATCTACTTTTCAGAGTTACCATTTTCCCCATACTGACTCTACTTGCTGCTGAGCTCTTCTGTTTGTCTGTCCCTTTCTTTCACATTCTGGTTTGCATTACTCACATTGCTACCCTGCACTATCTATTTGTCCTATGCCGCTAAATTTCCGTTTGAAGTCCTCCACACATCTCTGGTTCTAATACTCACCAAAACACTGGTCCCAGAATGATTCAGGTGAAGACAGGCCCAATGGTACAGCTTCCTTTCTCCCCAGTACTGGGGCCAGTGCTCCACAAATTAAAACCCATTTCTCCCACACCAATCTTTTAGCCACAAATTCAACACCCTGACCTTACTTTCCCCATGCCAATTTTTGTCATGGTTCAGATAATAATCCAGAGATTATACTTTGTGGTTCTGCTTTTTAACTTAACCTCTCACTGCTCATACTCGCTCATCAGAACCTCTTTCTAGCTAAGTGGACCACAACAACTCACCCCGCTCCTCCATAAGCTTCTCTCCAGCCCTAAGGAGATTGTTACTTATAACTAGCGGCTCCAGTGGAATAATTCAAGCTGGTTTATTGTGAGATCCTTCCTCATAGCTACTAACCCACAAGAAGCTCTCATCCCAAAGTGCTCCAGCTGTCTGCATCTCCTGGAATCTCTCTGATCCACTGGAGCTACTTTCAGGTGACAGGTGATGAAAATCAAGGAATGGTCATCTCCAAAGAAACGGAACGCATACAGTTTCAACCGGAACTTGTCTGCCTCCCGCTCGCCTCTTGGCAACACAAAGGTTGAAAAGGAGTCCTCAGCTTTGCTGTTCAGGAGGCAACCATTGTAGTCAATGATGCTGTATCTCAGGCTGGAGTCCTTGTCTGGGCTCCATGTAGCTACACAGCGGTCAATGTAGAGCTTCAGGGGCATGTGGTTGGTCATTGAAATAGAGGTCTCAATGTGAACGAGGTCAGGATAATCAATCTCATCATGTTTAATTAGTAATTTTCTGAACAAGGTGATTGCCATGCACAATGATTAATAGTCCACTGGCAGAGGTGTCCTTAACCCTGGCAGTACAGTCTTCTGGACCCGTGCTCTTAGCTGCAGGGAACAATGTCTATCCCCCTAACTATATTATCCTCTGCTATAACTACATTTCCTTTGAATGGCACCCTGCATCAATCACCCTGTTGTTGTCAGTTTTCTCATCCTCCCTGAAGTCCCTTCTCTAGTCCACATAATCTGCAAGAACATCCAAACACAGAAATTACAAGCAGGAGTAAGCCCCTCTGTCAGTCGATAAGATCACGCTGATCCGATTGAATTGGTTGGACAATTGCAAGGGTTGTGGATCTTCCATTGCTACCTCGTGGATCCCCATACCCACCCCTCTTACAGTAACACCCTCCAGTCCCTGACCACCTCCCCTCCTCATTGTACTTCATTGCTGGAAAAATGGTGCTGCATAGTCCAGGCAAGTGTCACTCCCATCACTTGCAAGCAGGAAATATGATCAGTCCACGTCCCCAAGCGGCGGCTGACTTTGATGAACTTTGAATCCTGAATAAGGACTACAGCAGCAGCCTCTGTACTTGTGGTACTCTGTTTCATAGATTGGAATGATAGAGAACAGCAGGAGACAATTCAGCCCGTTGAGTCTGTCGTAAATGGCAGAATTATCCATTTAGCCCCACTCACCTGCCATTTCCCCACAGCACTGGACCTTTTTTTCCCCTTCAAGTATTCTCTTTTGAAAATCCAGTTGAATCAGCTTTTGTTATCCTTTCGGGTAGTGCAGACCCAATCACAATAACTCACCTCTGAAAAAAATGTTTCCTTACATTTGCCTTTGATTCTTTTGCTAATTATCTTGAAATCTATGTCATCTATTTACTGGGAACCGTTTTTTCCGTATTTACTCTTCCAAAACAGTTCATGGTTAGTCATGTCTCTATCAGGTCTCTTCTTAAACTTCTCTGCTCATGGAGTAACTCCAGCTGTTGTCGGCTCTTCATGTCACTGACATCCTTCATCCCTGGTACCACTCTGGTAAATCTTCCCTGCAAAGGCTCTAGCATCTTCCTAAAATGTGGTGCCTGGAATTGAGCACGATAATACATAAAAGGATAGGACCATCGAATTGTTACAGTGCAAAAGGAAGCCATTCGGCCCATTGAGTCTACGCGGCCCTTCTGAAACAGTATCCTACCTAGGCCCACTCTCTGGGCTATGCCTGTAACCTCCCCCACCTGAGCTGCACATTCCGCGACAATGGGAGGAAACCAGAGCACCCAGAGTAAACCCACACAGACATAGAAGATAGAACAGTACAGCACAGAACAGGCTCTTCGGCCCTCGATGTTGTGCCGAGCAATGATCACCCTACTCAAACCCACGTATCCACCCTATACCCGTAACCCAACAACCCCCCCCCCTTAACCTTACTTTTTTAGGACACTACGGGCAATTTATCATGGCCAATCCACCTAACCCGCACATCTTTGGACTGTGGGAGGAAACCGGAGCACCCGGAGGAAACCCACGCACACACGGGGAGGACGTGCAGACTCCGCACAGACAGTGACCCAGCCGGGAATCGAACCTGGGACCCTGGAGCTGTGAAGCATTTATGCTAACCACCATGCTACCGTGCTGCCCTAAAAAGACACAGGGAGAACGTGCAGACTCCACACAGACAGTCACCCAAGGCCGGAATTGAACCCGGCTCCATGGCACCGTGAGGCAGCAGTGATAACCACTCCACCCCAAATATTACTTTACCAAAGTCAGAAGGTGAACCAGCTCCATGGAGGTGGTTTGGCATTTTAAATAAGGTGATGAGGTTGCGAGCCTGATAATCATTTTATTTTTCAACTTTAATGAACTCTGTTTAACTGGATTTCCTGAGTGTCCTGGCAGGTTCATTGGGGCAATGTTTTGGTAGATTCTGAAGGTGAATGCCTTCATACCTACCCTCTGGAAACAGGTGTGGTAAATGTAGAAAATCTTTATATATATTATATTGTATGCCTGTTGCAGAGATGTTATTAAAATAATTTAGGTTAAGGTATCCAGATTACATGTCTGTTAAAGCTGTGATTAAGGGATTAACCGCTAGACAAGCTGTGATGTTACTCATTGGAGGGGCTGGGTCTGTTTTTAGTTTTGTTTTCAGCCCTGCCCTGTATCTCTTTTTAGTTTGTTTATAGAATTCAGCTCTGGGTTCTGAGGAAAAGAGTTGTGTTTCTCATACTGACGTCTGAAAGCTTCCCTCCAAGGCTTCTGGGAATACATCTGTAAGGCGCAAAGTGTTAACTTTATTAATAAGTGCGATTTGATCTGTATGTGGATTTTGATATTTTAGAAGTAGATGGGAATGAAAGCTGAAAGACCTTTTTTTCTAAAGAACTGTTTAACCGTTAATTGAAGCACTTTGGGCAGGATTCTCTCAGACTGGGGAATCCCCGCAACCAGTGCGAATCGTGCCACGCTGCCCTGACACCGCTCTGCGGAGAATCGGCGCCATTGGTGCTGGCGTGGTTGGCGCGGTGCCGGTCGCAGGCAGCTCTACGTGGCCGGTCCGCAGATTCTGGGCCCTGGATGGGCCGAGCAGCCATCGTGACAACGCCGAGTCCCGCCGGCGCCGTCCACACCTGCTCTCAGCCGGCGGAAAATCGGCGTGGAAGGGTCGGACGGCGGCCTGTGGGGTGGGTCCAACCCCAGGGGGGCCCTCCGATGTGGCCTGGCCCGCGATTGGGGCCCACCGATCGGCGGGCTGGCCTCTCTGGCTTTCTTACGCGCCAGTCCCTGTGGTTCTGTGCCATGTTGCGTCGGGGTTGGCGCGTTGAAGGAAGCCACTGTGCATCTGTCGATCCCGCGGCGCCCAGTTCGCTGGGGCAGCATGAACCGCTCCAGTGCCGTGCTGGCTCCCTGTAGGGGCCAGAATTAGTCGTGGGGTCAGCCCGTTCACGCCATCGTAAAACCCAATGGCGTTTACGACGGCGTGGCCACTCCGCCGCGGGATTAGAGAATCCCGCCCTGTTATTTTCCTTTGATGTTCATGGGGTTAATCCTGTGTTAATAATAAAGTTTGTTTTAAAACCAAAAAATCCCCATTTGTCAGTGGAATCACTCATGAAAATGAAGTATCCTTTCCTCACAGTTCACAAATTGAAAAATTGTTAGGTTTTTTTTGTCCAGTTTTGTCATATAAATTGGTGGGTGGGGGCTCTCATCTGGTACCGTAATTTATCTTGGTTTGCACTGAGTGCTGAATTTGGGTGCATTTGAGTGCTATAGTGAGAGTTTGGTGACTGAGGGAGTTCGGTGAGGAGGGAGCAAGGTGCTCCTTTCATTTATTTTCCTGAAAGAGCGTGAAGGGAGCAAGGGGTTTACAGAGAGTGTAGCTGACTGGGAGCAGAGTCAGAGGGCGGAGTTTCAGTTGGTCCACAGGGCAGCTACATTCTATAAGGTAAGAGTGGTTTGTTTTGGGGTTTTTTAATTTTTAATTTAAAAAATTTTATTTTTTGAGTTTGTTTTGTTTTTTGAGGGCAGCAAGCTATCATTCTTTCATTTCGCAGAATCACCAATTTTTGAGGGCTCACTTGGGAGAGTAGCAACAGTATATATATATATATTTTTTAAAGGGCCTAACGGATGTTTAATCTTTCTTTTTTTTCCCCCCTTTAAATCTCTTTATGAATTCAGATCAGAGGGGATGGAGGCTAGGGCAGTTGCATGCTCTTCCTGCAGGATGCAGTGGTGAGGGATACCATCGGTATCCCCGCTGACTATACCTGCGGGAAGTGCATCCAATTCCATCTCCTCAGAGACCACATTAGGGAACTGGAGCTGGATGAACTTTGGATCATCCAGGAGGCAGAGGGGATGATAGAGAAGAGTTGCAGGGAGGTAGCCACACCCAAGGTACAGGACAAGAGTAGCTGGGTTACAGTCAGGGGAAGGAAAATGAACAAGCAGACAGTGCAGGGATCCCTCATGGCTGTTCCCCTTCAAAACAAGCATACCTTTTTTGATGCTGTTGGGGGACATGAGTGACCGAGGGAAGGCCCTAACGGCCAGGTCTCTGGCACTGAGTCTGGCTCTGTGACTCAGAAGGGAAGGGGGAAGAATAGAAAAGCAATAGTGATAGGAGGCTCAAAGGTTAGGGAATATATATATAGGAGATTCTGTGGTCGAGAACAAGACTCACGGAAGGTATGTTGCCTCCCGAGTGCCAGGGCCAGGGATGTCTCGGATCGAGTCTACAGGATTCTTAAGGAGGATGTTGAGCAACCAGAAGTGGTGCACATAGGAAACAACGACATAGCTAAGAAAAGGGATGAGGATCTAAAAAGTGATTTTAGGGAGTTAGGTTGGAAGCTAAAGAGCAGGACAAGCAGAGTAGTGATCTCAGGATTGCTACCGGTGCCACGTGCAAGTGAGGCAAGGAGCAGAGAGCGAGTGCAGCTGAACACGTGGCTACAGGGCTGGTGCAGGAGGGAAGGCTTTAGATATGTGGATCATTGGGATATCTTCTGGGGAAGGTGGGACCTGTACATGAAGGACGGATTGCATGTAAACTAGAGAGGCACCAATATCCTGGGTGGGAGGTGGATGCACCATCAATTGGACACGAGACAAAAATGAGATCCAAACGATAGGCTTTAATACACAAGAAGTGTACCCGGCAGCAGATGTACAGAAGAATGGCTGACTGCCGGGAAGCACGGGTTCTTATATCCCGCCTTGCAGGCGGAGCTACCTACCTCTCAGCCAATTGGCTGAGAGCCACATGACTTACCCGGGTCAATGGGCAGTGGGTCCTCTGCACCAATAGCAGCTCACTTCCAAGGTACCGTAATAGCCCTAGTCATACTACCACATTCACCCCCTGTTGAAAAAGAAGCGGGGGGGGTACGCGGGCATGAGGGGGGTGGTGTTCCGTGAGTACGTGAGACTGGTAGTATGACTAGAGATGTTGAGGCCGTACCATTGCATCGATGGCTGCCCACTAGCCCGTAACTTATGTGCAAAAGGATAAACAACAACTATGTACAGTGTGCATAATTAGGAGGGGGGGAATGGGGGAACAGGTAAAGAAGGAAAGAAAAATCACAAGAGTCCATCTGCAGGCAGAAGTCCACTAGTAGGTCACATCGATTCAATCAGTCGAGTGGGCGCCTTCGATGTCCTGCTTGACCTGCGCAGCGGTGCCGGTGACATCAGAGCGGTGGTCATCCGTGACTCCGGAAGCGACGATCTTGTTCCTGTGTTCGTACCCCTGGTCGGAGCTAGCGGGGGCCAGGCCGGGGAAGGGGGTTCCTGTCTGCTGAGCTGTGGGGGCGACGGTGCTGGGAGCAGTGGGGGTCGGGAGGGGGGGGGGGATGCTGGTGTTGGGGGGTGTGGCCGAGATTCGGCGGGTGCCAAGTCTCGAAGGGAGACCGTGTCCTGTCGGCCGTCGGGATACTCCACATACGCGTATTGCGGATTTGCGTTGAGTAGCTGGACTCTTTCGACCAACGGGTCCGACTTGTGCATCCGCACGTGCTTCTGGAGCAGAATGGGCCTGGGTGTAGCCAGCCAGGTTGGGAGCGGGGTCCCTGAGGAAGACTTCCTGGGGAAAACAAGAAGACGTTCGTGAGGCGTTTGGTTACTGGTGGTAATGAGAAGTGACCGGATTGGGTGGAGGGCGTCTGGGAGGACCTCTTGCCAGTGGGAGATTGGGAGATTTCTGGACCGTAGGGCCAGCAGGACGTCTTCCAGACCGTACCGTTCTCCCTCTCGACCTGTCCGTTATCCCGGGGGTTGTAACTGGTCGTCCTGCTGGAGGCGATGCCCCTGCCCAGCAGGAATTGATGCAGCTCTCGCTCATAAATGAGGACCCCCGATCGCTATGAATGTATGCGGGGTAACCGAACAGGGAGAAGATGGTATGCAGGGCTTTGATAATGGTGGTCGTAGTCATGTCGGGGCAGGGGATGGAAAAAGGGAAACAGGAATACTCGTCAATCACGTTGAGGATGTATGTGTTGCGGTTGTTGGAGGGGAGGGGACATTTGAAGTCCATGCTGAGACGTTCAAAGGGGCGGGAAGCCTTTATCAGGTGCGCTCGTTCAGGGCGGTAGAAGTGCATCTTGCACTCTGTGAAGATGTGGCATTCCCTGGTCACTGTCCTGACCTCCTCTATGGAGTAGGGCAGGTTGCGGGTCTTTATGAAATGGAAAAAACGGGTGACCCCCGGGTGATAGAGGTCCACGTGGAGGGTTCGGAGGCGGTCCACTTGTGTGTTGGCACAGGTGCCGCAGGACAGGGCACGGGAGGCTCGTTTAGCTTCCCAGGACGATACAAGATGTCGCTAGTTGCACGTGGACAACTCGATCATCCACCGCAAGATCTTATCGTTCTTTATCTTGCCCCTCTGTGCATTATCAAACATGAAAGCCACTGACCGTTGGTCTGTGAGGAGGGTAAACCTCCTGCCGGCCAGATAGTGCCTCCAATGTCGCACAGCTTCGACTATGGCCTGTGCTTCCTTTTCGACCGAGGAATGGCGGATTTCGGAAGCGTGAAGGGTACGGGAGAAGAAGGCCACGGGTCTGCCCGCTTGGTTGAGGGTTGCCGCCATAGCAACATCCGACGCGTCGCGACTTGAAAGGGGAGGGACTCGTCGATAGCGCGCATCGTGGCCTTTGCAATGTCTGCTTTGATGCAGCTAAAGGCCTGGCGGGCCTCCATCGACAGGGGAAACGTGGTGGACTGGCTGAGTGGGCGGGCTTTGTCGGCGTAATTGGGGACCCACTGGGCGTAATATGAAAAGAAGCCCAAACAGCGCTTGAGGGCTTTGAGGGAGTGGGGGAGGGGGAGCACCATCAGGGGGCGCATGCGTTCGGGGTTTATCACTCCGTTACGCACTACGTAGCCGAGTATGGCTAGACGGTTGGTGCTAAACACGCACTTATCCTTATTGTAGGTCAGGTTAAGGAGTTTTGCGGTACGTAGGAATTTGCGGATGTTGGTGTCGTGGTCCTGCTGGTCGTAGCCGCAGATGGTGACATTGTCTAGATACGGGAAGGTTGCCCGTAAACCGTGTTGATCGACCATTTGGTCCATCACCCTTTGGAAGACCGAGACCCCATTTGAGACACCGAAAGGAACCCTTAAAAAGTGGCAGAGTCGCCCATCCACTTCGAACGCAGTGTACTTTCGGTTACTCGCGTGGATGGGGAGCTGATGGTAGACGGACTTAATGTCCACCGTGGAAAAAACCTTGTACTGCGCGATCATGTTGACCAGGTCGGAGATACGTGAGAGAGGATACGCGTCCAGCTGCGTAAACCTGTCGATGGTCTGACTGTAGTGTATGACCATCCGATTTTTCTCCCCGATCTTAACCACCAGCACTTGTGCTCGCCAGGGGCTGTTGCTAGCCTCGATAACCTCTCCCTTCAGAAGCCTCTGGACTTCGGACCTGATGAAGGTCCAGTCCTGGGCACTGTACCGTCTGCTCCTGGTGGCGACGGGTTTGCAATCCGGAGTGGGATTTGCAAACAAGGATGGGGAGTCGACCTTGAGGGACGTGAGGCTGCAGCCAGTAAGGGGGGGGGCATAGGGCCGCCGAATTTGAATGTTAAACTCTGGAGGTTGCACTGGAAATCTAACCCCAGGAGTGCTGCTGCGCAGATGTGGGGAAGGATGAAGAGCTTATAATTTTTAAATACCCTCCCCTGGACCGTGAGGTCCCCTATGCAGCACCCTGTGATCTGGACCGAGTGCGAACCGGAGGCCAGAGCGATTCTTTGTTTTACCGGGTAAACGGGAAGAGCGCAGCGTCTTACCGTGGCGGGGTGGACGAAACTTTCCGTGCTCCCAGAGTCCAACAGGCAGCTCGTCTCGTGGCCGTTGAGAAGGATCTTCGTGGTCGCCGTGGACAGTGTGTGGGGCCGTGACTGGTCCAATGTTACTGAGGCGAGTCGTGGCAGGAACTCCGAGTCGTTAACTGGCAGCGAGTGGTCACTTGCGGGGTCCTCGGTGCCGATCCAAGATGTCGGCGCCCGTCGGCCGCACGTGTTGGGGGGTGAACAAAATGGCGGCGCCCGGGGATCGCACGTGGAGTTGGGGGCCCAAAATGGCGGCGCCCGGGGATTGCACGTGGCGTCGGGGGCTCAAAATGGCGGTGCCCGGGATCACTCGTGGCGGTGGGGGGTGGGGGGAGCGAGGTCCGCAGGCCAAGCGGGGCCCATGAGGAGTCCGGGGGGGGGACCCGCGGTCGCTGCTCGGGACTGCAGTGACCACCTTGGACTGGAAAACGGCCGCAAAATGGCCCTTTTTACTGCATCTTTTACAGGTTGCGGTGCTTGGCCTGGTCTCAAAATTAGCAGCGGGGCCCTGTGGGTTTATCGGGGTGCCCTGCGGCGCAGGCCTGAGGGGGGTCAGTGTCTGCGGAGGTGAGGGGGGTCGCGTTCAATGATGCCCAGGGGGCCGCCGCACGGGAGCGTACGGGCGGGCGGTGCGATTAGCGACATCTAGAGAGGAGGCGAGGGCCCGTGCCTCAGTGAGGCTTAAAGTTTCTTTCTCTAAGAGTCTCTGGCGGATCTGGGAAGATTGAATACCCGCAACGAAAGTGTCTCTGATTAAAAGTTTGGTGTGCTCGGCCGCAGAAACTTGTGGGCAGGCGCAGTTTCTCCCCAGAACAAGGAGGGTCTGGTAGAATTCGTCTAAAGACTCACCAGGGAATTGCTGTCTCGTGGCCAGCAAGTGTCGTGCGTAGACCTGGTTCACCGGCTGGATGAAATGTCCCTTTAGCAAGTCCATAGCTGCGTCATAGTCTGTTGTGTCCTCTATGAGAGTGTACATGGCGGTGCCCACGCACGAGTGGAGGATGAGCAGTTTTTTTTTCCCTCATCAGGCGGTTTTCGGCTGTGCTCAAGTAACTATTGAAACACGCCAGCCAGTGTTTAAATGCAGCTGTTGCATTTGCTGCGTGCGGGCTGAGTCGAAGGCACTCCAGCTTGATACGAAGCTCCATCCTTTAAAAACCTGTGCATTAAATTGATGCACCATCAATTGGACACAAGGCGAAGATGAGATCCAAACAAAAGGCTTTAATGCACAAGATGTGTGCCCGGCAGCAGACGGACAGAAGAATGGCCGACTGCCGGGGAACACGGGTTCTTATATCCCGCCTTGTAGGCGGAGCTACCTACCTCTCAGCCAATCGGCTGAGAGGCACATGACTTACCCGGGCCAATGGGCAGCGAGTCCTCTGCACCAATAGCAGCTCACTTCCATGGCACCGTAATACCCCTAGTCATACTACCACAGAGGTTTGCTAGAGATCTTTGGGAGGGTTTAAACTAGTTCGGCAGGGGTATGGGAACCAGAGCTATGGATCAGAGGATAGGGCAGCTGTTGAACAGGCAGAAATAGTATTCAGCAAGTCGGCGAGGAAGGATAG
The DNA here is from genome assembly GCF_902713615.1 of Scyliorhinus canicula. Taxonomy (NCBI): domain Eukaryota; kingdom Metazoa; phylum Chordata; class Chondrichthyes; order Carcharhiniformes; family Scyliorhinidae; genus Scyliorhinus; species Scyliorhinus canicula. The sequence goes on along the minus strand of NC_052156.1, from coordinate 114,685,511 downwards.
ACATTTGATAGGACAAAGTTGCACTCAGTGGAATGGGTTAAAGTGTGTCTGTTTCAATGCAAGAAGTGTCAAGAATAAGGGAGATGAACTTAGAGCATGGATCAGCACTTGGAACTACGATGTTGGAGACATGGAGACATTATGGAGACATGGATTTCACAGGGGCAGGAATGGTTGTTAGACGTTCCGGGGTTTAGATGTTTTCAGAAGAATAGGGAGGGAGGTGAAAGAGGAGGGAAGTGGCACTGTTAATTAGGGAGTGCACCACAGCTGCAGAAAAGGAGGTAGTTGAGGAGAGTTTGTCTACTGAGTCAGTATGTGTGGAAGCCAGAAACAAGAAAGGAGCAGTCACTTTATTGGGAGTTTTCTATAGACACCCCAATAGCAGCAGAGAGATAGAGGAACAGATTTGGCGGCAGATCTTGGAAAAGTGCAGAAATAACAGAGTTGTTGTCATGGGTGACTTCAACTTCCCTAATATTGACTGGAACTTCCTTAGTGCAAATGGTTTGGATGGAGCAGATTTTGTCAGATGTGTCCAGAAAGGATTCCTGACTTAATATGTAGATAGGCCGACTAGGGGGGAGGCCATATTGGACTTGGTGCTCGGCAACAAACCAGGCCAGATGTCAGATGTCTCGGTGGGAGAGCATTTTGGTGACACTGACCACAACTCCTTGACCTTTACCATAGTCATGGAGAGGGTAAGGAACACACAATATGGGAAGGTATTTAATTGGGGGAGGGGTAGTTATACTGCTATTAGACAGGAGCTGAGGAGCATAAAGTGGGAACAATTGTTCTTGAGGAAATGCACAACAGTAATGTGGGGATTGTTTAAGGAGCACTTGCTGCGAGTGCTGAATAGTTTTGTCCCACTGAGACGAGGAAGGAATGGTAAGGTGAAGGAGCCTTGGCTGACAAGAAAAGTGGAGCTTCTAGTCAAGAGGAAGAAGGAAGCTTATGTAAGGTTGAGGAAGCAAGGATCTGACACGGCTCTACAGGGTTACAAGGTAGCCAGAAAGGAACTAAAAAATGGACTGAGGAGAGCTAGAAGGGGGCATGAGAAAGCCCTGGTGGGAAGGATTAGGGAAAACCCCAAGGCGTTCTACACTTATGTGAGAAATAAGAGGGTGATCAGAGTGAGAGTAGGGCCGATCAGGAATAGTGGAGGGAACTTGTGCCTAGAGTCTGAGGAAAATCGCTTATTGTCACGAGTAGGCTTCAATGAAGTTACTGTGAAAAGCCCCAGTCGCCACATTCCGGCGCCTGTCCGGGGAGGCTGGTACAGGAATTGAACCGTGCTGCTGGCCAACTTGGTCTGCTTTAAAAGCCAGCGATTTAGCCTGATGAGCTAAACCAGCGATGGGGGAGGCCCTAAATGAATACTTTGCTTCAGTATTCACTAGAGAGTGGGACCTTGTTGCTCATGAGAACAGTGTGAACCAGGTTAATAGACTCGAACAGGTTGATATGAAGAAGGAGGATGTGCTGGAAATTTTTTAATGTATCAGGATAGATAAGTCCTCTGGGGCTGATGGGATATACCCAAGGTTACTATGGGAAGCGAGGGAGGAGATTGCTGCGCCATTGGCGATGATCTTTGCATCCTCACTCTCCACTGGAGTAGTACTGAATACAGGGATAAGGCAGGATTCTTGGAAGTATGGAGGAACAGAGGAATCTTGGGATCCACGTACATAGATCCTTCAATGTTGCCACTCAGGTTGATAGGGCTGTTAAGGAGGCATATGGTGTGTTGACCTTCATTAACAGGGGGATTGAGTTTAAGAGCCACGAGGTTTCGCTTTATAAAACTCTAGTTAGACCACACTTGGAATATTGGGCGGGATTCTGTGGGAATCAGCGGGGTGGGCAACTCAGGCGCCGAGGAGTATCGTGAACTGCTCAGAATCCTCTGCACCCTCAGGGGCTAGGCCATCGCCAGGGTGGTTTGCGCCGCGCCGGCCGGCGGGGAAGGGGCTTAGCACCATGCCAACTGGCTCCGAAGGGCCTCTGCCGGCTGGCGCGAGTTGGCGTATGCGTGGGAGCGCCAGCATGTGCTGGCATCATCCCAGTGCATGCACGGGGGGTGTTGATCTCCACGTCGGCCATGGCGGAGGACCACAGTAGCTGATGCGGAAGAATAGAGTGCCCCCACGGCACAGCCCGCCCACGGATCGGTGGGCCCCGATTGTGGGCCAGGCCACCGTGGGGGCACCTCCCAGTGCCAGATCCCCACATGCCCCGCCAAAGACCCCAGAGACCGCCCGCGCAGCCAGATCCTGCCGGTAAGTACCTACTCTGTGACCGGCCGAAAAAGGGCGGCCACGTGGCCCATTACGGGCCGGAGAATCACCGAGGGGGCCGCTGCCAGCAGCCGCCAACCGGTGCAGCGCAATTCCCACCCCCGCCAAATCCCCAGCGCTGGAGAGTTCGGCAGCCAGCGGGGGCGGGATTCACGCCTCCCCTGGCAATTCTCTGACCCGCCGGGGGTTGGAGAATCCCGCCCATTGTGTCCAGTTCTGGTCGCCTCATTATAGGAAGGATGTGGATGCTTTGGAGAGGGTACAGAGGAGATTTACCAGGTCGCTGCCTGGACTGGAGGGGATGTGTTATGAAGAAAGGTTGAGGGAGCTAGGGCTTTTCTCACTGGAGCGAAGAAGGCAGAGAGGTGACTTGATAGAGGTGTACAAGGTGATGAGAGACATGGATAGAGTGGATAGCCAGAGACTTTTCCCAGGGCAGAAATGGCTGTCACGAGGGGACATAATTTTAAGGTGATTGGAGGAAGGTATAGGTGAGGTGTCAGAGGTTGGTTCCTTACACAGAGTGGTGGGTGTGTGGAATGCACAGCCAGCAGAAGTGGTGGAGTCAGAGTCATTGGGGACATTTAAGCGACTCTTAGACAGGCACATGGACATCAGTAAATTGAAAGGGTGTAGGTTAGGTTGATCTTAGATTAGGATAAATGGTCGGCACAACATCGTGGGCTGAAGGGCCTGCACTGTGCTGTACTGTTCTATGTTCTATGGTCTATGTTCTGTGTAACTTAGATGCCAGCCTGAGGGGCCTCTGTGATCAGGGGCCCAACTCGCATTTTTGATGTTTGCTCCAAGCCCCATTCTACTGACCCTCACAACAAACAATCCCCCCAACCCCCCAATGCCCACACCCCAGCAAGGCTTCTGACCTCCTCTTTACCATCCAGCCACTGATTCCAAAGCTCAGAGATTTACAACAGTCCTCCAGCCATCAGCCAATTAATCCAACCACACCCCCTCCGCCCCATACCCCACCCCCCAATCCTCCTGTCTTCACCTGAGGCCGGATAGTCCACCAGATCTGTGTTTACCGCACAAAACGGCCTCTGCTCGCATCCTACACAATCTGCACAATCTTCAACTTCCGATCTCCACCTCAGGCCTATGGTCCCCCCCCCCCCCCCCCACCCCACCCCCCCCCCCCCCCCCCCCAACATGAAGCGTCCAGCATCTCTCTATCTGCTCTGGGATTTTCAGCCCTCCCAACCGACGCCAACCACAACCCTTCACCAGATCGGCCTACCCCTCCCCCCATTCCCTTCCTCTCCTCTCTGCCTCCATCCCAGATTTCTCCCCAACTTCTGATCAGCCCTTCTTTCCCCTTCCTGATCCCAATCAGCCTTAATGTGAATTTATCTGCTTTTGCAGCATTGCTAACTTGCTCCCCGTCTGACTGGAGGCCCAGGCTGTCACTCGATCAGTCGGGCCTCAGAGTGGGGAAACCTTTCACTGACATCAGTGGTAGAGAGTGTTAAAACTCCACAGCGTGTGTGGGAATCCTGGACGGTGGATTTCCACACAACTTTCTGACCAACCTATCCCCTGAGGTGAGGAAAGTAAATTTCCCCCGTGAACTTTTGTTTCTCTCCTTACAGATGCTGCCAGACCTGCTGGGTGTTTTCAGCATTTTTGTTTTAGAGGTTAGCTTTAAACCAGTTTACTGTTATAAAATATATGTTGTGCAATATTGCAGTTCATCCTAATTTCTCTTCTCCCTGCAAAGGCAAGTTGCTTTTTCCCCAGAATCTTGCTGCAAGTCTATGATACAAGTGGAAAGATATTTTATGTGAGGAGATGCATTTTTGTGATAATCCATCTTTGGTTGTGTTTTGTACATAAATCATGAATTTAATAAAACATTAAATCCGACTGCTTTAACAAGGCCAATTAAATTACAGAGATAAAATATGGCACTGTACAATTTAAAGTACCATGAAATAAGCTATCATCCGTTCGCATCTCAGTCAAGTGTATACTAGAGGGGCAGCACGGTGGCACAGTGGTTAGCTGCCTTACAGCTCCAGGATCAATTCCAGCCTCGGGCGACTGTGTAGAGTTTGCACTTTCTCCCCGTGGATTTCCTCCCACAGTCCAAAGATGTGCAGGTTAGGGGATTGACCAGGCTAAATTGCCGCTTAATGTCCAAAAGGTTAGGTAGGGTTACTGGGTTACAGGGATGGAGTGGAGGTGTGGGTTTAAGCTTGATGCTCCTTCCAAGGGCCAGTGCAGACCCAATGGGCCGAATGGCATCCTTCTGCACTGTAAATTCTATGATCTATGCAAATGGCCAATAGTTCTCAATTAACATCTATAATGCTATTTCTGGATAGAAATTGCCTTCAGTACAACTGATTCATTATCCTAAGGGAAAGCACCCACTGTCTCTAAATGGCCGGAGGAGAGAGTGGACGTGGGGCGAGGGGGGGGGGGGGGGGGGGGGGGGGGGGGGGTATCCGGGTACCTTGGCATTCTGAGCAAGTACATCACATTCGCACAATATTTTAGCTGTACAGCATCTTTATGCCTCTGATATGAAGATTCTCAATCCATTCAAATCCATGAATGCATTCACTTGACAAACACAATATAGCAGCCCCCGGTTACAAAATTGAACGCTGCCCTGGAGTGACCCCCTGGCCCCTCACAATTGTCTTGAGAAGGAGCTCTGCCATCAGCTTCCAAGCTGACACATTGCTTTTTGAATCTAGACACCACCCTATCCTCAGTTGCATCCTGGGCTGTCACTACTGCTCTGGATCAGCTTTATGTATGAATTACAGAGCAACACGTCGCACGTGCAATGTTTCACCTTCGTCCTCCTTGATATCACCTTGGACAAATTGCTATTTTCCAGGACTGTGCTTATGCATTACTTAGGAATTTAAGTAGATCTGCGGCCAATTTTGTCTCCAGGCTGGGGAACCTGATGCCGTAATAAATGCTGGTCCTTTGATAATGAGGTTTTTCCACTTTAAAGGAACCCCTCTCCCCTCATTACCAATTAAAGGCAGTGGATGCTTTATCTCAGGATCACAACCCCACACTAGCGGAGGACGTAGTCGCAGCTTGCGATTTTTCACAATGTCTACTTCTAATTGGTTGGCGAATTAGTTTAGTGACCAATTAGTCGCAGGTGTGGGATGAAGGCAGACCCATTTTAAAGGCATCATGGCAGCCAATACGATGGCAGCTCTTTTGATTTGTTCTGCAAGCTCCAGCTCACCAGGAGAAGAGGTGGCGGCCTGACACCCCACCCAGTTAGCCTAACATCTGTCCGAGGGAAAATATTAGAAGCTATTATTAAATATGTTACGGCCAGGCATTTAGAACAAATTAAGGCAATCAGGCAGAGGCAACTTGGTTTTATGGAAGGGAAATCATGTTTAACAACTTTATTGGAGTTCATTGGAGGAGTCACATATGCTGAGGCTAAAGGGGAACTGGTGGATGTACTGTACTTAGATTTCCAGAAGGCATTTGACAAGGTGCCACATCAAAGGTTATTGCTGAAAATAAAAGTTCATGGTGGAGGGTTAATATATTGGCATATATATTGGCAAAGATTAGCTCACTAACAGGAAACAGAAAGTAGGCATAAATGCGTATTTTTCTGGTTGGTAAGTTCTAATGAGTGGTATACCACAGGGGCTATCGATGAGACAATGGCACAGAGAAACCCATTGTGTATGCATCCAGGACCCTGGCAGTAGCTGAGCAACACAATTCACAAATTAAATAGGAAGGGTTGCTTGTTATTTTTTGTGTGAAAAAGTTCTACCAGTACGTCCACGGCTGACATTCCATAATCGTAACAGACCACAAAACCTTTACTTGGTCTTTTTAAACAAGATAAATTAATCCCTGCCCCCCCCCCCTCCCCCCACCCCCCAAAAGCCTGGATCCAATGTTGGGCTTTACTACTGGTCTCCTATGAATACTCCCTCGAGCACCACGGTGGAGCATGCCTCATTGCAAATGCTCTGAGTTACCTCTTACTGCCCACAATCTTAGCTCCATTGCCAGCGCTGGAAGAAGTCATCATGACTTTATGCTTTTTTGGATACCTTGTCAGTATCTGTGAAACGGATTAAAGCTTGGACCCAGAAGGACCTCACATTGTCCAAGTTATGCCGTATGACCCTCAGTGGTGGACTACTCCACAGACGACATGAAGCCCTTCCTCATGAAAAGTCAAGAACTAAGTGTCGAAGATGACATTATCCTATGTGGATCCTAGGCAGTTGTCATCCGCCCCAGTCAATGTCCAATTCTGGTGGAGTTAAACAACGGTCACCCAGAGATGTCCAAGATGAAGATGCTCACAAGGATCTGCATTTGGTGGCTCAGGCTCAATGCAGATATCGAGATCTAGGTGAAGCAATGCTCCTTGTGCCAGGAAAACCAGAGACTCCCACAATTAGCAGCTTTACACCCATGGGTATGGCTAGGAAGAACATGGGTACAGGTGCACGTAGACTTCGCTGGTCCGTTCTTAGGGTCAATGTTTATTATCATATCAACGCCCATTCTAAATGGTTGGACGTGCACAGCATGGCCACCATGACTTCTCATATAATAATAGAAAAAGTCCTGCAAAGTTTCTGTACCCACAGCACACCAGATGTCTTTGTACCACCTCTATCATTGGGGAGTTCTGGGCATTCTTGAAGTCGAATGGCATCAAGCACATCCAGATGCTGTCCAATGGTCTGGCAGAACAGGTGGTACAGCCATTCAAGAACGGAATGAAGAAATAGCCAATAAGTTCCATGGACACAAGATTGGTTTGTTTCCTGTTTGACTACCGAATCACACCTCACACCATGATTGGAGTCGCTCTGACAGAATTATTGACGAAACAATGACTGTGCACCAGGTTGAGCCTATTTCCCTATTTGGTGGGGAGGTGAAGTTCAACCAGGAGAACTACTATAAGAATAACGATGGCAAGTGACTCAAGAGAACATTTAAAACAGGAGATGCGGAATTTCGGGGATGGCTCCAGTGGATCCCTGGCGTCAAATTGGAGAAGATAGGACCTGTCTCCTATAACGTCAAGGTCCAAGAAAAGGTCATGAAAAGCACCTAGAACACCTGAGTAGGGAGCTCAATCTATTGGAAACTATGTCCCCAACGCCATTCACATCCATCTCCGGCACAGGGGGACCCTAGGGTTCTCCTCCTTGACAACAAAGACTCAGGATCTGAGATGGAGGCTGAGTAGGTTCATTTGCATTCAGAGGTCAGAACTTAAGATGAACCCCCTTACGTAACCCTTGGGCGCTCTTCGAGGAAACTGAAGTCCCCATCCCAGTTCACCCTCCCGATCTGTTCCATCTGCCATAGACCTGAGGCCTAGCATCAAAAGGCAGAAGAGGCACCATCAGCGTGGGAGTGAAAGGGATGCAACGGACTTGAGGGGGGGGGGGGGGGGGGGCTTGGTGGATGTTACAGCCCTGACGAATACGAAGACCACATGGGATTGACCTCCCTGTGGGCTTCATGGAATACAGGTTCTTGTTGAGCTGGTGGAGGCCTGAGAGGGGCTCACCTGCAGAGCCTCAAATACCAGCCCCACAGACCTGGGCAGGCAGTTCCCGATAGTCCTGGCCTGGGACTTTTGGTTTGTAAGCTTTATTTGTGTTGGAGAATAAACGTTCTTTGCCTTTTAGCCTGGTCCTCCTAGAATTATTACAGTATGGTTGCTAAATTTGTTGATGACACATAGATAGGTAGGAAAGTACATTGTGGAGTGGACATAAGTAGGCTACAAAAAGATATAGATAGGTTACATGAGTTGACAAAGACTGGCAAATGAAGTTTAATATGGAAAAGTATGAAATGGTCCATTTTGGATGGAAGAATAATAAATAAACTTCTTACCTAAATGGTGAGAGATTACAGAGCTCTGATATTCAGAGGGTCCTGGGTGTCCTAGTGCTTGAATCACAAATGGCTAGTACGTGGGTACAGCAAGGAATTAGGAAAGCTAATGGAAGCACTGTAAATTCTATGACTCTATGATTCTATGATATTGTTTATTGTGAGGGGAATTGATTACAGAAGTAGGAACGTTATCCATCAGTTGTTATAAGACAGGTAAGACCGCATCTGGAGTATTAGTCTCTTTGCTTAAGGAAAGATTTAAATGTACTCAAAGCTGTTCAGAGAAGGATTACTAGACTAATACCAGGATGGGTGGGCTAAGGAGAGTTGGACAGGTAAAGCCTGTATCCATTAGAACTTAGAAGAGTGAGAGGCCGTTGATTGAAACCTTTGATATCCTAAGCAATATTGGCAGGGTGGATGTGGGGAGGATGTTTCCTCATGTCAGAGAATCTAGAACTAGGGGCCACTGTTTAAAAATAAGGGGTCGCTTATTTAAGACGGAGATGCAGACAATATTTTTCTCAGAGGGTTTTGAGTCTCTGGAACGCTCGCCCTCAAAAGGTAGGGAGTAGAGAGCTTCTTGATTAATAAGAGAGTGAAAGGTTATTGGGGATAGACTGGAATATGGGGTTGAGGATACAATCATGTTAGCCATGATCTTATTGAATCGCGGAGCAGCCTTGAGTTGCCTACTCTTGTTCATAATTTGTATGTTCATATGTATGTACAGATGCCTTGGTTCAGGTATAAATGTTGAATGCATTATAAATCTCCAAGCGTACTCCTGATGGAGTTTTGACAAATATCTGCGGACTTTCTGAAATGGTCGCCTGTCTGGTGACTTGAGCCAAGGAAGCTCAGCTTATCAGTCAAGGGCAAGGGGAGGATTGGTGGGGCAGTGGGGCGGGGGGGGGGGGGGGGGGGGGGGGGGTGCTGGAAAAGAGGCAAACTATTGATCACAGAGGTCAAGGGAGAGATGCAGTGTGCAGTGACCGGCCCACTATACAGCCTTTAATGGAAAGAAATTTAGTTTAAAATTAATTATGAAAACTGTGTATTTGTCCCTGACACCGCTGGATTAAGTATTTCCCTACCCATCTTCTGTCTCAGAGGGGGCTGTGACAGTTACAGGTCATTCTATTCTGGCAATGGCTAAGGAACAGTGTTTTTTTTCTGGGAGGTGGGAATTGATACTCAAAGAGGCCCAAGGTTAACTTGCCAATGTAAGCCCCTCCATGATTGTCCCATGGGCCTCTCCTTCAGAAGATGTCACTGACTGAGATCAGCTCAAACACAGTCATCATCTATTGGCAGCTGCCCATAAATGCATCTTGATTAGGTGGAAACCCCCAAAGCTCCAAACAAACTGGAGTACTGGAGTAACGAGGTAACTTTAAAGGTCCGCTGCTCCGCTCTGAGACACAAACACGCTGCCCACTAATAGCATGTTGCACAAAATCTGCGACCTTGTCTCATCTTACCGTGACAGACTCAGTGGCAAAAAGTAAACAAAATAAACTGCTGGAAGATTGGAACAGACATTCCAAAATAGAGGACATTCACTCATCAAAAACACGAGAACTGACAAAATATCTTTTACAGCTCTATCTTAGAATCCAAACAAGTGCCATCGGTAAAGTTACTCCTCACAAGACAACTTACTCCCAGAGTTTCAGGGTATTTATTGTTAACAACTGTAGAGTTATGACAATCTGTTCTGCATAATGATGGCCAGGATGAAAAGTGTGTGCTATGTGTCATATGTATTATATCTTAATTTCCACATCTGCGATTCTTCCTGGTAAGTTGTACGTAAAGAAAAAATGTCTACTTTAGTACAGAGGTAAATGTAGCAAAAATATTTAATTTAACCTGAAAGTAACAACAACAACTTTAGTACTGCTGAAAAAAGACATTTTGTCAAAGCTTTTCATCTTGGAGTCATCAGGAAAGCCTCAAGAATACCAATGTCAAGAGAAACAACAACTTTAAACTGTATGAGAAAAGAGTGCTGATTGGTTGGCAACTGAACTCTGATTGGTAGGGTTGTTGCCATGGAGACAGCATCAGTTAATGGCAGCTGACCGTTAGTTGTCAAACATTCTTTGAAAATATAAACCAGGCAGCTTGACTTTGATTGGTCAAGGCATTGCCCTGTGGAATGATTCAGCGAGTGGCTATCACTTACTTTGTTTCACTCAAACAGGTGCAATGTGTATATATGTTCTTTCTGTCTGGGTACTATTATTTGTAGCTTCCAATTGGTCAATAGTGTTATTTTGTAGCACACTGAGGATTTTATAGCAAATGTTGTCAAATTACAGAACAACATCTAATGTTGGGGCCTGAGCAAGGTAAAGACTGTACCCAACCAGAGTCCAATATTAGATGTGATTCTGCAATTGGACAACTTCTGCTAAGTAATCCTCAGTGTGCTAAAAATTACACTGACAACCAAATTACGATTGTTACGGCAGGCAGTATGGGGCATTTGTGTGTACTGGAAGCAACATATATTAATACACAGCACCCTGTACTTTGTTGGCAGAAAGAACATGGACACACATTGCACCTATTTCAGCTAAACAAAATATGTGACAGCCATTGTTGGTTCATTTCTCAGAGCAATGCCTTGACCAATTATAATCAAGCTACCTGGCTTAATAATGCTTGGCTGTTAACTGCCAGTTACCATTGACTGGTGTATTTTCCATCATAATGCCTCTACTCGAGTCCACTTTCCAACAAATCAGTACCCTCTACCCATCCAGTATAAAGTTATTCTTTCCCCTGACATTGGTATTCTTGTGATTGCCCTGATGAGCGCAAGATGTAAAGGTTCGACAAGATGCCTTTTTTCAGCAATACTCAACAACAACCTTGCAATAATTATCTCCAAATCTTCAAAAATGCATTGTTAAGGAGAATGAGGCATTGAACAGCAGAATAAGTTAACATCATTGGGCCAGCAGGAGGATGATGGAATGAGCCACAAATTGGGCTACGACCTCCATGCACCAGAATACAACCACTGCTCCGAGTACCTGCGGGTTCTATTTTGGGTTGGAACTTACATCCAGGCACCATGTCAGGGAGTCAGCGTCTCCGAGCCTGGGAGTTTCCTTAACCCCGGTCTGGCAGAGAAGCAGTTGACGACAGGAAGGGAAATAGATCACCTGGAGATCCAGTTCTGTGGGGTTGCTGCCTACAGAAGTACAAATATTAGCAATATTTAAATGGCCTCAACTTACCTTAACCCCATAAACATTGGAGGCATCAAGGGCAAAAGGTCACCAATGGGCAAATCTTAACATGTTGTCCTCGTAAACATTAAGTATGATTGTATTTGACTTCATCAGTGCTTTCCCTACTAGCTAGCCAGCATGACATTAGATTAAAATAAATAGATTTCATGCCTTTTATCTTCACGGCAACTTAGAACACTGCATAACAGTGGTTATTCACAAACATTATGTATATATCCTCCACAGAAATGCTTGCACCTGTCAAAACCAGCAGTGACCTGAACAACATGGAGTGTCTGAAACTGTGGTGAAAGCAGAATTCATAATGGGTTTAGAAAAATAAATGATTTAACAGCTTTGGGAAAAAGGACAGGCAAATTGGACGAAAGGGTTTTCGATCTCAGAAATCCGACACACGCACAATGGGTCAAGTTGACTCCATCTGCAAAATTGTACGGATTAATAAAACAGACAGGTGAGGTATAATGTGATCGGTTTTAAAAGCTGAGAAAACAAGAAACAGGACAACTCTAAGTTTTTCCTTTTGTGTGCACTTCCTGTTAAGTACCCCACTTCCTGTAGCACTCGGCCCATCTCACTTAATACCCTAATTGTTGTAAAAGAGTGTATCCTCTGATTCATCGCCGTGGGAGTCTTTGTGTATTACTGGATGGAACAGGAACGACTGACGTCTTCAAAATCTCAGCTATCTTCCATCTCAATTACTTGGCACATTTATTTAGCAATATTGCTTCAACAGTCCCTGAGTGGAAGGATTGAAAGACTCACTTCTCCTGAATGCTCACTGTTTTGAAATATTGTACAGATGTCCAAGATGTTTCCATTCTCCTGAAATTTTGGGGAAGCACGGTGGCATAGTGGTTGGAACAGCTGCCTCCCAGCGCCAGGGACGTGGGTCCGATTCCGACCTCGGGTGACTGACTGTGTGGGGTTTGCACTTTCTCCCCTTGTCTGCGTGGGTTTCCTTCAGCTGCTCCACTTCCCTCCCACAGTCCAAAGATGTGCAGGTTAGGTAGACTGGCCATGAGGATGAGGTTGCAGGGTGAGATTTGGGCCTGGGAATGGTGTTCTTTCGAAGGGCCGATGCAGACTTGATGGACTGAATGGCCTCTTTCTGCACTGTAGTGATTTTATAATTCTATGATTTATTCAAAGTCGGAGTTGCAGTACATGTACAATACTTGCAGGTAGTTAACTAGTTCCATACATTATAGTGAGAGATGCTCTGCCCTAGGATTGTGATTAACTCAAAGATTTTGGGAGTGGGGGTTGGAGGACAAGGTTAATTGTTGAAGGGCTGGTGGGTAGTAACCAAACTTTTTCTTTGGTTCTGAAGGTTGAGCAAATGCACTGACCATGGAGCAGTGGCCCATTTCAAATGGAACAGGACATTCACATGACAGAAATACGCAGACCACAACGGGTCATTAAATTGTGCGACATGGAGATTTGCGCTTGTAGTACTTGGAGGTGTGGCACAGTGATGGGGTGCAGGAAATCTCTGTGCAAGGCATCAAACAGCAAAGTTTTTATCAACCATTTTGCATCACTGGATGCCAGAGCTGGCTGTTAGTCCCCAGTGTTTGGTAACTGGGCAGGACATGTCATTCATACGCTCTCCAGATTCCCAAAGCAATTCAGAAGGGATGTCCTCACATCATTGCTGAAGAGGTCAAACATCCCAACTGACACCAAGGAGACCTTAGCTTGTGTGATGAATGTAGGAATTTCAGATATATATCGTATTATATTTATCTGGTGCAGTAATTGTTAAAATCCTGAATTAATGGGTTTCTGACTGCTACAGTAATGTTTTTAAAAGGCCTGGGGCGGGATTCTCCCGTACCCCGCGGGGTGGGGGGGCCATGGTGGGACGGAGTGGCGTGAAGCACTCTGGCATCGGGCCGCCCCAAAGGTGCGGAATCCTCTACACCCTTCGGGGGTAGGCCCGCCCCAGAGTGGTTGGCGCCCCGCCGGTTGGCGTGGAAGGCCTTTGGCGTCACGCCAGCCGGGGCCGAAGGAACTACACCGGCCGCAGATCGGTGGGTCCCGATTGCGGGCCAGGCCACCGTTGGGGCACCCCCGGGGCCAGATCGCCCGCGGCCCCCCCGCCAGGACCCTGGAGTCCGCCCGTGCCGCCAGGTACCGCTGGTAAGGGACCTGGTTCAATCTACGCTGGCAGGACCGGCATAGAAGCAGTGGGACTTCGGCCCATTACGGGCCGGAGAATCGTCGGGGGGGGGGGGGGGGCGCTGCCAGCGGACGTCGACTGGCGTGGCACGATTCCCACCCCCGCCGAATCTCCGGTGCCAGAGAATCCGGCGGCCGGCGGGGACGGGATTCACGCCGCCCCCCGGTGATTCTCCGACCCCCCGCCGGGTCGGAGAATCCCCCCCTGGTTTAAAAGACAGGCACTTTGCTACATATGGTGCAATTGAAGCATCATAAAAGTAAGATCATCAATCATTCCAACCATGTATATTGTTTAGCTGATTAGGACTAATGGAATTTTGTTTAAACAAAAAAGGTTCCCTGTGGAGTAGATAATCAGCACAGTAGCATAGTGGTTAGTACAGTTGCTTCACAGCTCCAGGGTCCCAGATTCGATTCCTGGCTGGGTCACTGTCTGTGCAGAGTCTGCACGTTCTCCCCATATCTGCGTGGGTTTCCTCCAGGTGCTCTGGTTTCCTCCCACAGTCCAAAGATATGCGGGTTAGGTGGATTGGCCATACTAAATTGACCTTAGTGTCCAAAAAATGTTAAGTGGGGGTTACGGGGATAGGGTAGATATGTGGGCTTCAATAGGGTGCTCTTTGTAAGGGACATTGCAGACTCGATGGGCCGAAGGGCCTCTTTCTGCACTGTAAATTCTATGATTCTATGATAAGTGACATTGGGCGCGATTGAACAGAAAGATTTCTAAGTGCCATTTTGGGTGCAATTGGTGGGGTGTTTCTTGATGGCCGCATTGGTGAGATCATCGCCCATACTTAATGGCACTCAGTGCAAAACATTAGCCTCCAGGATCGTCTCGCCATTACTTCCTGTCTCGCCATCCGATTGGACATACTCACATCTCGGCATCTTGCCGCTAACAAGGGGGAACTGCTTTTAAATGCTCCCTCATCACTCACTCCCAGTCAACACACAAGTATGGCAGCGCGCAGACCTGCTCCTTGTTTTGGGGGTGCCAACCGGAACAGGCTTCTGGACGCCATTGTCGCGAGATGGGAAATCCTGTTCCCCCAAGGGGGTTGGAGGACCAGCAGCAGGGTCACCAATACTTCCTGGGAGGCATTGGCTGTGGCTGTCAGTGTGGGCAGCATAACCAGGATAGACAGACTCCAGAGATCCGAGTCCTCACCCCCAATGAGGAACGGGCCCTGGAAATCGTAGGGTTGCCCGAGGAAAGACAACCTCTGACAGCAAGGTTGGTCTGAGGTGCAGAGGTGAGGATCTGCTGCCCCTTCACCCAAATGTCTGATCTCAAGTGAGTTTCCATGTAGACAAAATGATCCTTCCCTCTCACTGACCGCATTTCTAATCTCTTGCAGGATCTTCATCTGATGGGGCCGGTCCATCCGGAGCCCCCCCACCACCCAAGAGACCACTTCGGAGGCCAACTCCAAGGAAACCACCATCGAGACGTCACAACTATCATCCCCACCTTTCAGCAGCGCAGAGACACACACATCAGTGGGCTACATTAATAGACAGGCTTCTGGGGCACAATCCGGTGAGCACTATACAGTTTGCTGATGCACATCAGGTGGAGGCAGGAACATTCAAGGGTGTCAGCAGTTGGAGGTCTGCTGGATCCCAGGAATCTGCTGAGTCAGATGCCAAGCCTCTGGACAAGGTTGTCCCAAAGCTGATGCAGATGCTAGGACATGGCTGTGAGATGCAGGAGGGAATGTCAGCAACATATCAGAGAGTGCACAGACAATTGGAGGAGTCCCAAAGGTTACGGGCACAGGACATGATGCCAACAATGCTTGGCACCGAGGCCAACACTGCTAGGTTGGCAAGCACAGTGGAAAGCCTACAGCACAAGGTCAGTGTCTTTAATGGTGGTGTCGAAGGCATGGCTTAGTCTGTGACGACCATGGCTGAGAGTTTCAACATCAATTCCCAGTCACTGAGGGACATAGCCCATAAGTAAAGGCGCCATAGTGCCAGATGACCATAGGCTGTGTTCCTCTTTGAGGGGGAGAGCTGACTGGTGGCGATTTAACCTAAGGATCACAACACCTCAGGCAAGAGATAAGGTTGAGAAGATGGCCTTCATGAATAACCTCAGCCGGTACAGGAATTGAACCTGCGCTGCTGGACTCGCCAACTGAGCTAAACTGGCCCCCTATGTACGTGGACATTGGCGACGCACTACAGAGCATGCCCCAGTCACTGAGGGACTTGTCCCAGATGCAGGTAGACATTGGCGGGACACTGCAGAGTTTCGTTGAGGGTGTTGACAACATTGGGCAGACAACAGGAGGAGCCAGGACTGGCAGCACCATATGATGCAGAGGAGGGAGCTCACTCCATCTGCTTCTCAATCCCATGACGACCCCCCAGGTTCCTACAGGGAGAATGAAGCACTGGAGGCCAACCGGGGGCTTGCCACCGAGGAGACGACAGTGGTTTCCAGTTCTTCCGAATCCCCGCCTCCTGAAACTGGCAGAACAGGGTGATACTGTAAATCCAGTCACACCGATAAATCGACCGGGCCCTCCGGCTCCACGCCCTTCAGAGTATGCCCGCCAAGGGCATCAAAGGTCACAGGCCATGAAAAGCAGCAGACTTCCTCCATATCTGATGTGAATCCTGGGGACACACCTAGCCATAGCACTGGATGACAGAAGAGAGAGAAGATTGAGGAGCACTGAACGGACAATGGTGGGGCACTGTTCGGGGGGGGGGGGGGGGGGGGGGGGGGGGTCACTATGTGTAACTGTGGGGAAATGGAAATGTCTAATGTTCACTGTTAATGTGAACCTCCCCCTCTTAACCCCCTCCCTCCTAGTCGGTAAACCTGGAGGTGATCAGAGTATTCCATGTGCGTTGGCCCTGGCGATGACATTGTGCGGCTTCCCAAGCCTGTCCGTGGCCTGTGTCCAGCTCAACGTCCCCGTCCCCCACTCCTCCTCCTCGGACGAGGCCTGCCCTTGCTCCTCATCCTCTTCCTCCAGCACATCACCCCTCTGCTGCGCAATATTGTGAAGAATGCAGCAGGCTACCATGATATGGGCGACTCTCTCAGCCTCATACTGGAGGGCCCCTCCGGACCGGTCCAGGTACCTGAAGTGCATGTTCAGGATACCGAAGCGCCGCTCGATCACACTCCTGGTCACTGTATGGGTGTCGTTGTAGTGGGTGTCAGTGTCAGTCTGTGGCCTCCGGATAGGTGTCATTAGCCACGGTGGGAGCGGGTAACCCCTGTCGCCCAGGAGCCAACCCCTCTGCCGGGGGTTGGGTGGGGGGGTACCGTTGGCTGACACTTCACTCACTGTGGGCTGCCATGGGTGTTGCCGTCGGTGGTCCCCGGTAGGTAGCGGTCGGTTCCGCTGCCCCAGCCCAGGCAAGACGCCGCCCCCGCCGCAGGCAGCACAGCTGGTGTCCAAGTCGGCAGCCCGCAGTCACTCCATGCCATTTCTTATCTTCTCTCGCTCGCTCAGCAGCTACATCGCATGGTTCACAACGTCTGAGAGCATAAGTGAACCACGCCGTTGGGAACTCTGCCCATTGTCGGCGGTGAATCTCGGGGGCCCCGGAGAATAGGGTGTCAGGCTCGCTAATGATATGCCTACTGTACTTCTACCACGTGCAGCGAGAGAGGCATTTACGCCATTTTCAGGAAATGAAATGAAAATGAAAATCGCTTATTGTCACGAGTAGGCTTCAATGATGTTACTGTGAAAAGCCCCTAGTCGCCACATTCCGGCACCTGTCCGGGGAGGCTGGTACGGGAATCGAACCGTGCTGCTGGCCTGCTTGGTCTGCTTTAAAAGCCACCGATTTAGCCCAGTGAGCTAAACCAGCCCAACCTGCCGGAGCATCCCGATTTGGCGTCAAACCAGCGCCTACCATGACTGATAGAATTTTTCGAGGAGGTCACAAAGATGATTGATGCAAGTGGATGCTGTCTATATGGACTTCAGTAAGGCCTTTGACAAGGTCCCTCATGGCAGACTGGTACAAAAGGTGAAGTCACAGGATCAGAGGTGAGCTGGCAAAATGGATACAGAACTGGCTAGGTCATAGAAGGCAGAGAGTAACAATGGAAGGGTGTTTTTCTGATTGGAGGGCTGTGACTAGTGGTGTTCCGCAGGGATCAGTGCTGGGACCTTTGCTGTTCATAGTATATATAAATGATTTGGAGGAAAATGTAACTGGTCTGATTAGTAAATTTGCGGACAACACAAAGGTTGGTGGAATTGTGGATAGCAATGAGGACTGTCAGAGGATACAGCAGGATTTAGATGGTTTGCAGACTTGGACAGCGAGATGGTAGATGGTGTTTAATCTGGGCAAATCTGAGGTAATGCATTTTGGAAGGTCTAATACAGGTAGGGAATATACAGTGAATGGTAGAACCCTCAAGAGTATTGACAGTTGGAGAGATATTGGTGTACAGGTCCACAGGTCACTGAAAGGGGCAACATTGGTGGAGAAGGTAGTCAGACGACATACGGAATGCTTGCCTTCATTGGCCGGGGTATTGAGTATAAAAATTGGCAAGTCATGTTGCAGCTGTATAGAATCTTAGTTAGGCCACACTTGGAGTAAAGTGTTCAATTCTGGTTGCCACACTACTAGAAGAATGTGGAGGCTTTAGAGAGGGTGCAGAAGAGATTTACCAGGGTGTTGCCTGGTATGGAGGACATTAGCTATGAGGAGAGGTTGAATAAACTTGGTTTGTTCTCACTGGAACGAAGGAGATTGAGGGGCGATCTGATAGAGGTCTACAAAATTATGAGGGGCATAGACAGAGTGAATAGTCAAAAAATTTTCCCCAGGGTAGAGGGGTCAATTACTAGGGGACATAGGTTTAAGGTGCGAGGAGCAAGGTTTAGAGGAGATGTACGAGGTAAGTTTTTTACTCAGAGGTTAGTGGGTGCCTGGAACTCGCTGCCGGAGGAGGTGGTGGAAGCAGGACGATAGTGACGTTTGAGGGGCGTCTTGACGAATACATGAATAGGATGGGAATTGAAGAATACAGGACCCGGAAGTGTAGAAGATTTTAGTTTTGATGGGCCGCATGGTCGGCACAGGCTTGGAGGGCCGAAGGGCCTGTTTCTGTGCTGTACTTTTCTTTGTTCTTTGTTCTTTGATTTTGCAGTTGGAAGCTATTCTGTGCCCAAACGCACTTCGCAATTTCCCCATCGGCAAACGGAGAATCCCGCCCAATGTGTTTCAATGTATTGTTATGCATTGATTAACTGGTAATTGTAAACTATTTTCTTGCATGATGTCAAGGTAAATTTAGTACCGTGTTGGTAATAAAATTGGTTTTAATATTCCATTATCCTTATTTGTGCATGGAATCGCTCCTGGAATGAGGTATTCTTTCCTCACAGTCGGAAAAATTAAAATAAAATATTGGGGTTTCTGTCCAGTATCCTAGCAACTGTTGGGGTCTGGTATGGGATCGTAATACTTGTGGCCAACCCAAATACAGGAAATCTTGAACAAATCGGGAGAATCTGTCGGGAAAGTCCTGAGGTAACATCGAGGCATCGGAGGGAGTGCAAAAACCTTCGAACAACCCATCCACCCAACCCTTCCAGTATGATATACCGCACATGTGGCAGAGTCTGCAGAAAGCACATTGAACCTATCAGCTAAGGTCAAATGTCTAGAGCAGGGTTTGAACCCACAACCTGCAAACCCTGAGGTGAGAATATGACCACCGAGTCAGGGCTGAAAATGAACAGATTCCAAAAATTACATCAACTCTTAATGAATGAATTTTGCTGTTCATTTGAAGTCAGAAGCCATATCCAAAAACAGTGGAGTAATATATTCCAAGAGCTTACAATAGCTTCATTTAATGCTTGACTCAAAGCTTATTAAGACAAAAATTCTTATCGCAATGTAATTCCTAATATGCTGCTCAGATTGGGGCTGCAGAATTTAAATATCTTCTCGAGACTTAGAGGTGAGGTATTTAATCTACCTGTGGGATTTTTCCCTTGTCAGTAAACAAGTTCATGTTGAAGATCGGCATCCAACTGCATCCAGGTTCAGGCATCCTGAGGGCTCCATCTGTTATTATGACCCAAATGTAAGCTTTGATTACTCATAAATGCCTTATCAGTTGCTCACAGAGTATTTGTTAAAAACTGACAAAGAAATGGTTATAGATTACGATTTAAATAGGGTAGGAGAGCAGGGGCCTTGGTGTGCAGGCACACACGTCATTTAAGCTGGCAGCGCAAGAAGATAAGGCCATTAAAAAAAAGCAAACACAATCCTCAGTTTTGTATCTACAGGCGCAGAATACAAACGGAAGAAGGCAATTTTGAACTTGTGCGAGACCATAGTCAGGCTGTGGTTGTAATTTTGTCCACAGTTACAGGTAACTCATTATAGCAAGGATATAAAAGTAATGGAAAAGCTTCAACACAGATTTACTACGTGTCGTTGGGAATGAAAGGTTTCAGACATGAAGAAGGACTGGGAATTCAAAGGGTTTTTTTTTTACACCAGAACTGAGAAGGTCAAAGAACAAATAGATGGGACCAAATTTTAATATAGAGTGCGACCGAATGAAAAACAAACAGAGTCCGCTCTTCACGGGGTTAGAGGGGTTAGACCCTGTTATCTAATGGCATTCTAGGTTTTTTTATGAGCCTCAACAGGGAGTATCCCACCGAGGCCACATTGAGTCATATTTCCCGCATTGAGGAGCTCCGCTCGTCAATGCAGGAAGAGATAGGGGCAGCGTTTTTAAATGGCGCCCTGATCTCTCGACCACCCCCTCCCCTGACATGACCACGGACCATGACCCAAACACCCCAACTCGCCTGTTGGGGGGGGGGGTCCTTGGGCCCTCCCCCCCACCCCACCTCATACGGGCAGTGCACCCTGGGCCTGACCGCCCAGTGTGGGCAGAATGCCACCTGGGCACCTTTGCAGTGCTCCTGCAAACTTGGCAATGCCATTTGGGCATCATCACAAAAGAAAAATTGGCAAAAAATGTCTAAAGACAGAGAGCAGTCAGAAATTAGGTGGCACTGTCATTACCGGTTAGTGAAGCAGACTTCCTTAGTTCTTTCTGAAGGGAATTATAAAGCTGTTGAAGAGGAGTAATATTAGTGGGGACAGGGAGAGGCCAGGAAAATGGGATTCGAAAGCAGAAGCACAGTGGCCAATGATGGATTGATTAAAATCAAAGATGCTCATTTTGTCAGATTTGGCCAGAGGAGTGCAGAGATCATGAAGGCTTGTGGGCCTGGAGAAAGTTACACTGATAGGGAGGGGTGAGGCCATGGAGGAATTTGAAAACAAGGATGAGAATTTTTAACTTGAGATGTCATTGGACCTTCGGCTTAGGTGACGAGAGGAAAGCGATAAAGTCAGCTGAATTAATGGTCTCAATCTTTGTGCAAAAGGTCCGAACAGAAGGCAGGGATTATCTTTGATGCAGACCAGAACAACGTATTTTTTAAGTCATGGAATCCCGACAGTGCAAAGGGAGGCCATTCGGCCCATCGAGTCTGCACCTACCCTTGGAAAGAGCACTCTTCCTAGTCTCACGCACCCACCTATCCCCGTAACCCGGTAATCCCACCTAACCTTTTGGACACTAAGGGACAATTTGGCGTGGCCAAACACAAATGTTTGGACTGTGGGAGAAAACCAGAGCGCGCGGAGGAAACGCACGCAGACACGGGGAGAAAGTGCAAACTCACACACACTGTCACCCGAGGCTGGAATTGAACTTGCTCTCTGGCGCTGTGGCAGCAATGCTAACCACTGTGCCACCCAAAGTGGTCTAACCAGATCTGGTAATCAGTGCTGAAGAATGGCCCTTGACCTGAAATGTTAACTCTGATGTAGGAAATAGGGGGTGAATCACAGAATGATGCAGCACAGAAAGCTACCATCTTGCCCAATGTGTCTGTGCCAGCTCTTTGGAGAGCTTGGTAGAACTGTCAAATTGATTCCATTTCTCTGTTCATTCTCCATCGCCCTATTTTTTTACCTTTCGAGTATTTATTCAACACTCTTTGGCATGTTGAGCCTGTTCCTAGCACATTTTCAGGCAGTGTTTTCCAGATCACAATAACTTGCTGTGTAAATGAATGTTTCCATATGTCGCCCCTATTGCTTTTGTCGACCTAACTTAAATAGGTGTCCCCTGGTTATTGAACATTCAGCCACCAGAAACAGTTTTTCTTTATTTACCGCGTCACAAATACTCATGATTTTGAAAACAGTATTAAATTTTCTATTAACCTTTTCTGCTCCAGAGAGAATAACATAGCTCTTCGCATAACTGAAGTCTCTCATCTCTGGTACCATTTTACTGAATTGCTTCTGTACTCTTGGCAAAGCCCTGACATCCTTCCAAAGGAGTGGTGCCCAGAATGGAACACTATACCCCAGCTGAGGCCATCCAGTACTTTATAAATGTATTGGTTTTGTATTCTATTCTATGACTAATGAAGCCCTGACTTTTCCTGCTGCATGTAAAGGTTTGTTTACACAAACCCCAGGGCCGGGATTCTCCGTCGGCCGACGCCAGAATCGGGAAACGCCATTGGGTGGAGAATCGGTTTTGACGCCGATTTCGAGGCGGGCGCTGGTTTCACGCCAAATCGCAATTCTCCGGTGCCTCGACAGCGGCGTCAATGCGTCCCACTCTGCACGTACAGTAAATGCTGTTGGCATATACAGACGGTATTGTCTGGGGCACGTCCGCGATGTTCTGCCTCCACTGCGCCGAAATCTCGGCGGCGAGGTTCACTTGCGCTTTTAAAAATCGTGAAACAGGCGCTGTGGCTGCTGAGGGAGAGAGAGGGGGTACATAAAGTGTCCAACATCGCCACAGTTTGCTGACAGTTATGCCGCTGGCCGGGGGAGGAAGGGTGGCTTCTGCCAGGGCCAAGGGGAGTAGCGAGGGGTGGCCAGGTGGTGGGTTGTGGGGTCGGGGTGGACGGGCACGGAACATCATTGCTGCAGCTGGCAAGAAAGCCATACTGCTGCAGGTACTGCTAACAGCCCACTGTGAACTTAGGGCCACCGGATGTATGGGTGTCTCCCCCAGGGCACCCCCCTGTGCCCTCTGGCCCCAGCTGACCCATTTGTGGGCATTGGCATGCTCCAGCGCTACCAGCGCCATCTTTTTGGCTGGCCTGAGTGTGTGAGGGGAGTGTAATTTTTATATGCGGCTGCAGCTTGTCAGCCTCCCAAGTGTCTGTCATGATGTGCAGGCATGCAGATAATGATATACAGACAGGCACAGACAGGCAGCTAATGAACACAGGACATGACCAATGAGCAGGCAGGACACTCAGGGGTGGTATCTCAGTATAAAAGGCACGAGGCACTCACACCCCGCCTCTTTCCACTGATGAACATCTACAGAGTGAGTCAGGGTGTATGTACAGTATCACACCTCCAGCACGTGGCTAAGAGCTAGTCTGGTTCAGTCAGACAGAGTAACCACACTTAGGTTAGCAGAGAGTCGAACTCCCAGAGAACTGTGCTAACTGTGCTATTGGTTCAATAAATCAGATTGAACTAATTTCAAGGTCTGGAGTATCTTTTGGTTAAAGCTGCATCCAGTTGCAGCCTGTATTATCCCAGAGTACATAACACGACAGTGTCAATCACGGATCCAGTGAATTTCCCATTGGAAGCAATTTTGTTCCACGTATCGCCGGTGCCAGCCCCTCCACGGTCCAGGTGCGGCACCAGTTTTACTGTCGTGGAATCAACACTTAGTCTCAGGAACAGAGAATCCCGACGCAAATCTCCCTGTTCCTGCATTAAATGCAGACTTAACCTCCCCACGTTTCTTTTTCCTTTCTCTTTTTCTACGATTCTCTGAGAAGCAAATTTCCAAGGAGAAACCAAAGCATCTTGTTTGAAATGGCAGGAAGTGACGTGGAATGTCAGCTAATCATCAAGTGGCAGAAAGGCAGGTGGTAAAATTCATCGCAGCAGGGCAAAAAAAAAATATTTCAAGTGAAACATTAACGTTTTAACACGTGATTTTTAAAATATCACTTTTTATGCCTGTGGGTAGTACTTTATCCCCCCTGCATGTTGCCTGGCAACGGAGGCAGCTCGCAATTGGCCGGCTGTGTGATCTTCCGGCCCCGCTGAAATGTTCTTCATGGCTCACCCATCCCGCCGCCAGGGAACCCGCTGCAGGGGGGATGTTTTCGGCGGGAGTGGAAGATACTGTCTGCGGGAGGAGCCTCCACCCACTAGTGGGGATGCTCATATTCTATGAGTCCCATGTGGACGTCGATCAGCGTACCTCAGTGGGTCCATTCAAAGGGCTGTGAATGTTTCGACTTCTCTACCCTAGGGATTGTGAATGTGCCATTGTTTAATTTAAGGCTGAGATGGACAGATTTTGGTCTCAAATGGAATCAAGGGAACTGGTGAGCAGGTAGAAAGTGGAGTTGGTACCGGAATCAACCATGTTTGTGCTGAATGGGCTCGAGGGGCCGAGTGGTCCACTCCCGCTCTCTTATTTCTTATGTTTCTTTCTTTATATTCTGAGTTCAATTGGGTTGCCTTTGGCATCAATGCAAAGAATTAATCAAATTCACTCTGTGTCACCTTGGCTATCGTAAAGATGGCCTGTCCTGCATCTGATTGGAATCGGAACTGAGTGAGTTCAGTAACTCATCGGGTTTTTGCTAATCTAAGCTTGGTGGACATTTGAAAGCCGCTGAGCGGATTGTTCCTACTCTGCACCAATCAGTAGGGCTCTGAACTTCTGGGCAATATCTCACCGGAAAGGTAGCATTTCTAGCGTCATATTGGAATAATTCTGCATATTCAGCTCTTGTGGATTGAGACTGTAACCAGCATAAGTGAATATCTTCCTTTTCTGCCTTTGATCTGTGACTGCATCACTCCTAGACCAAGGAAATCAGCATTGCTGTGAAAATGAAATAGAAATCTGTGTGGAGGAACTTCCGGTGGCGGCCATGGTGTGAGTGGTGCAGGAGGATTGATCAAAGGCCATCGAATGGGCTGTGGTGCCCCTGAAGGCCTCGATGGAAATGATCGAAAAGTGTTGGAGTCGCAGATCCAAGAGATGGAGAGGGTGATGTTGGACCACAGCAATCAGATGCCATTGGAGGCAGAGGTGGGGCTCTTAGGAGACCTTTGCTAGGCACTGAGAATAAAGGCGGACGAGCAAGAGAACAGGTCGAGAAGGCAGAACCTGCGCATCGTCGGCCTGCGTGAAGGAGTGGAAGGCACGAGTGCCTCGAGGTATGTCTCGAGGATGCTGGCAGGGGTGGTGGCGGAGAGGGTGCTGGGCAAGGTCCCAGATGTGGATAAAGCAGACAGATCACTGAGGCAGAAGCAAAGAGCTGGGAAGCTGGGATGCTGGGATCGTAAGACTCCACAAGTTTGTGGAAAAAGAGAAGATCCTGCAGTGGGCCAGGGAGAAGCAGAACTGTGCATGGGAAGAGAGCAAGGTCCGAGTATACCAGGACGTTGCAGCTGAACTGGCAAAATGGCGTGTGGGGTTCAACAGGGCCAAGGCAGTGCTGTATCGGCGGCAGATCAGGTTTGGGGCACTCTACCCGGCAAAACTATGGGTGACTTATGTGGGCCAGGGACACTACTTTGAGACCCCAGAATCGGCCAAAGACTTTATTAAGGAGCACAAACTGGGGGGGAGAACGGAACTTCATTGGGAGACGGAATGTCGGCACTTTGGAGTATCGGAAGAAATGGGTAGAGTGGGGGGTTGGGGTGGGGTTTTGTTCTTTTCCTCCAAAGTGGAGGGCCTCTTTTTCTTGTTGGGTTGACAATGGGTAGCAGGGGCCCCCACCCCACTCCAGTTCCTTGTGGAGGTGTTTTTCTTTTTTGTTTGTCTTTGGGGGAGGCAAACCCAGGGTGGGGGGGGGGGGGGGGGGGGGCGCAGGTGGAGAGAGAGAGGGCGATGCGACGTGGCAGGGTTGGACAAGAGGGGAGGTCAGGGGTGGAGAAGGGTGCCATTTTGGATGGGCCCGGTACAGGGTGGAATTAGAGGGGGCAGAGCCGAAAAAGGAGGATAACGGGTAGTAGAGAGGAATGGAGGCGCAAGCCCCCAGTAAGGCTTATAACATGGAATGTGCAAGGGTTCAATGGGCCTGTGAAAAGATCTCGGGTTTTCGCGCACTTCAGGACTTTGAAGATGGAGGTGGTCTTTCTGCAGGACACACAGCTCCACGTGAAGGACCAAGTTAACTTGAGAAAGGGATTGGTAGGTCAGGTATTTCAGTCGGACTTTGACTCAAAGTCGCAGCGAGTGGCCATCTTGATGAGCAAGAAAACAGGGTTTGTAAGTGCGAAGGAAGTGAGGGACCCGGGGGGGGGGGGGGGGGGGGGGGGGTGTGGAGATATGTGATGGTGAGCAGGGTATTGGAGGGGACACCGGTGGTATTGGTGAGTGTATACGCACCAAATTGGGATGGTGTAGGGTTCATGAGGGTATTGCTGGCAGCGATCCTGGATTTGGCCATGCACCAGTTGATCATGGGAGGAGACTTTAATTGTGTTCTAGAGCCGAGGGTGGACAGGTTGAGCCCCAGGTCAACGGGAAGGATAAGGATGGCAAAGGAGCTAGGAGGGTGCTTTAAGAACCCAGGGGGGAGTACTCCTTTTTCTCACATGTCTACAGGTTATAATCCAGAACCGACTTTTTCATAGTGAGCTGTGAAGTGTTGGTAGGGGTGGAGGGAGCAGGGTACACGGGGATAGTAATTTCGCACCATAAGCCCTACTAGTTGAAGATTCGGCTTCGATTGGGAGGGGAGCAGAGGCCGTGATGGAGGCTCGATTTGAGGTTATTGGCAGACAGAGGGCTCTGTGATAACGTGCGGTCGGTGATTAGTTGGGCTGAACCAGAATGAAGAGGTGGCGGTGGCCACAGTTTGGTTGGCACTGAAGAAGGTGGTCCGAGGGGAGATTATCTCGTTTGAGAAACATGAGGATAGGGAAAGGAGGGAGGAGTATGGGCATTTAATGAACGAGAGAGTCGAAGTAGATAAGGAGTATTCGAGGGTGCCCAGTATGGAGGGATTGGCAAAAAGAAAACAAGTTGCAGGGGCAATCTGATAGGTTGATGACGGGGAGCATGGTGGGACAGTTGTGTAGAGCAATGGGGGTGCAGTATGAGTACGGGGTGAAGGCGGGCCAAATGTTAGCGCATCAGCTATGGCGCCAGGGAATATTCAGGGAAATATTGAGGATATGGACAGAGACAGGGAAGATGGTGACGGAGCCGCGGAGGATAAATTAGACTTTTAGGGAATACTATAAGGAACTGTACAGGGCGGACCCGGGTGGTGAAGAAGGGGACATGGGACGGTTTTTGGATGGGCTGGGGTATCCACAGCTGGATGAAGCGAAGAGGCAGGTGCCAGAGGAGCCTTTGGGGCTGATGGAGGTACTGGACAGTATAAAGGGTATGAAGTTGGAGGAGGCCTCAGAGCCGGATGGCTACCTGGCGGAATTTTATCAGGAGGTCGCAATGGAATTGGCACTGCATCTGTTGGGGCATTAGTGAGGCGCTGGCGAATGGGGAGCTACCGGAGATGATTATGCACGCGATGATCACATTGATACCAAAGAAGGGGAAGGACCCATTAGAATGTGGGTTGTAGAGGCCCATATTGCTGTTAAACACAGATGTAAAAGTGCTGGCCAAATTGGTGGTGGGAAAGATGGAAGGTTGTGTCCTGGGGGTGGTCGCAGAGGACCAGACAGGCTTTGTAAAGGGCAGGCAACTCTCCGGTAATATAAGGAGGTTGTTAAATGTGATTATGACCCCGGCAAGAGGACGGGTACCAGAGGTAGTGGTGTCTCTGGATGCGGAGAAGGAAGGCATTTGGCTGGGTGGAGTGGCGGTACCTCTTTGAGATCCTGGGAACGTTTGCGTTTGGGCCGAAGTTTGTGGCTTGGGTGCACCTGTTGTATATAGCAATAATCTTTATTAGTGTCACATGTGGGCTTACATTAACATCGCAATGAAGTTACTGTAAAAATCCACTAGTCGCCATACTCTGGCGCCTGTTTGGGTACACTGAGGGAGAATTCAGAATGTCCAATTCACGTAACAGCACGTCTTCCAGGACTTGCAGGAGGAAACCGGAGCGCCCGGAGGAAACCCATGCAGACATGGGGAGAATGTGCAGACTCCGCACAGACAGTGACCCAAGCCGGGAATTGAACCCGGTGGCACCGGTGGTGAGTGTACGGACCAATGATAAGGGCTCAATGATGCTTTGGATTACACAGGGGAATAAGGCAGGGGTGCCCGCTGTCGCCACTGTTGTTTGCGTTAGCTATAGTGCCTTTGGCAATAGCCCTTAGGAGATCGGCAGAGTGGCAACGGATTACGAGGGGGAGTAGGAAGCATCGGATGTCACTATAAGCGGACAACCTGTTACTTATGTGTTGGACCCACTGGAGAGCATAGGGAGGATTATGGGCTTATGAGGGAGGTTTGGGGCGTTCTCAGGATACAAGTTGAACATAGGAAAAGTGAAGTGTTCCCGGTGAATGTGTTGGGTTGGAGAACCAATCTATGGGGGCAGTGGCAGGTTCAGATACCTGTGATTCAGGTAACGGGAGAGTGGGCAATGTTGCATAAATGGAATCTAACAAAGCTGGTGGAGGAGGTTAGGGAGGATTTTAAGAAGTGGGGTACACTGAATCTGGCTTGTTATTTAGGCTTTTCCGTTACTTTCCGGATTCCTCCTGCTCACATTTATCATAATACAGTTTCCATAAAATAAATGACTCGAATTTATTTAAAAACCAAGCAGTGGTACAAGGTTATAGAGGATAATTCTCTCTCCTGCTGAAGTGTACTTTTGAATTGAGATTGTCCTGTATATAGATTGCTTTCTCTTTAAAATCACTATTTTAGATTGAATTCTTATTTATAAGCTAATGTATGAGAACAGCAATAAAATGAAAATATTGATCATATGTACGGATGTTCTTAGTTTCCATTACAGGCATCGAAAAAACATAAACACTTGTGATAGCTGCGAACAAAAATCTTTAAATATATAAATTTCTATGATAATGATAGGGGGAATTTGTATGGGCCATTTCAGAATGCTTCGTGGGGTTATTCAGGAGATGGGAGGAGGGTTAGGAGTACATCATACAAGAGATAGGAAAAGTTGTTTCAGGTCTGGGGAAATCCAAAATAAATTAAGAGAGAACATTTTTACAAAGCACAATGATTGAAGTAGCCTTTCACAATAGAGTACAGGAATCAGGGAATTGTTGGCTACCTGGTGTGAGATTTGCAAGCCCTCCTTCCCACCCGCCACATGTTTGTGGAGGCAGTTCGCAATTGTCCACGGCGTTTTGTGTGGCTGACACTCTCTGCTGCTGGGAAACCCATCACAGGGGTTTGCCATCGGCAGGACCATTGTTTGAGGAGGTGGGCAGAGCTTGGAGAGAGAGAGGAAGAAATGCGGTTTTGATCAGTTACAGGGGAAGGCTGTGGAAACTGACCAGAGACGTCATGAAAGTTGCCACCTGGGCAGGCTTTGGGAAAGGGTTCAGAACAAATGTTCCTACCAGAATCAAAGTTGCTTCATAAATGCAAGTATTGCCTTTGACTGCCAATGGAACTGGCATGAGAGCTGTATTTTTTGTTGCAGTGTTGTCTAATAGGAACTAATGCGTTAAGGTTAAGAAATTGCATGTAATCTGTTAGTGTTTGCGCTGAAGTAAAAGTTTAAATATTTTCTTTTGCTTTAATAAAATTTGTTTATAAAATAACCAAGCCTTATTTCTTATTTTATTACTCTTGGAACAAATCAATCTTTCCGCACCACATTAAAACTTAAATAAGTTATGGCATCTGGTCCAGTTTCTTAGCCACTGTTGAGAGCTGACCAGGCATCCATAACATGACCATCTGAGCTTGAACCTACAGATGTTAATAATTATGCAAACAAGATTAAACCAGGAAATTAAGTCCTATTTAGCCTTGGGGTACAGGTGTGTCTTTAAGCAATTCAAAGCAAATTAGAACTGATTTACAACACAAGATCAGATTCACTAGTTTGAATATAGGAATTTGTGTTGTTTAATTGACAAAGCAAAGGTACATGTGTTGAGGAATATTCCTACTGACAGCTACTCAATGCTTACATTACTGTGTAAACACCTTGTTAGAAATCTATTCTGCTGAAAAAAGAACTCAACAGGAGAATAACTTAAACAATGAGTAACTAGTACAACTGAAAACTCTTGGTCCAGAATTAAATGTGATGGGAGGGCAGATCAGGCATTCTGTCACTGAGGTCAGTAAGCTTGATAGATAGCCACTTGCTATTCTGTTCAAGCATTTTGACCATAGTCACTGAATTCCTAATATGTACTCCCATCACACGGCCCTCTTCTAAACTGGAAAAAAGTTACCCATGTTTTAATAGTTGATTTCTTGTGGTCTTTCCCCTGTCTGTCTATAGACTGACCTCTTCCTAACTGCTGCTGTCAAGAGGTTCACAGTGAGTTCAGTTCAGAATACCCACTTATTGTTCTGGCACACCACAGAACATAGAACATAGAATTCCTACAGTGCAAAAGGAGTCCATTCAGCCCATCGGGCCTGCACTGACCTGCTGAAAAGGCACCCTATTAGGCCCACTCCCCCGCCCTATCACCGGAACCCCATAACATCACCTAACCTGCATACCGTTGCACATTTAAAAAAAATATATTTTTATTCTCCTCCTTTTTCACATTTTCTCCCAAATTAGCACCCACCAACAATGAACAACAAGCAGTAATGAATATAATGTCAATCCCCATATCAATAACAAAGATCCCATCGTCCCACCAAACGCCCAAACATTAGCCTGCATGTTAACATAAACAAATGACAAAAAGGAATCAGGAATCACCCATAGTCATCATTAACACCCCAACCCTCCCAACACCCCCCCCCCCCCCAACTAATGTTCGATGTTATCCAGTTCTTGAAAATGCATAATGAATAACACCCATGAATTGTAGAACCCCTCCATCCTTCCCCTCAATTGAAACTTAACCTTCTCAAGAGTCAAGAATTCCAGCAGGTCCCCCCCCCCCCCGCCATGCTAGGCACAGGGTGGAGAGGTTTCTCTCCATCCCATCAGGATTCGCCATCGGGCGATCAACGAGGCAAAGGCTACAACATCTGCCTCCTCACCCGTTTCCAACCCCGGCTGGTCCGACACACCGAACATGGCCTCCTGAGGGCCCGGGTCCAGTTTCACGTACACCACTGTAGATATTACCATAAAGACCTCCTTTCAATATTCCTCCAGCTTTGAACAGGATCAAAACATATGAACGTGATTTGCGGGCCCCATCCCACAACGTTTACATACATCTTCTACCCCCTCAAAGAGCAGGCTCATCCTCGCCCTTGTGAAGTGTGCTCTGTATACCACCTTCAGCTGTATCAGCCCCAACCTTGTGCACGAACCATCTAGAAATTCCTGCATCTCCCGGTCTCCCCCAGGTAGCTCTGACCTGTACAACCGCTCATAGAATTCCTCAAAGACCTTGTTAATCAGATCCGGAGCCACCACCAACTTCCCTGCCCTGTCCCTCACCTAAACAATTTCCCTTCCGGCTACCTCCTATCCGAAGCTGACCCGCTAATGTACTGCCCGCCTTCTCTCCATGCTCGTAAAGTGCACCCCTTGCTCACCTCAGTTAGCTTCCTGGTAGATAGTCGGTCAAAGCTCGCCTTTAGTTCCTTCCTCTTTTCCAACTTTGCTGGGTCCCCATCTTCTGCATAACCCCTATCTACATCCAGCATCTCATCTATTACCCTCTGCCACTCCAACCTCTCCTCTTTGTCCACCCTGGCCTTAAACAAGATCACCTCACCCCTCACCACCATCTTTAGAGCCTCACAGAAAACTGCCTTCGACACCTCATCCGTACAGTTGAAACCTACATATTCCTCAATTACCTTTTCAATTTTGTCACAGAACCCTGGGTCCCCCAACAGTTCCACATCTAAATTCCACCGCAGCCTCTGTGCTACCCCCTTCTCCAGTACCATATCCACCCAATGCGGAGCATGATCTGATACTGCAATAGCCGAGTACTCCGACCCCTTAACCCCAGCCACACCTTTGCACATTAAGGGGCAATTTAGCATGGCCAATCCATTAACCTGCACATCTTTGAACTGTGGGAGGAAACCGGAGCACCAGAGGAAACCCATGCAGACACGGGGAGAATGTGCCCAGTCTACGCAGACAGTCACCCAAGGCCGGAATTGAACCTGGGTCCCTGGTGCTGTGAGGCAGCTGTGCCGCCGTGACACCCCATTCGTGTGCCACCCGCCCATGGTCTTTTAACATGAAAATAAAATATTTATTAAGCAAGAGAAATGAACTATATTACATCAGATAAAAAAGTATGAAAAATATCAATTAAAACACAAGAAAATGATTTAAATCACACTGTTCCTTTTACTCCAGCAGTATCTTTACAGGCATGTACAAATTCAGGAAGATAAAACTATTTACAATATCTATCTTATGCCCTAACATTCAGGGTAAGTATGAGGTTTATGTGAATAAACAAGGGAACTGTGGTCAGACACTCCACACTCTAGACTAAATGACAGATGTGACCAAAGCAGACTCCATGGCCGGGGTTCTCCAATCCTGCGGCCAAGTTCTGACGGTGGTGTGAAAAGTGGTGTGAGCCACTCTGGCGTCAACGGGCCTCAACTGGCAAGCATCCATCTCTTCCTAGGGGGCTAGTACCCAAAAGCCGGCGCACCACGGCCGACGCGGGTTCACGCATGCGCATGGGTTCCCATCTCCGCGCCGGCCCCCGGGCAATATGGCGGAGCCCTACAGGGGCCCGGCGCGGAGGAACACAGGCCCCCACGGAACTAGTCCGCCCGCCGATCGATAGGCCCCGATTGTGGGCCAGGCCACCGTGGAGGCCCGCCCAGGGTTGGATCCCCCCCGACCCCCCCCCCCCCCCCCCCCCCCCCCCCCCCCCCCCCCACCAGGAAGGCTCCCGCAGACAGAACTCTGACGTCCCGCCGGGTGGGACCATACGGAACCCATGCCGGCGGGACTCCCCCCCCCACCAGCCACCGATTCTCCAACCTCGCGTGGGCTCGGAGAATCCCGCCCATGAACTTCGTAAGTGCGGTGATTTCTCGACTGGTACATGGCGCAGAGGCTCCAAGGCCTGGCAGGAATTGGATTTCCTGATTCCCAAAGGTAAAGATTTTAGTTTCATTACATTGTCAAGCAGATATTAAAGATGTTTTCCCAGGAATTTTGTATGATGTTTCAATGGCCCATAGCTTTCTGATTCCCCAGTGCCACTTTAAGTGAGTACTCCAATGAAGAGTTGGGGAATTAATCCCTCTTGGAAATTCCCACCAGAGGGTTTACTCGGCAATTGCCCAGAAGAGTTAACTTCATCTGGACAATTGCGCTGGGCTGGGAACCATCCAACAGAAGTGATTTAAATCACTAACTTGGGTGGTTCTCCCAGTTTTATCCTGATAGTTACTTTGAAATAGTTAGAGGAAAACAATCATTTCTAACTCCAGAGTAACTATTTAAAACACCCAGACCAACCACACCCCCCCCCCCCCCCAAATGCCGGCTCGACCCCCCTGCCCCCCTCCTCGCCCCTTCAACTCAGTCTGATCCAACCCGAATGTTCCGACCACCCCCTGTGGTGTGACCCTGTCTGAACACCACCGTCCAGTCTGACCCCACTTCGCTCTCTCCCCCTCCACCCCACCCCCTTGCCCCCCCCTCCATCTGATACCACACTGCTCCCGGAATGACACCCCCCCGGACTGACTTACCCCCTCTGGCCCAACCATCCACCCTCCGTCCAACCCAACCACCACACAACCGAAGCTCCCCCACCCACCCGATGCAAATAGTTCGATCTCCCCTCCAGTCCGGCCCGCCTCACAGTCCAATGCCCCCTCATAGAACATACAGTGCAGAAGGAGGCCATTCAGCCCATCGGGTCTGCACGACCCACTTAAGCCCTCACTTAAACCCTAACCCCGTAACCCAATAACCCCTCCTAACCTTTCTTTTTTGGACATTAAGGAAAATTGGACTGTGGGAGGAAACCGGAGCACCCAGAGGAAACACATGCAGACAGGGGGAGAACGTGCAGACTCCGCACAGACATTGACCCAGCGGGGAATCGAACCTGGGACCCTGGCACTGTGAAGCCACAGTGCTATCGGCTTGTCCTACCATGCTGCCCTACTGGAATGACCCCCACTCTCAGCCCATGCTGACTCCCCTGCCCAAACCTTCCACCTCCTTCCCCCATCTCTGGTCTGCAACCCCCCAACCCCCTTTGGTCTGACCTTGCACCTCCCTGGGAATTTGCAATTACTTGTGTAGGTCCATTGATAGTGGCAATCTGCTGGAGATTGCCACTTACTGTGAGCAAATGCATTCACTGTAAGAAAACATCAGGCAAGAGCCTGACTTCAAAGCTGGAAAAAAATTCCACATTTCGCTGAACAACATTCGCCTCATGCTCACCCAACCGGAGGATCCCACGAAGGATGCTGTGGTCCATTGTTCTGGGCACAAGGCAATGGTTTAACCAGCTCTTGATCTCTCTTTGGGCTTTGGTTTGTAACAATGTTGTCCCCATTCAACAGATGTTGAACTGTTATAACCACACATGACTCATGCATTCCCACACCCGCAGTTCTGATTGGCTGACATCCATACTAATATACAACTTTAGCATTGGTCAAGGTTGGCTACAGACTAGTGACCTGTTCCGGGGATTACTAGCTATGGAAATGGATGAAAGTCTGCCTCAGTGCGGAAAGACAATTGGATTGGTCGAAGTGACCCTCAATCATGTCCTGGTGCTCACCCCGCTCTGTGCTATCAGATTAGGTTGGGGATTTTGATAGTACTGTGCCTCATGTCAAGGACATCCTTGGGTTTCTGAGCATGTGCAGACAAGACGGGTATCAGCTGCCAGCTTGCACATCTTGGGTTGTCAGGCGATACAGTGGAGATGATTACACCACTCGCATTGCCTGCCCTACTGAGGTCATTAAACCTCTTGCTGCACCGTCTCCAAATTGGAGGGGCCAAATTTCTGCTACTGACTTCCTTGGA
The DNA here is from genome assembly GCF_902713615.1 of Scyliorhinus canicula. NCBI lineage: Eukaryota > Metazoa > Chordata > Chondrichthyes > Carcharhiniformes > Scyliorhinidae > Scyliorhinus > Scyliorhinus canicula. Next base: position 114,650,669 of record NC_052156.1, on the reverse strand, counting down.
CACTCCCATCTCAACCAACTGTGAAAGGCTGAGCTCCTCCTCCCAACATTTCAGTCACTAATACACAGCAGCAGGGTCTCTAGGGAAAGGTTACAGACCAAAAGGGAAGAGCAGCCTTTTCTAGTCTCCTTTCAGATCCTGTGGCTGCTGAAGCCTCTGGAGGCAAAGTAGAATTCAGTCATTATGACCCCGACCAGGTCTCCTTTAAGGAGAAATCCTCCCTTTGGCAGAGGTGGATCATCAACATGCCCTCACTCTGCGATTGGTCAGGAAACTTGGAAAAGGGCTGCTAATGCGGTGAGTTGGGTTAAACAGCCCTGGCAAATTCCACCTCTTCAACGTTGTCAGTCCCCTCGCTGCTAATGGGTCAGTTATATTCAAATTCCATCCACTGTGGAGAAAGTGCCGTCGACGTTAAAGCAGATCTTATAAATGAATGCTTCATAGTAGAGCTTTGTGCAATGTCAATGTTTACTGGAAAACCTTTGGTGCAGAAGTCAACAATGTCCTGTATGCTTTTTCTATTCATTAAGGTCTCTGATTTACGGTCTTGTCACATGAGGTTTTGTGCCTAGCTCTGATTTGTTAGATGGCCCCCATAAAGTCAAACTGTGGGCTCATTATCTTGCATTGCATGTCAGTGCTATTTGTGTTATGAGTCTTAATTTGGTATTTATTCGTCCATGTGGGAGAAATCGCTTAAACCTGATCTAAAATCAGAAAAAACTCTGGATATAAAACACAGAGGATGTTCAGCAACTAAAAACGGTTAGTGTAATGGATGGTGAAGGATTCTCATGAAGGCATCCATCTGTAACTTTGACTTGTTTTGCTCTTTCGAATGTAGTGTTCCATCATTTTCTCAATTCATCGTACCACGGATTCAATTCCCTCTGCACTAACCTCTTGTGTACTCATCAACATGCTTGCTTAAATAGTTTGGGGAAAGTAACTCCAAAATAATATTTCTATATTCTATACTAAGGAGCAGGGCGAAAGGGCACAGGTTCTTAGACCTGAATGACAGACATTGGAAATTATTTGGTCACAATGAGGTGATTAAAAGCTGGAACATATTAAGAGGAAGAAGGAATTAAGTAACATTGACCACTAGTTCAGGATGTTTCATATTTCAATTTAAAGAAACACTTTATTCATTCACAGGATGAGGGTGTTGCTGGCAGGTTCATCATTATCTGTCCATCTCATGACACAAAGCTGGGTGGGAGGGTAAGTTGTGAGGAGGATGCGGAGATCCTTCACTGTGATTTGGACAAGTTGAGTAGGTGGGCAAATGAACGGTAGATGCAGTATAATTTGGATTCGTGTAAAGTTATCCACTTTGGTAGCAAAACGGGAATGACCATAAATTAGTAGAGGGAAATGTGCAACGAGATCTGGGTGTCTTTGTATACCAGCTACTGAAGTTATGCATGCAGGTGCAACAGGCAGTCAAGAAGGCAAATGGTATTTTGGCCTTCATTGCGAGAGAATTCGAGTACAGGATCAGGGATATCTTGCTGCAGTTATATAGGGCCTTGGTGAGACCACACCTGGAATATTGGGAGCAGTTTTTGTCTCCTTATCGGAGGAAGGATGTCTTGCTTTTTCTATTCATTAAGGTCTCTGATTTACGGTGTTGTAAGGGAGTGCAGAGAAGGTTTACCAGATTGATTCCTGAGGTGGCAGGACTGACATATGAGGAGAGATTGAATCGATGAGGATTGTATTCGCTGGCGTTCAGAAGAATGAGGGGGGAATCTCATAGAAACTTATCAAATTCTAACAGGACTAGACAGGGTAAACGCAAGAAGGATGTTCCTGATGGTGGGGGTGTTCAGAACCAGGGTCGCAGTTTGAGGATACAGGGTAGACCATTTACGGCTGAGATGAGGAGAAATTTCTGCTCCCAGAGTGTGGTTGGCCTATGGAATTCATTACCACTGGGAGCAGTGGTGGTCAAAACGCTGTGTTTTCAAGAAGCAGTCAGATATAGCATTTGGGGTGAAGGGGGGGTCAAAGGATATGGGGGAAAGGTGGCATCAGGATATTGAGTTGGATAATCAGCCATGGTCATAATGAATAGCGGAGCAGGCTCGAAGGGCTGAATGAGCTTCCCCCTGCTCCTATTTTCTATGTTTCTAACTGCCCTTGGGAAGGTGGTGGGGAGTGATATCTGCGAACGATTGCAATCTGTGTGGTGAAGGTACTTACACAATGTTAGTGAGGGAATTCCTACATTTTCAGCCAATGACTAAGATAGAATAATGATGTATAGGCGACTCATATAATCCAATAGTCCATTGATACTCACTGTGTAAAACTAATGAAGGCCAAGTGGATGAGGTACTGGAGGACTACAAGCCAGTATGTTCTATGACTGTGAGGGGGACCTGGGGGTGGTAGTAGTCCCATGGAATTGCATCCCTTATCTTTCTAGATGGTTGATGCCATTGGCTAGGGACGTACTGTTGAAGGATCCTTGACAAGTTGCTGCACTGCATCTTGTAAATGGTACACACCGGATGTTGCTCTGACGGTGGAGGGACACAATTTGTGAGGACGTGAATGAGGTGCCTGACATGGGGCTGCCTTATTCCTGAATTGGTAAAGTGCCTTGAGTGTTCTTCGGAGCTGTATGCATCCAAACATGACACGCCAGACTTATGCATGTCAGTGGTGAAGATGCTTTGGGGAATCAGGAGATGAGTTACTCGCCATAGAATTCCCAGCTTCTAACCTGCTCTTGTAGCCACAGTATTTATGTGGCTGATCCAGTTAAGTTTCTGGTCAATGGGAATCCCCCAGGATGTTGATGGTGGGGAATTGGAACACGGTAATGAGTTGAAAGACAAAGGAAGATGGTTAGATTCTCTCTTGCTGGAGTTGGTCATTGTCTGGCTTGTGTGCCACAAATGTTACTGGCCACTTATCAGCCCTAGGCTGGATATTAGAATCATAGAATCTCTACAGTGCAGAAGGAGGCCATTCAGCCCATCGAGTCTGCACCGATCTACTCCATCCTTAACCCGTAATCCCATAATTTAATCTGCACATCCTGTGACTCTTCGGGGTAATCGATCATGGTCAATCTACCTAACCTGCACATCTTTGGACTGTGAGAGGAAACTGGAGCACCCGTAGAAAACCCACTCAGACACTAGGAGAATATACAAACTCCACACAGATAGTCACCCAAGGCCGATTTGAACCCGGATCCCTGGCGCTGTGGGGCAGCAGTGTCACCATGCCACCCTAAAAATTGTGTTGATCTTGCTGCATGTGGGCAGAATCCAGATACAGGGAGTGAGCCAGACATATGCACACACTCTTGCCTCTATACTTACTCTCTCCATCCTCACATTCTATCCCGTTCTCCCCTTCACAGTCTCCAACCCCCCCCCCATGCTCACAGCTCTCTCTTCCACCCTCCACACCCCCCCCCCCCCCCCCGACCCCCACATGACTCTCTTTTCCCCATATATTAATTTTTAGAGCGTATCTTCACGCATGCACTTTTTTCCTTTGAGGAATAGGGGGAAGTAGTGAAAGGATTCCTGAGCTGATTATCAGCCTGCTGAACCGTGTTATGAACGTTCCTTCTGTTGTCAACAAGCCCTGGCGTTGGGCTTGAAACTCAAGCTTCTGACTCAGAGTTAGAGATGCTACCAACTGCGCCAAAAGACGTCCCATGGTTCTCACATTCTCCTTACCACCCCTCTCCGCCCCCTCTCAATGCTCTCTCCACCTTTGCGCTCTCCAAAATATCTGTGGCTTCCGTAAGTGGAACACTGGTGAATAGGATTGCAATTTTAAATGAGCACATGGACAGAGTGTTGCTGTCAATATGTAAATCCAGTGTGGCCTTCATAAATGTCCTGGTGATCTAGACCCACCACCATTGTGTGAATCAGTATTCAGTGAACTTCTGAACTTGGCCTCTCGCAATTGAGATCACTTTTAATGGCAGCATGTCTGCTTAAATAGATGGGATTCTCCTCTAGGCCCAGCTCTCACAAGTATCTGTACCTTGCCTGTTGTGAACAGCAGCTGGGACATGCTGTCTGATGTGATTCCCCAGTCTTCGGTACATATGGCCTCCATTCCGAGCACCACACTGGCACTGAAATTCATATACCACATAACGTATTTGTTTGATAGACTTGACAGCAGCGTCCTTTGAGCGGCGAATACCACTTGCATTTTCAGCAATGACAAATATTAAGAGAAGAAGTGTGCACAAAAATGTCACTGCAATTGGGCTGATGGTGCCCATAAAAGAGTCGACATGGCAACCCATTCCTCAATGATCCTCAAGGTGGCTGTTCCTAGCACAGGTTGCAACTCGCTCACCAAGGTAACATCTCATGCTAACAGTCCCATCTCAAAGGTTATTTAATACCGAAAGTAACTCTTGGAAAATCACCTGCACAGTGTTTAAATAAACAAGTGCTGTCTTCTCGGGCATGCTGCCTGCAATTGCTGAGGAGAATCTGTGAATTTTTGCTGCATCTCCCATCAATTAAGATTTTTCTATCCTTGCATAGTGGCATTTCCACTGTCATTCTTTGTTACATTTTCCTTTGCTTGTTTTCAATTTTCTAAAAGTACATTGAGAATATGTTCAAAAATGAAGAGGTAGGAGAGTGTGGAATGCACTGTCGGAGTAGACCACGAGGCCAACTCAAACCAATTCGGGTCTTCCAAAATGAAAGTTTTTGGAGAAAGATGGGCTGCAGTCTGCAAAATGCGGAGCAGACTGATCGGGCTGAATGGTCGATTCCTCTGCCTGTAACTCAAGTGAAGGAAACATGTTGGGGAATGGAATTCAGAGGGTGAAATAACAAGGATCTGGAAATCACCAACAGAATTTGCATCTAGACAAGAATTATACAATGACAGCAAACAATGAAGGCAATGACCTCTGGCCACGGGAACTGAGACATGCTTCACTTTAGAAATCCCGATTAAAGACAGGACTTTCTTGAAACAAGATTGATATGGATGAATAAAGCAATAACATTTTTGCGGGCTAGATTGTTTCGTGTTGTCGACGGGCTTTTGTGCGCGTTGTGTATGGTGGATTTTGATAGTCCACTGTACATTTTGCATTTGACATCCATGGTGGCACATCGCCATGCATCAAGCAATCACATGTGACATAGAAATGGATTAAAATGAGCTTGTAATGTATGCTAAAGATGCATGCCGTATGATAAATGGCTGGAGTCATTTGTGAGCACTCAGATTACAACACAATCAAAATGTGTGACTTCAACAGCACCAAGGAAACGGAAGGGACCTAGAAAATGTTATTACCGTCTCATTGATTCAGAACTGGAGACCAATTGCAGCAGGAATCCTTAAAAATAATACAAAGATTGCTAAACTAAAAATATAAATGAAACAGAATTTGTCTAAATGGAGCCGAAAATTTGAAGGCAGGCTCCCAGATTAAGATAAAGTACAGAATGCTATACAAATCCACAAAAGGAAATTAATGAGCAGTGAACCATTGTATTGTGTGAAAAGGAGGAACTAATTTGACCAATTTTCCTCACTCGGTTTAGTGAAGGCGTCAGATGCAGACTGCGTTCTGCCTGGTGCGAGCTAAGTCAAAGGTATTATTGCAGAATGTGCCACAGAAGGTCAATCAGCATTTGAACAACCTCCTGATTAGCATCACAAAGAGATCCCCAGTAACATCACCAGCTAACAAGCCAGGAGAAAAGAATGTAGTTGTAGCACAACACATGACAAATTTGGCATCACTGCAGAGGCCCAGGCAATTCCACCACACAAAACAAATTGTCAGACCAGACTCCCCCAAAATTTGGAGGTATTTGCAAATAACATAAAACTTGGACATGTTGTGAACTGCGAGGAGGGCGGTGATAGACTCCAAGAGGAAATCCAACAACTGCAGGCCACTCATTATTGCTTTTCAATGTTGAGGCTAAAAGTGAGGTGCCATTATTGTGAAGCTAACAGCAGAGAGGAGCAACCCAGAGAGCATCTTTTGCATTTTTAAATTGTCTGTGCACCTGCTACTCAACTGACCCTGCTGCATCATTTATGACTTTATGGGTGGTGTGCTGGTAACATCACTGGACCAGTAGCTCAGAGGCCCAGGTTAATGCTCTGAGGACATGGGATCAAATCCCACTACAGCACAGGTGGAGTTTAAATCCAATTAATATATTCTGGAATTAAACGTTAATCCCAGTTTAGTAACTTGAAGAATTTGAACTGAGATTTATTTAACTATATACAAAATCCTGCTCACGGCAGTAACTTGCCCCCACTCCATTCCTTGCTGGGAGAACTGACCACACCAGGCCCTGCTTTGGGCCGGCTTTTATGTTTGTTTGTAACAAGCTCCAGCTGGGTGGCCTTTGCCCCTTATCTGGGAAGCTCGTACTCCACAAGTCCCACGGAGAGATCAGCAATAGTTTCCCCGTGGTTCTCATGCGGGTTATAACACCCAGTAATGGTGATCATGACACCACTGTCAATTGTATAAACCCATCTGGTTCACTAATGCCCTTTCAGGATGAAAATCTGCCGCCCTTACCTGGTCTGGTTGACACGTGACTCCAGATCCACAGTCATTTCCCTCTGAAATGGTCCAGCAAGGCCACTCTGCAGCATCAAACCTGAAAAATCAACAAGGAAACTAGACGGATCACCTGGCTTAGACCTCGGCACCGGAAATGACAACAGCACCCCAGCCCTGTCGACCCTGCAAAGTCCTCCTTACTAACGGCTGGGGACCTCTGCAAACAGTTGGTAGAGCTGTTTCACAGGCTAGTCAAGCAACAGCCTTACACAGTCATACGCACGGAATCATACCTTACAGATAATATCCACGGCATCCCAGTGCATGTCCTGTCCCACTCCAGAGAAGACCTGGCAAAGGCAGTTGGCGGCATAGTGGTTTACAGTTGGGAGGAAGTTTCCCTGGGAATCCTCAATTTTGACTCCAGACCCCATGAAGTCTTGTGGGATCAGGATAGAAATAGGGAAGGAAACCTCCTGCTGATTCCCATATAACTCAGCTACCCCCCTCCCCCCCTCCCCACCCCCTTCAGCTGATCAATCAGTACTCCTCCATGTTGAACATCACTTGGAGCAAGCACAAAGGCTGGAGAGTGCTCTGGTGGGGGACTTCAATGTCCATCGCCAAGAGTGGCTTCATGGTACCACTACAGACCGAGCTGTCTGAGTACTAAAGGACATGGCAGCTAGACTGGATCTGTGGAAGGTGGTGAGGGACCCAACAAGGTGGAAAAACATAGTTGACCTCGTGCCTGCCAATCTACCTTTTGCAGCTGCAGCTTTTCGTGACATCATCGGTAGGAGCAACCACTGCACAGTTCTTGTGGAAACAAAATGCCATTTTCGCATTGACGTATCTTCTATCATGTTGTATAGCACTCCCACCGTGCTAAAGAAGATAGATTTCTAACAGATATAACAGCTTGAAACTGGGCATCCATGAGGCACTGTGGACCATCAGTAGCTGAATTGCATACAACTGCAATCTGTGAACTCATCGTCCGGCATATCCCCCCACTCTAGCATTAACATCAAGTTGGGTGGTCAACCTTGGCTCAATGAAGAATGCAGGATGGCATGCCAAGGGCAGCATGTGGCGCAGTGGATAGCACTGGGACTGCAGCTCTGAGGAACCGTGTTCGAATCCCTGCCCTGGGTCACTGTCCATGTGGAGTTTGCACATTCTCCCCATGTCTGTGGGGGTTTCACCCCCACAACCCAAAGATGTGCAGAGTAGGTGGATTGGACATGCTAAATTGCCCCTTAATTGGAAAAAAAAATTTGGGTACTCTAAATTTATTTTAAAAATGAAAAAAGGAGGACATGCCAGGACCAACATACCTAAACATGAGGTGTAAACCTGGTGAAGCTACAACACAGGACTACTTACATGCTAAACAAGATAAACAACATGTAATTGACAGAGGTAAGTGATCGCACAACTAATCATAGAATTTACAGTGTAGAAGGAGGCCATTCAGCCCTTCGAGCCTGCACCGGCCATTGGAAAGAGCACACCATTTAAATCCACACTTTCAACCTATCCCCGTAACCCCACCTAACCTTTTTCTTTGGACACTAAGAGCAATTTAGCATGGCCAATCCACCGAACCTGCACATCTTTGGACTGTGGGAGGAAATCGGAGCACCCGGAGGAAACCCACGCAGACACGGGGAGAACGTGCAGACTCCGCACAGACAGTGACCCAGCGGGGAATTGAACCTGGGACACTGGAGCTGTGAAGCAACTGTGCTAACCACTGTGCTACCATGCTGCCCAATGGATCATATCTAAGCTCTACAGTCCTACCACATCTAGTTGTGATGGTTGTGGACGATTAAACAACTCGCTGGAGTAGGAGGCTCTACAAATATCTCCACCTTTAATGATGGAGGAACCCAGCACATTAGTGCAATGGACATTTGCAACAATCTTCAACCTGAAGTGCTGTATGGATGATTCATCTTGGCCTTCTCCAGAGGTCCCCAGCATCGTAAAGGTCAGTCTTCAGCCATTTCAATTTTCTCTAGAAACGGCTGAAAGCACCAGATACTACAAAGGCTATGGGCCCTGACAATATTCCGGCAGTAGTACTGAAGCCGTATGCTCCAGAACTTGCCGCGCCTCTAACCAAGATGTTTCAGTACAGCTACAGCACTGGCATCTAACCAGCAATAACCCATCAGTCAACTCTCTATCACCAATAGATAATGGAAGGGGTCATCAACAGTGCTATCAAGCGACACTTACTCAGCAAAACCTACTCACAGACGCTCAGTTTGGGTTCTGCCAGGGCCACTCAGCTCCTGACCTCATTAAAAGCCTTGATTCAAACATGGACAAAAGAGCAGAATTTCAGAGGTGAGGTGAGAGTGACTGCACTCGACATCAAGGCAGCAGTTGGTCAGGTGTGGCCACAAGGAGCCCATGCCAGGCAATAGTCATCTCCCACAAGAGTGAATATAACCATCTCCTCTTGATATTCAATGGCATTACCATCCCTAAATCTCTCACTATCAGCATCTTGGGGGTTACCATTGAACAGAAGCTGACTGGACCAGCTATAGAAATTAAGTACTATGGCGACATGAGCAGACCAGAGCCTGGGAATTTTGCAGCAAGTAATTTACCTCATGACTCCCCAAGGCCTGTCCACCATCTACACGGATCAAGTCAGGAGTGTGAAGGAGTATCCTCAGCATGTCTGGATGGGTGCACGCCCAATAACAATTAAGAGGCCTGACATCATCCAGGACGAAACAACTCTGAAGAGGAATCATTCTGGACTCGGAACGTTGGGTAGGATTCTCCATTCCTGAGACTAAGTGTTGATGCCGGAGCAGGATTCATGGACTTCTATGACAGCAAAACTGGCGCCGCACCAGGACCAATTCAGCGACTGTGGAGGGGCTAGCATCGGTACCACATAGAACACAATCATTCCAATGAGAAACGGCGCGGGATTTGCCGGATTTGCTTTTGACATTCAGGAGGCTGACAAGCTGCAGCAGCATATACACATTTCACTCCCCACACACACCATCCCAGCCAACAAGATGGCACTGGTTGTGTTGCAGCGCGCCCACATCACAGATGGTGCCAGAGGGTACCTAGGGCATGGCCTGGGGGAACACCCATATCACCTGTGGCCCTAAGTTCACAGTGGGCAGCCAGCAGCGTGGACAGCTGCATGGCTGCCTTACCGGCTGCGGCAATGGTTCTCTGTGGCTGTCCACTCCGATTCCACAGCCCACCTCCTGGCCACACCGCTGATACCAACCCCCCCCCCCCCCCCCCTCCCCCGCCCCATCCTGGCAGAAGCCCCCCGGTCATCAAACTGTGGCGATGTTGGACATTTTCACTGTAACGGTCTGCCATGGCCGGCGGGGATAAGATCCCCCCGCGTATGCGCTGGGATCATGCCAGAACACGTTGGCGCTCCCGCACATGTGCCAACTTGCACCAGCCGGCGGAGGCCCTTCGGCACCAGTTGGCGCGGCGCCAACCCTTCCGGCGCCGGCTGGTGCAATGCCAAACCCGCTGGCGCCAGCCTAGCCCCTGAAGGTGCGGAGGATTCCGCACCTTCTGGGCGGCCCGACGCCGGAGTGGTTCACGTCACGTTTTGGCGCTGGTACGGCCCGCTGGCTGAATTTTCTCTCTTTTGGGGACTATGTTCCCATGCCGGCAGGAAAAGCGGCACCAACCTCTCTGGCGCCAACAGCCCCCGAAAATGTGGATTCTCCGTATTTTCGATGACTAGATGGACACCGAAGGGGTTGGTGCCGCTCCAGCCAGTGCCGAAGAGCACTGCGCGTTTGCACGCGCGCGTTTGCACATGCGTGGAACGGCCGGCGTGATCTCGTGCATGTGCGGAACGGCTGCCGTGCTTCCGTGCACACGCAGATCGGCTGGCGTATTTTCGCGCATGCGTGTGGGGTTCTCTTCTTGGTGCCGGCCCAGGGCAATACGGCGGAGCCCTACAGGGGCCCGGCGCAGAAGAAAGAAGTTCCCTCATGGAACAAGGCCCCCGCAGATTGGTAGGCCCCGATCGGGGGCCAGGCCACCGAGGGGGGCCCCTCCAGTGTCGGATTCCCCCGCGCTCTCCCGAGGACTGCTCCCGTACACTCACCTGCCAGGTCCCACCGTGCATGAAGTGAGTAATTCACGCAGGCGGGACTGGCCAAAAATTGACATCCGCTCGGCCCATCGGGGCCCGGAGAATCGCCGAGGGGCCGCTGTCAACAGCCTCCGACCGGCGTAGCAGGAATCTCGCCGCCACCCGAAAAACGCCGCCGGAGAATAGGGCAGCCGGTGGGAGGTCGGAGAATCCCAGCCTTGGGGTGGGATTCCCCGAATGCTGACCCCGAAATCGAGGTCGGCAATTGGCCGGAGAATCCTTTTATACACCGAAATCGGGGACGACGTGTTTTCAGATGCTCTTCCCCCTCAGAAATGGTGCGTGCGCTGCACTCCGTTGGGACGGCCTCAGGACGTCACCTGAGGCCCTCAGCTGATGCTTAACCCCCTCTGATGTGCCGACTTCCTGACGGCGTCGGTCACGAGTCCTCTCAATTTTCGGTGGACATCGCGTGGCAGCTGCGGACTGTGTTTGGCGGAGCCATTCCTATGGCGGGGGGGATTCAGCGGGGGCTGGGGGACCGGTGGTGGGGTGGTCCGGAGGTGGCTATGGGAGTTACAGAGGGGCACTATCTGGCAGGCTGAGTCTGCACGTGGCTGGCGCCATGCTGTACGGTGTGGTCACCGCAGGTCGCCGCCGTGCGCATGCGCGGCCACGGACCCAGTCATTCTCCATCCATACCTGCAGGTAAAACTGGGGGCTTTATGTGGAGCGGCTGCTAGCCTTCCACCAGATGGCGCAAGGGTGCGGGGGCGGCACGACATTTTGATCATAAAACCAGATGCTTCCTCCGGACAAAGCCACAAAATCGGAGAATCAGACCTTGACCTTCTGAAGACTGTATATTGCTCCTACTCGAACAATTGATGGAAATGAACTGGTCACTTGATTTGACCAAGTGAGGGGGAGAAAAGAGGCGCCCCTCTTTTCTCTCTCCTCATTTGGCCACAGCAGGTTTTTCTGTTTGGGAAGGGTATATGCACTGTGATCATAAAAAAATGGATCGAGCAGGTTTTCATGAGATTAACAAAGAAAGAGGTTTGCTTTATTGTAATTGAACTGAGACGCTCAAAGTTCCGTACACACACTGTAGCACAGTGGTTAGCACTGTTGCTTCACAGCACCAGGGACCCGGCTTGGGTCACTGTCTATGCGGAGTCTGCACGTTCTCCCCATGTGCGTGGGTTTCCTCCAGGTGCTCCGGTTTCGTCACACAAGTCCCAAATGATGTGCTTGTTAGACAAATTGTACCTTCTGAATTCTCCCTCAGTGAACCTGAACACTTGCCAGAATGTTGCGAATAGGGATTTTTCACTCTAACCTTATTGCAGTGTTAAGCCTACTTGTGACACTAATAAAGATTTTTAAAATATATAGATCACAGAATGGTAAAGGATAGCTTTGTCAAATTCTAGTTCATAAACAGTAAAAGGTGACTTGGCTACCTTCAGGCTGAATTCAGTGGTCTCGCAACTTTCCTTCAGTGGTCCCAATGTCTCTGATTTAAAGGTGTAGATGGTTGATTTGCTTGTTCTTCTGGTAATGAAAGTGCTGGGTTAAAGTATTTAAGAAGTCTCTGTCTGCAACAGGAGTGTCCCTGGGTGTTCATGGTCAGAAAACTTGGTTCATAGCTTGCAAGGTGGGTTGGAGAGAGAGGGAGGCAGGAAGGGCCCCACTTGGCTCTTCTCCCTTAGCATCTCAACAGCTTGACCTCAGTACTGTAGAGAAAAAAGTCCTTAAGCATGCAAGGGGCTGGTTTGTCACATGATCTCTTTCCAACTGCCCATGGGATCCAATTAGGTAATTACCAGTGTATTCCAAAGGTCACTTGATTATATAATGTCTGTTTAGCTCACCTAGACAATGTCCTAATGTCCAAGTCATCAGCCTTAACGGTCCATCTCCAATAGTTGAATACCTCAGGTTGTTGCCTTCAATCATTGCTAATGGGACAGGAGGTATGGGCACAACACATTCCCTGAGGTCATGCGGTGGGCTTTGCAGACATGCAAATTCTAACGGATTGGAACTTAGAATGCACAGTATTCCAAATTTGGGTAGCCAACCTTGGCTATGAGCTCAGGTCACATTTAGTCTGTGTTTAAAAAGTCTCTGCTTTTAAATGTTCAATCCGAGTTTCAACTGGTGGATTAAAAATCATTACATGAAGCACATTTTCACGACACAGTGTAATGGAAAGGTGTTATGAGCACTTGGCCAAGCTCTTCAGCAGAGTCTCCAACATCTCAGCAGATACTTTGCATTGAATCAGTCAATCGCCTGCAAAAGAAAACTTCCCTCCACTGAACCGGTGACAATAACAATCAAATCAACCAAACAAGGCAAGGCCCCTGACTCAGATGACATTGCAGGAGGTATTTGGAAGTGTAACAGTACAGAGATCATTAATAAACTGACAGCTGTCTTCAAGATAATCTGGGATTGCGTAAAAATCCCACAGGGCTTTAAGGATGCCGACATAGTCAGTATGTGGAAGCTGAAAGGACCCCAAAATATATATGGAACTACCAAGGAATCACAGGAAAAATCCTTACAAAGATCCAATTAAACCAACTATAAGACAGCCTTGCAGATGGTGTCCTCTCAGAATCGCACTGTAGTTTTTAGGGTCAACCATGGGACAACTGATTTGGTGTTTGCAGCAAGGCTACAATAAGGAAAGTGCAGAAAAGGGTGGCATGGTGGTGCAGTGGTTAGCACTGCTGCCTCACGGTGCCGAGAACCCGAGTTCGATCCCGGCCCCTTGTCGCTGTCCGTGTGGAGTTTGCACATTCTCCCCGTGTCTGCGTGAGTCTCATTTCCACAACCCAAAAATGTGCAGGGCAGGTAGATTGGCCATGCTAAATTGCTGCTCAATTGGAAAATAAAGAATTGGGTACTCTAAATTTAGTTTTAACAAGGAGCAGAGAGCAACACCCATGGTCTATATCAGCTGTTCATCGACCTAACTGAGGTTTTTGACCATGTGAGTTGAACTGGTCAATGACACTTGCTCTCCAAGCTAGGATGTCTGGGCAAATAGATCAAAATCCTGCATCTACCTCACAATGGCATGGTTGGATATGGTCACACCTCTGGTCAGATGTTGATGCCTTTGCTTTAGCCAGCGGCTAAAGGAAAGTATGCATCAGAGCTCCTGAACTCTTCAATTTCCTCTTTTCTCCAATGCTTAAGGAAACCACCAGAGAAATGCTTGCAAGCACCAATTTCAGGTTCCATTCAGAGAGTCTCTCCAATCTCTCCAGACTGTGTGGCTCCACCAAAGTCACAAAGTGAGTAATCAGAAAGCTTGTGTACGTAGATGATTGCAACCCAGCTGTCCATGACCAGGACAATATCCAGACCATGGCAAACTACCTCTTGAACGCTACCAAAAACATTGCCTTCCAAATCAATGTTTTTTGTTCAATTCATTCACGGTATGTGGGCATCGCTGGCTAGACCAGCATTTATTGCCCATCCCTAGTTTCCCTTCAGAAGGTGGTGGTGAGCTGCCCCTTGAGCTGCTGCAGTCCCTGAGGTGTAGGTACACCCATAGTGCTGTGAGGGAGGAAATTCCAGGATTTTGACTCCAAGACCAAGGTTTATGTTTTAGCCAGCACCAGGCATACACTGTGAAGCAACTGACACGACCGTTTTTTGAACTTCTCAAAACTTAGTAGTTTGCTTACGAAGGATGCCATTATTGATGAAGCTATCAGTGCATACATCCAGAAAGCAAGTTCTGAAAATGGCCAACTTCATGATCGTACCTGGAAGCGATACAACAAAGGGCAGCATGGTAGCATTGTGGATAGCACAATTGCTTCACAGCTTCAGGGTCCCAGGTTCGATTCTGGCTTGGGTCACTGTCTGTGCGGAGTCTGCACATCCTCCCCGTGTGTGCGTGGGTTTCCTCCGGGTGCTCCGGTTTCCTCCCACAGTCCTAAGAAATGAAATGAAAATCGCTTATTGTCACGAGTAGGCGTCAATGAAGTTACTGTGAAAAGCCCCTAGTCGCCACATTCCGCCGGTGGATTGGCCATGATAAATTGCCCTTAGTGTCCAAAATTGCTCTTAATGTTGGGTGGGGTTACTGGATTATGGGGATAGAGTGGAGGTGTTGAACTTGGGTAGGGTGCCCTTTCCAAGAGCCGGTACAGACTCGATGGGCCAAATGGTCTCCTTCTGCACTGTAAATTCTATGATAATCTATGACTTTAAGCTGAAGAATAAAGTCCATCTCTATCAGGTCATTTTCCTTCCCACCCTGCTGTATGGCACAGAATCCTGGATCTGCTACAGGCGCCACATCAAAGTTCTAGAACGTTTCCATCAAGGACACCCGAGTTCCATCAAGAGAATTTGTTGGCAGGAATAAAATCACAAATAATGAGGTCCTTCATTGTGCAGGACTCAACAACATGGAGGCCAACCTTTGAAAATTCAACTTGGATGTGCAGGCCATGATGTGTCCCACATGGATACGTTTTGGAATTTTCTAGTAGTGTTTTTCAAAGTGGGTGTCACGGGATGATGTAATATATGTCGCCAAGTGCGGCACGGTGGCGCAGTGATTAGCACTGCTACCTCACGGCGCTGAGGGCCTGGGTTCAATCCTGGCCCCAGGTCACTGTCCATTTGGAGTTTGCACATTCTCATCGTGTCTGCGTGGGTCTCATCCCCACAAACTTAAAGGTGTGCAGGGCAGCTGAATTGGCCATAATTCGAAAAAAAGAATTGGGTACTCTAAATTTATTTTTAAAAAATGGGTTGCCAAAAGATCTCCAAGGAATCTCCAAAGATCGCCAGTCCTTTGTTTCAGTTTTCTCCCTGGGTAAATTCTTGCTGCATACAGTGTATGGCCACATGAGGCTGATTTAGAGGCCGGTGCCCTGCACTTTCTGCCTCCCTGGGTCACTGTTACATTCACCGCCACCGACACAGCCTCTCGCAACAACTTTTAAAAATAGAGTTTACAGTGCAGAAGGAGGCCACTCGTCCCATCGAGTCTGCATCGGCCCCTGGAAAGAGCACCCCACCCAAGCCCACACCCTATCCTTGTAACCCCACCCAACCTTTTTGGACACTAAGGGCAATTTAGCATGGCCAATCCACCTAACCGTTTCGGTAGCAGATCAGCCAGGGGAGTCAGCACCTGCACTACAACTGGAGAGTTTAAAAGAAAAAACTCAATTATTTTTAAATTTCTTTCCTGAAGATACTCCTTCTGCATAGAGTTAGTTTCCAGTAGTGCTTCGTGCTCCTTTTTTCCTGGTCCGCATCTACCAACCAGAACCAAATGACTGCTTGCCGGAATATGTTTCCACAAGTACCTCAGTCAGCAACTCATAGCTGACTTCCATATACAAGATTTAGCAGGTAATTCCTGTGTATTCAGTGGGGATCTCCCGTCTTTCAATTGGTCCGTTGTTACAAAGCTGATTTATGTTTGCTCCATTCTGAACTTGGCTCTGGGGTGACAGGTGTGGGTTTCGGAAGTCCATCCATCCCAGTCAGGGGGAAAATGTATCTGTTCAAGTGCAGCTCATAGGAAGCATGGAGTCAATGATCACACAAAGAGACCGACTTTAGGGTTAACATTCTGAATCGGATGCATGTTTAATGTCTGCCACTGGTACCATTGCCAATGAACCTTGAATTTCTGTTACCATTAACGTTGTCGGTGTTGGTTGAATTTCTGTTACTCTAAACACAGACCTGATTGACATGGATAAAAGTTGTGATGTATGTGCATAAGGGGTTTGATGTATATTTAAAATGGGGAGCAGCTCTCTGCTCACTTGCTGAGATCAGTCGCTCTCTCAGTGAGACTGACTTTGCGATCAATGGTGAGTCTCCTTCCTTTCCCATCATCCCAAAATCGAGGCGTGTTACCCAGAATTCCCTCATTCCCCCTTCAAACAACATGGGGGGGGGGGACCTCTGTCCCACCAGCCAGCCAATGGGATTTTCCATTGTGGGCACCCCCACATTGTTGGGAAACTCGTGGGCGTGATTGCACTGCCGGCGAAGGGGAGGATTCTGCCGATGGAAAATCCAGCTCCAGGAGTCTGCGATCAAACGTCTTGAATACTGATCTGCGCAGAGATTTTTATTACAAGTTATCTCGATCTCCAAAACAACAAAAAATAGAAAATTATATGTTTATTTACAATTATTTACATTTAATAATGCAAAAGTACCACAATGAATGTGACATTTTAGAAAGTAACTCTGGAGAATCTATTGTGAATGAGGCATGAGTTGCGAGAGTCGGCCATTTTGTAAAAGTGAGTTACTGGAAAAAAAGTTTGAAAAACACTTCTTGTATATGGTTCGGTATACCTTTTTGTGTTTTCTAGTATATGATTTGGTATTTGTTTTTCTTGTATATGATTTGGAATATGGTTTGGCATATGTTTTTGAGTTATCTAGTATATGGTTTGTGTATGTTTTTGAGTTACTAGTGTATGATTTGGTATATGGTTTTGAGTTTTTTAGTATCTGGGTTGCGATATGTTTTTGAGTTTTCTAGTATATGGTTTGGTATATGTTTTTTATATTTCTATTTCATAGTTTAGTAAATGCTTTTGAGTTTCTAGTGTATGATTGGGTATGTGGTTTGGTATCTGATTTTGAGTTTTCTGGCATATGGTTAGGTGTACATTTTTGAGTTTCTAGTATATGGTCTGATATATGGTTTGGTATATGTTTTGAGTTTACAAGTATTTGGTTTAACATATGTTTTTGAGCTTTCTAATGTACGGTTGGTTTATGTTTTTTATATTTCTAGTATATGGTTTGGTACATGTTTTTTATTTTATTTACTAGTATCTGGTTGAGTATATGTTTTTGAGTTTCTATTATATGATTTGGTATGTGGTTTGGTATCTGTTTTGAGTTTTTTAGTATGTGATTTCATACATTTTTGTGTTTTCCAGTATACAGTTTGGTATATGTTTTTGAGTCTGGAGTCTGGTCTGATATGTGCAGCAAGATTCTCCGTCGTCGGGATGCTCCATTTTGCCAGCAGATCGGGGGTTTCCTGACGGCGTGGGGCTGCCCCACAATGGGAAACCCCCATTGACCAGCCGGCGTAACGGAGAATCCCGCCGGCGGGCTGAGGCAGAAATGTGGCACAGCGGGACAGAGAATCCCGCTAGTGGTTTGTTATATGTTTTTGAGTTTTCTAGTACGTTTCCTTTTTGTTTCCTAGTATATGGTTTGATAAACGTTTTTGTGTTTTCTAGTATATGTTTTGTATTTGTTTTTGAGTTTCCTCGTATATAGTTTTGAATATGGTTTGGTATATATTTTTGAGTTTCTGGTACATAGGTTTGTATGCGGTTTTGTGTTTGGTTTTCAGTTTTCTAGTGTACAGTTTGGTATATGTTTTTGAGTTTCTAATACATGTTTTGGTACATGCTTTTGAGTTTCTAGTGTATGGTTTGTGTTTAATAATAATAATAATCTTTATTGTCACAAGTAGCGTTACTGCAATGAAGTTACTGTGAAAAGTTACTGTAAAAAGCCCCGAGTCACCACATTCCGGTGCCTGTTCACGTACACTGAGGGAGAATTCAGAATGTCCAAATTACCTAACTGCATGTCCTTTGGGACTTGTGGGAGGAAACCCACGCAGACACAGGGAGAACATGCAGACTCCACAGACAGTGACCCAAGCCGGGAATTGAACTTGGGACCCTGGAGCTGTGAAGCAACAGTGCTAACCACTGTGCTACGGTGATGTGTGTTATGGTAAGCATCTTCCTATTTCCTTACAGGTATGGATGTCTTTAGCGAGTGTGAGCATGCATGAGTGACGTTATTGGTCGCACAGGCTTGAACGGGTTTCAGTATTCTCCATGAGGAACGTTTGTAGCATTGTGTACAACTGCTGCTAGTTTCTGAATCCATGCTGCACTGTTACTTCGATATTTTATAGAAAGAATATTGAACTTTCACATGTGTTCGACTATCTTTTTGTGGTCAAATTACCACATCTTTAAATGATGAGGATTAAACAGGACAAGAAAAAATTTGAGGTGTGGCACGGTGATACAAAGTCTGTACAGTGAGTAGTTAGTCTGCAATGTGAACGGCGGTGGAGAGCTTTAACCAGTGGGGTTTCGTAATTTTACGAATGACAAACCAGGTGGCCACCACGGCTATGTTTGGGACTATCAGTGAGTTTGTGGAGAGGTACGAGGACTGGAGTGAATATCTGGAAAGGTTAGGACCCTTTCCCCTTGCGAATGGAATTGCAGGTGAGGCTAAACAGTGCTCAATTAAGTGTGTGGGGCAGAGATTTACAAATTAATGAGGAATTTAGCAACAGCATGAAAACTGGGGCGGTGGGGGGGCATTTCCTTTGCAGAGTTAGTTGCGCTCATTCAAAATCACCACCATCCTAAGCCCTCAGCGATCGTTGAACGTTTTAAGTTCCTTCGTCATTTTTGTTAGACAGGACAGCCGGTAGCTACTTTCGTGGCTGAATTGCATCAACTCTCTAAGCATTGTGAATTTCAGGTTGTATTAGAGGACATGCTCCGGGACAGATTAGTTTGTGGAATTAATAGAGTGTGCTGTGTCGCTAGTTGGGAGAAGCCACACTGACCTTCAAGAAGGCTCTAGAGATTTCTCAGGGTTTGGAAATGGCGGCCAACAATGCAAAAGATGTTCAAAAGGCCAAAGTATATAAAATTGGAAAAGAACCAGCATATAAAATGGCTAAAGCAGTTGAATGTTTCAGGTATGGAGGCACACACTATGAAAATCATTGCAAATTTATGGATGCTATCTTTCCTAATTGCAACAAAAAGGGACATTTGGCGAAAAGGTGCAAGAGTGCATAGATCAAGTCAAAGGCTGGGCAGGGAAATTCAAATTCAAAGAAGCTGCAGTCTGCTATGCATCACCTGGAAAGCACAGAGCAGGAAAAAGTGCCCTCCAACAATATGATTAATATGAGTGAAATGCCCACGGAGCCTATTTATGCTACTTTTGTTTAGTTTATTCCACCCCAGGTTGGTGGACAGAAAATTAAGATGGAGGGGGACGCAGGTGCATCCGTCATCAGTGAGGAGACCTGCAGGAAGATTTGGTACTCTAAGAAGGTGCCAGCCCTTAGTCTGGCAGGGATAAATCTTTGTGCGTACACCAGTGAGATTATACCATTACTTGGAGCATTAGAGGTGAACATTGCAGACAACAGCCAAGAAGCAAGAGCACGGCTCCTGGTTGTAAAAGGGCATGTTCCTAGACTACTCGGGCATGACGGGTTCAGGAAACTTCTGGTGGCACGGTGGCACAGTGGTTAGCACTGCTGCCTCACAGCTCCAGGGACCTGGGTTCAATTCCGGCTTCGGGTGTCTGTGTGGAGTTTGCACTTTCTCCCCGGGTTTCCTCCGGGTGCTCCGGTTTCCTCCCACAGTCCAAAGATGTGCCGGTTAGGTTGGTTGGCCATGCTAAATTGCCCCTTAATGTGAAGGTTAAGTGGGATTCCTGGGATACGGCGACAGGATGGAGGCGTGGCCTTAAGTAGGGTGCACTTTCCAAAGGCTGCTGTAGACTCAATGGGCCAAAAGGCCTCCTTCTGCACTGTAAATTCTATGATTCTATGAACTGGGGTGGAATAAATGTGCAAAAGTAACAGAGGTCACTATTCAGAAATATCCTGCGGTTTTCAAAGACTAACTGGATACATTGCGGGTTAGGTTGTTTGTGGATTCTCAGGCTACTTCTTTATTATTCAAGGCCAAGACAGTTCCCTGCATCACAAAAGGCAAACTGGAGAAGGACATGGAGCGGCTGCAAAGGGCTGGAAATCATTGAGCCCATTCAGTTTTCACTTTGGGCAGCTCCAATTGTACCAGTTCTTAAAAGTGATGATATTGTGAACATATGTGGAAATTACAAATTTACCATTAATCAGGTTTCTGAAGTGGACGTTTACCCGTCGTTGAGGGTAGAAGATCTGTTTTCAACCCTTGCAGGAAGAAAGATGTTTACAAAACTTGACTTGAGTCAAGATTACCTGCAGCTATTGTTAGAGGAGGACTCTATAACTTCCTGGTTCTCCAGCCTCGAATTTAGAGGATACCTCAATAATGCACTGGGGAATCCCTCACAGACGTTCCCATGTAAGGGTTTACCCGGAAACTGCCCAGAAGTACTACCTTCCTCTGGACAATTGCGTTGCGCTGCGAACCATCCGATAGAAGTGATTTAAATCACTAGCTTCAGATTGCTCTGCCAGTCTTACCCTGATAGTTAATCTGAAAGAATTAGAGGAAAAAAATCACTTCTACCTCCAGAGCAACTATTAAAAAAACCCAAACCCAGCCTCAAACAGGACATCCCCAACACACATGACCTCCAGGGGACCCACCGCACCTCACCACATCACTCCGCCTCCATCCCTACCTCCCACCCACCCAACCACACACCCCACCCTAGCCTGACACGACCTGATGACCCCCCCCTCCTGGTGTGACCCGATGCGGCCTGGTGCAATTCCACCCTCCAGAACTGACTACCCTCCTCCCGGAATGACACCCGACCTCCTCAACTGACCCTCCTGCTCCCGGACAGACACCCCCCCCCCCCTCACTTCCAGATTGACCCTTCCCTCTCCCAGACTGTCCTCCCCTTCCCATGACCGACCCCCCTCCTCCTGGACTGAACACCCCTCTGGTCAGACCCCTTCCTCTCCCGCATTGACGTCCCTTCTCCCGGACTCTGGGTCTGATACCCCTCCAGACCACCCCCTCTCCCCGGACTGACCACTCCCACCTCCAGTGTGACCCCCCACAATTCCCGACTGACCACTCCCCCTCTCTGGTCCAACCCCCCCCTCCCCCCCCCTCCCCCCCCCCTCCCCCCCCCCTCCAGATGCTCTCATGGTTCTTGTTCCAGTATCGTATTGTGCCACACATGACAACAGGACTCTCACCGGCTGAAATGTCGATGGGTGGGAAGTCAAAAGTCTCACCTGGATCTGCTGAATCCAGAAAAAGGGAAGGAGACGGGAAAGGAAGAAGGAAAGCCATGACCACAATGATAAAGAGAGGCATTTCAATCCAGATGACTGTTTCTATGTTAGGAATTTCGGCAGTATCCAATAATGGATGTCTGGACTTATTCAAAACCAAAGTGGGCCAGTATCTGTAGTTATGAAGCTAACTAATTGCGCAGTCGTTCACAGACACAAGGATCACTGGCAGGATTCTCCGTTGCCCAAAGCCGATATTGTAATCGGTGACCGGGCGGAGATTCCCTTCCGAGGCCCAAATCGTGGGCGACGCCAGTTTGCTGCCGGTTTTCTATTCTCTGGCCCCTCCAAAATGGCGTCATCGCGTTGCGTGCCGCACGCTGTTGGAACAGTGTTGGCGCGTCACCTGAAGTCTCTTCCTCGATGCTCCGCCCCCGATGGGCGGAGTTCCTGACCGCACAGTCGATGTGTGGTTTGGCGGTCGGGAAGCCCTGTGGTGGCCGCGAACTGTGTCCAGCGCCGCCACAGTCGACTAGGAGCCATGCTGTGGCCGGGGGGGGGGGGGGGCTTCCACAATGGCTGGGGGGGGGGGGGGTGGACTGATTGGGGGTGGCTGGGATTGTCCTGTGGAGCAGTATTTGGCAGGTCGGGTACACGTATCGCCAGCGCCGTGATGCACGGGGCGACGGCTGCAGGTCATCGCCGTGCGCATGCGCAGCCATGGACCCGGCCATTTTCCGGCCGCTTTTGGCGCAGGAGCCGAGACTTTTACCCAGCGCGGTTGCTAGTCCCTCACACGGTCTTGAAATTGATGAAGGTTCAGCGTTGTAAAATGTCACAGTTCCCACGCCGCCGTCGGCACTTAGCCGCAAAATCGGAGAATCCAGCCCCACATCCATCTATGCCGTGACTCTGAGGCAGCTAAGTTCTGTATCACACGGCAGAAGGAAATACTGCTGCGACAAGTCAACAGAAGATGGTTCCTGTTGTTCAGGGACATCCAGTGAACTCGATTCCGGGAGAAGATTGGGGAAATTCGTTCACAAACATCCAACCTATTCCTGTGCCCACAAGTCCAGCTCAACTGAGCCAATCCTCACCAGAGTCTATTGAGCCACCAATGGTTTACACAGATCACCGCGGAGTCGCAAAGTTCCTAAAAATCGATGTCAAGTTTAAAAAAAAAATTTTTTAGAGTACCCAATTATTTTTTCCAATTAAGGGGCAATTTAACATGGCCAATCCACCTATCCTGCACATCTTTGGGCTGTGGAGGTGCAACCCATGCAGATACGGGGAGAATGTGCAAACTCCTCATGGACAGTGACCCAGGGCCGGGATTCAAACCCGGGTCCTCAGCGCCGTAGGCAGCAATGCCAACTACTGTGCCACCGTGCTGCCCCTGACTGATGTATAGTTGAGACATGAGTGTTATTATTTTTCTTTCCTGAAGCGGGATTGAAATCTGAGAGAGGGGAAGTATTATAGAATGTTATAGTAAGCATCTTCCTATTTGATTCTAGTTATGATTGTGTATAACTGCTGCTAGTTTCTGAATCCACTCTATATTGTTTTCTCAATATTTCGATAAGTAGATAAGATTGAATTTTTACAATACTTTCGAGGACCTTTTTGTGGTCAGGTTACGACAGTTTGGGATGTAGTTTAGTATATGTTTCTGTGTTCCTGCACAGTGGATACTGGATAGCTTGGATGAAATGCAGACAGTAGCACGGTGAGAGGTGGTGCACACTTCTATCAGGGCTCCCACCTGCTCAGAGCTTAATTTGAAGAAAAAAACAGGACATTAAATGGGTAGTAGTGAGAGCTGGTGCTCGGAATTTCTCAATTTTCTGTATTCGCTTCACCTGGAGGATCCCAGAGCCCGAGCTGCCAGAGCACGTGGGTCCATTCCCATTCTTTTCTCAGCAATAACTCGGCTGGCACTCCAGTGCAGTGCAGAGTTGAAGGTGACAACTTGTAGATCAAGTGTTAAACCAACACCCCTACCTCAGGTGATCCAGTGACATCATCCAAAGAAGAGGAGTGTAATTCCACCTGGTGCCCTGGCCAAAGGTTAGCCCTCAACTAACTGCATTAAAGCTGACCATCCCATCATCATGTTCCTGATTGTGGGAGGTTGCTGTGTGCACATTGGCTGTTAACGTGTCCTACATGATCACAGTGGCGGCACATCAGAAAGTGTTTGTTGGCTGCAAAGTGCTCTTGTGAGACATCTTGAGATGGTGAAAAAGTGCTCTAAAAATACAAACCTTCGCTTTACCTCGATGGGCCTGCAGTTCCCTCAGTGAGTTAATTTTAATTATAAAAAGAATAGTTGTGGCCCATCCTAGGGAGTTGGAATGTGTCTCTAACACCATAATAAAGTGTATTCGACACATTACATTCAGCCAAGTCCCATTCTGTAACAGGAAGAAGAGATCATTGATTCTAATTGGCCCTATTTAATTCTAGAGCCCTACCCCCTCAGTGGGACCAGAGTGTCATACAGAAACATCACAGCCAGACTTCACAATTGGCAGCCGACTTCAATTGACGCTGCACATTTGACCCCCATTTGTGACTATGCCTTGTTGTTAATTAGTACTTTGCACAGCAACAGCATTTGTGATTTTTTTTTAGCATTCTTGCCGAGCACTACGAGGAGAACACGCAGCAGAGATAGTTTCACAGCTGTTGTTTACCTCGATGTGCTGGCTATCATTCCCCGTTACCCCCAGGGCGCCGTGGAATATAGTCTGTTCACATCTTCCCCTTACTGCGTCTCCTTTCAGCTTAAATGAACGTAAACTTTCCAAATTATTTTATCATTACTTCAGCTGATTTGGATTGAAAATAAAAAGGCCCCAGAACCGCCACCTCTCCTGACCGCTGACATAACTCACCCTGGTGCGAGAAAAGGACCTATATCGTTCATCCCACCTGTTCCATCTCATTTCCAAAGCGGCGTCTCTGAATTCTAAAACTGTCAGTAGAGATTGAGTGACTATAAATTTTAATTAAAAAAGAAAACAGCTGAGGGACATAGCAGCACTGTACCCATGTGTTGACGTGGCCAGTTTTCAGCCTGTGGGAGTTGAAGTGCCTCTGTACAGCAATAGATGGCACACACCCTCCCACTCAAACCAGTTGTTTCCTGAATAGTTACAGTCCCCTGCGGTCCAGCAGTTGAAAATTTCCATTTTCTCAAATTGAAAGATTGCATTGTTTTATTTTTGTCCAGCACAGGAATTTTTTTAGCTCCCATACGCAATTTCCCTTTTAATGGCAGCCAAACACAAACTGAGTTACACTAGCACTCTGCGATCACTTCACGTCATGTCATTGAACCATTCAATAACTCGCATGAAAAAAAGTAATTTCCCTTTTCCATCTCTGAAAGGGTTGAAAGGGATATAAAACAAAACACATTTTACACTTTCCTCTCCTGCCCCCACCCCTCCCCACCCCCCATCGCAGCCCTGTTGGGAGGATTTGAGGTGGGGGCAAGAGTGTGAAATTGCATGGACGAGGATCGCACCCGCCCCCACTTGGACACAATTGTACGATGGGCCGGGCAGGGTCTCAGAAGGGAAATCACCCTTGCCCTAATTAATCATAGAATATCTGGAGTGCAGAAGTAGGCCATTCGGCCCATTGGGTCTGCACTGACTCTCTGAAGGAGTACCCCACCCCAGCCCCACTCCTCCATCCTATCCCTGTAACCTCACCAAACCTTTTGGACACTAAGGGCAATTTTAGCATGGTCAATCCACCTAACCTGCACATCTTTGTACTATGGGAGGAAATCAGAGCACCCAGAGGAAAAACCCACGCAAACACAGGGAGAAAGTAAAAACTCCACACAGACAGTCACCCAAGGCCAGAATTGAACTCGGGTCCTTGGTGCTGTGAGGCAGCAGTGGTAACCACTATGGCACCATGCCATCCCAATGAAACATCTAAGATCTGCTTCCAATGCAAGTATATTGCTCCTTAAATTAACAGATGGGGTTGGCAGAGAAAAAACTATTGATGTTGGTCGGAAGGCTAGGACTCGGAGGTGTAGTCAAAAATTAGAGACAGAGCAGTGGGGGGCTCGATGGAGGCTCCGTTAAGGGGGAACCATTGGTTCGTCCCGGGGAACATTGATGGGGGGTTCCAGGGTTGACACAGAGCGGGCATCAGACAGCTGAGGGACCTGTTCATTGATGGGAGGTTTGCGAGCTTGGGGGAGTTGGAGGAGAAATTCGGGCTCCTCTCGGGGAACATGTTCAGGTACCTGCAGGTAAAGGCGTTTGCTAGGTGGCAGGTGGAGGGATTCCCTTTGCTTCCCGCGAGGGGGGTGAGTGACAGGGTGCTTTCGGGGGTCTGGGTCGGGGATGGGAAGATATCTGATATCTACAAGGTAATGCAGGAGGTGGAGGAGGCGTCAGTAGAGGAGCTAAGGCTAAGTGGGAGGTGGAACTGGGGGAACAGATCGAAGATGGGACATGGGCTGATGCCCTGGAGAGGGTTAACTCTTCCTCCTCATGTGCGCGGCTTAGCCTCATCCAATTCAAGGTGCTGTACCGGGCCCACATGTCCGGGTCGAGGATGAGTAGGTTCTTTGGGGGCGAAGACAGGTGTGTCAGGTGTTCGGGGAGTCCAGCGAACCATGCCCATATGTTCTGGGCATGTTGGGCACTGGAGGCGTTCTGGAAGGGGGTGGCGAGGACGGTGTCGAGGGTGGTAGGATCCAGGGTCAAGCCAGGCTGGGGACTCGCGATTTTTGGGGTTGGGGTAGAGCCGGGAGTGCAGGAGGCGAAAGAGGCCGGTGTTTTGGCCTTTGCGTCCCTAGTAGCACGGCGGAGGATCTTGCTGCAGTGGAAGGATGCGAGACCCCCAAGCGTGGAGACCTGGATCAATGACATGGCGGGATTTATCAAGCTGGAGAAGGTCAAATTTTCCCTGAGAGGATCGGTTCTTTAGGCGTTGGCAACCTTTCCTCAACTTTCTGGCTCAGCGATAGGGTACTGGGTCAGCAGCAGCAGCAACCCGGGGGGGGAGGGGGGGGGGGGGGAGACGTTGACTATGTTTGCTTATTTAATTTTAATTTAATTTATTTTTAAGTTCTCTAGTTGTTTACTGGGTTTGAGGGGGGGTGGGGGGTGTGATACATGCGTTGATACGGTCTTGGGGGTGTTACAGTTACTATGGTGTTTTATTGTTGCTTTTCATTGTTTGTTGTTATATTTTCTGTAACAAAATTTCAATAAAAATTATTTAAAAAAAAAAAAATTAGAGATAGACCTGGAGAGAAACCAAGAAACACTTTAACACGCAAAAGGTGATAGAAGGTTGGGATTGTCATCTACAATTGACAATTTTAAAACTGAGATGATTTATTCTCCAAATAGAGTTTTGATACACAAAGATATTAAGGGATGGGTGGAGGGAGGATATGGCAATAGTGGTTTTATGGAGTTAGGCCACAATCAGCCTTGATCTCATTGAATGATGGAATAATGAAAATGGGTCTCCTCCTGTTTCTATGATTCTCTGTTCCTATCATGTCTGTGCAAGTTCTCTGATAGAGCTATTTAATTTGCAACATTCTCCCCCCATATCTCTGCTTTCTAAGAATATACCCAATTCCCCTTTGAAAGGGGATTGTGAATCTGTTTCAAGTACCCTCTCAGGCTGTGCATTCATGCTCACAAAGACCTGTACGATGAATGTAAGAATTTCAGATATATATTGCATTATGTATATCTAATGCGGCATTGGGTAAACGCCAGGGGTCGTGTGTGTATGTGACTGCTGCACTCATGTTTTTAAACATCCTGCCCTGACAGACAGAGAGGCTTTGTGGCTACAAAAGGAAGGTGTAATTAAAACTTAGTAAAAGTAAAACCATTATTCATTCCAACTATGTACAGTTGTTACCTAAATATGACCTATGGAATTTTGTTTATAAAAAAGTTCCCTGAGGAGTAGATAATTAGAGACATTGTGTTTTAGTAAGATGGTCATAACACAGTTAGTGGGATAGAGATGATGGAGTTAATGGGAGGAGCCAGGGGCTGAAGCAGTCAGGTGTTGAGTTTCTAGACTTTGATGTTAAAAGAACAGGACCCTTTTTGCCAAATGCTGGGAAGTTAAACAGTAGCTTGACACGGGCAAGAATCTGCAGACTGTTTTCCTGAAGGATCTCTCTCTCTCTCTCAAAGCAGTTTCTCTAAGACATCTCTATACAATAAGTAGTCCTGTGTTTGATAACTGTATTTAAAAGCGGATTTTGACCTGAGATGGGTTTTGCTTGATTGAAGTAAAAGGATATTGTTTAGGAGTTAAAGTGTTTCATTTTATTGTTAAGCATTATTTAACTGGTAATTTTAAGCTATTTCTTGTATGACACTAAAATTAGTTTAATACTGTGTTAATAATAAAGTTTGTTTTAATATTCCATATTCCCCATTTGTGAGTGGGATCACTTCTGGAGGGAATTATCATTTCCTCATAATCTGAAAAAGTTCCGTCCGGTACCTGAGCAACTGTTGGTCTGGTCCAGGATCATAATACCAGCTCCATAAAATAAAATTGTCCTCACATCCCTTCAGGTTCTTTTGTCAGTTTGTGTCCTCCTGGTTGCCAACCTACCCCCTGATTCAAACAGTTCTCCTTATTTACTCTGTCAAAACCCATCATAATTTTGAAATTTTCCTTTAACCGTCTGTCTCTGTAGGAAGGGGAACAATCCCAGTTTCTCTAGTCCTTCCACATTGTGGCTAGAGTCACCTGATAGCAATACGAGCTGGAACCTTGACTGGATTTTCTCTTTCCTGGACCAGGGGCTCATGGAACTTTCCTACTCCAGCATTGGTAGATATGAGCACAGGTCATGCATATATGAGGGGGGCATTATAATCTAAAAGATGGGTGTGCTTGTCTTAGTTGCGGTTTAATGTATTTCCTGACTAAAGCCCACCCCTCACCCACTCATTTCCATCTTTAATTGAAGTTGGAAATTGGATGGGTGATCAACCCGATGGGTTGCTGCTTTAAATATGATAATAAGGCGACAACCCTGATTGTCATTCAGATTTTTAACTTTCATTCTGGTTGATGGCGTTCCCTGAGCAAGGAAACCTGACAGTTTCACCAAGACAAGGATGGTGGTTTCAAGGAAAAAATTGGCACTATAATAATCTCCTGGGCCTAGGTGCCTGCCCGAGGAGCCTCTGCCTTCATGCATATCCCCCACTGACCATTCCCCCAACATGAAGCCCCAAACCTCCAGACACCTACCCCACCCAGGAAGGCCCCTGGCCTGTCCCTCATCCTTTGGGGTCAGCAGTCAACTAGTCAATCTCTCCTACCTCCCTCCCTCCCAATTAACACCCTTGCCCCTGATCGAGCCCCCTATTACCCACTGTCCTCTCTCCCCACTCTCCATTCCCTGATCAACACTTCCTTCCTTGTCCCATCACCGAGTTACTGCAACCTCTCCCCTCCCTGCTGCAGCCTTCATTGACCTCCTCCTGTCTGGAGACACAGTCATTCAGTCCAGCTTCCTGGTGGGGAATGGGCTGATGTGTTGGCTAGTGTAGGCTTGAGAGATGAACAGACACTTCCAACACTGATGAAGGTTCAACTCAATTTTATTAACGACTTCTAACTAACTGACACACGATGACTGTGGGTCTAAATGATGCTAACTTGAAGTAGGGACCTAAGCCTTGTCCGAACCAGTTGATTCTCTCAGCACGTGTTGTGAGTCTGTGCTGGGCTGAATAAGTTCCTGTTACACTCAGAGGCAGCACCCAGAATGAGCGGGAACCGTGGTGCCCTCTGCCTTTATAGTGTGCGTATTCTAACTGGTGATTGGCTGCGGTGTTTGTACATGTTGATTGGTCCCTGTGTGTGTCCATCAGTGTGTGTCTGCACCATGATATATGGTATATATTATGACATGGGCCAGTGATGTTTCTGATACAAACTTACAACTCCACAACACGAGGGAGAATTCAGAATGGTGGGCTCTCCCTCATTTATTGACCAACCCATTCCCTCTGAATCGGGTAAGTGAATACCCCCCCCCCCCCCCCCCCCCCCCCCCCCCCCCCCCCACCCCCAACGTATTCAATGTTCATGCTTTGTGTATACACTTTAACAAATGCTTTGTTGGCTGTGGCAAGGCGGCGCAGTGGTTAGCACTGCTGCCTCACTGCGCCGAGGACCTGGGTTCAATCCCGGCCTGGGATACTGTCCGTGTGGCGTTTTCACATTCTCCTCGTGTCTGAGTGGGTCTCAGCCCCTCAACCCAAAGATGTGCAGGGTAGGCGGACTGGCTATGCTAAATTGCCCCTTAATTGGAAAAATTAAAACAAAAATATGTTGTGATGTCCTGGGTTCATTTATAAATGCAAGTCTCTCCGTCCCTCTCTCACTCCCTCTGTATCTCTCTCCATGCTATCTCCCTCTCTCCCTCCCTCTCTACATCCCTCCCTCCCGACCTTCCATCCTACCTTCCCTGATGCCGCTGTCCTTTCTTTGGCTCAGTTCTACACTCTGCTCTGAGGAGAAGACGACAGTTTCTCTCGTGCCTCTGTAATTCCGCATCCCTGCTACCATTGTAGTAAATATCCCCAAGTCTTTAGGCGTCTTTCCAAACTGTGGTGCCAAGAATTGGCAACAATACCCCTGCTGGGGACTAATCAGTGCATTCTAAAGATTTAGCATAACTTGCTGCTTTTGTACTCGATGGGTACTCCATTGCTGCTGGTCTCTGCTTTCCACACAAGCTATTGTCAGCACTCACACCTCTCTACCTTCTCTCCTTGCAGGAGAAGAGAGCACTGAACTTCGGGAGAGGTGGGGACAGGGCTGGGAAGGAGTTCTGGGTTTTGGTGGGGTGTACGGTTGGCCATCCAGTGACAGGCACCTTGTTGGCAATTGGCAATGCGTGGTCCATTGGGAAGGGAATCTTGGTCCAGATTAAAGAGGTTAACAGTGACAAGCCACGAGAGCCTGAGTCTCCTGAAGCACAATGCTCACACATGTCGGGAGAGCTGATCTACTGCCTGATGGATCTCACCCCCTTCCATCTGGCCCTCAGTGCCTATCCCTGTTGTAATGTTCTCTATATGTATGGATGACAAAGTCTTTGTGGTTGAAGTGATCAGAGAACATATGGCTTTGTAAATGAACAAAACTGTTTATTAATTAACTAAACCACTAAAGGGTTTCTATGATATCTACAAAGATGACAGTTGGATACGACGGCTAAATACAAACAACTACGATTAACTATTATTAATCACTGTTGACTCAGGAGCTGCTCGATCTATGACTGCAGTCTGTGCCTGCTACACAGCTTGTGTCTCTGTGTTGTCCAGGTTCTGTATCTCACATGTGGGTGTCCTCCAGTAATGTTCTCCTGTCACCACACCAGCTGTGGTTGGATGTTCGAATACGTCCTATCTCGCCATTTGGGTGTCTTTCAGTAACGTTCTCCTGTTGCCACGCCACTTGTGGTCGGATGCTAGAATTCTAATCTATGCATGCAGGCACTAATGTTTATATACAGATTGGTTATTATGTTATATAGACAAATGATATTCTATATTTCCTGTTCCTTGTGGTGGGTCAGGTGGCTGAGGAGAAGCTATCTGATGTTGCTGCTGGTGCACTTGGCAGTTGTGTGGTCCTTCATTGGGGCTGGGATCTGGAGTTACATAAGTTGCTCCCATGCCGTAGTGAAGGCTGACAGCAGGGGAGTGTAGCTGAAACTGAGTGAAGTGCTCGATTGGTCAAGTGCCTTCCAAGAAGTTGGCAATCATCTGTCAAGCAGTGTTGGCAATCACTGAGAAGAAGGGCTTTGAACAGTTGTCTCCCGACTGACCAAGACTGAAGCTCTCATAGAGACATGGAGTTTTGGAGCTGAAAAAGAGGCCCTTTGGCCCTTCATGTCTGCGCCGGCCATCTATTCTCATCCCATTTTCTAGGACATGGTCATAGCCTTGTATGCTATCATGTTTCATCTAACTACTTCTTAAAGGTTATGAGCCTCGACCGTCCCCTCAGGCTGTGAATTCCAGATTCCCACACCTCCTGGGTGAAAATGTTTTTCCTCAAATCTCCTCTAAATCTCTTGCCCCTTACCTTAAATTTATACCGCATGGTTATTGATCTATCTACTAAAGGGAAAAGCTCCTTCATGTCTACCTTATCTATGTTCAACATCATTTTGTATTGCTCGATCACATGTCCCTCAGTCTTCTCTACTCTAAGGAAAACGACTCCAGCCTAACCAGCTTGTTTTCATAGCTGAAATGCTCCAGCCCAGGCAACATCATGTAAACCTCCTCTGTATCCTCTCTAGTGCAATCCCATCCTTCCTATAGTGTACTGCACACAGTACTCTAGCTGTGGCCTAACCAACTCCATCATAACCTCATCGCTCTGATAATCTATGTCTCGGCTAATAAAGGCAAGTATCCAATATGCCTTCTTAATCAGCTTATCAAGTGTCCTGCTGCCTTCAGGCATCTTTGAATATGCAGCCCAAAGTCCCTCTGTACCCCCAAGCATTCTACTGCTCATTGTAAATTCCCTTGTCTTGTTAGTCTTCCCAAAATGCATCATCTCACAATTTTCAGGTTTAAATTCCATTTGCAACTTTTCTGCTCATCTGATCAGCCTATCTATATTGTCCTGTAATCAAAGGTTTACTTCCTTGCTATTTACCACACCACCAATGTTCATGTCATCTGCGAATTTGCTGATCATTCCTCATACTTTCATGTCTTGATCATTAATGTACACTATAAACAGCAAGGGGCCCAGCACTGATCCCTGCAGAATACAACTGGACACAGGTTTCCAGTCACGCAAACAACCTTCGACATCACTCCAGCCTCCTGTCACTAAGCCAATTTTGGATCTAATTTATTAATTCTTCAGTGTTACTGATCAAAATCTTCCCTTGTCAGTTTCACTGAAGAAACTTTTACCCCTCGGTGACTGCAGGGAATGATGGACAGATTGGGAAACAGATTCCATGACTAAGAAATTGAGAATTCAGGGCTAAAGGGCCTTATAATTGGCTTCTTAACAAGCACATATTTAACCTACCTGACAGATTCGGAGGCATTCTTGATTAATATGGGGATCAGGGGTTATGGTAGAAGGGAGGAGAATGGGGATGAGAAAAATATCAGCCATGATTGAATGGCGGAGCAGACTCGATGGGCCGAGTGGCCTCATTCTGCTCCTATGTCTTATGGTCTTATAGTCATTCCCCACTAGCCCTGGGAAAACAGCGGGATCATTATGGGATCCAGTCTTGGGGCTGGATTCTCCGCACCCTGACACCAAAATCGCGTTGGGCGACGAGGTGGAGAATCCATTTTCCCGCACAAAATCGGGACAGGCGCCGGTTCCGCTATTCTCTGCCCCCCGAAAAGGGGCTGCGCTGAGTATCCACCGCTCAGGCCATTGCCTGAGGCCCGCCTCGCTATTCTCCGTCCCGACCTGCCGAATTCCCGACGGCGTGGTATTAACATGGTCCTGCCGTTCGGGAACTTCGTGTGGTGGCTGCGGACTCAGTCCAGGACCAACACAGTGGGGGGAGGTGGGGGGGGGGGGGGGAGAGAGATCGCAGGGCAGGTGGGGCTTCATTCAGGACTGGGTGGGGAGAGCTTCTGATGCGGGGCAGTATTTTGGTGATCCAGGTCCGCGGGCTGTATGTAGGCCATGGAGCACTCTGTGGCCGCTGACGCAGATGCAGGGGGGGGGGGGGGGGGGGGCGTATCAGCAGCTGGAGCTGTAAGCTCTACGACAGCTGCCTGCTAGCCCCCTGCAAGATGGTGAATTTGTGGTCTTTTGACACCAGTTTTCCTGTGTAAAAGACTAGTTTACACGATGGTGTGGGGACATAGTCCCTGAAACGGAGAATCCAACCCCTGACCTCTAGCCACCCTGCTCGCCCCCGAATCCACCTCTGTTCGACTGAAAAGATTCTGCCATCTGTTTCTACATACAAAGCCAAGGACCCCATTTGCTTTTATTCACAGCTTTCCCAGCCTGTTTGCCAACTTCAAAGATTTGCGTTCATGTATCCTGCACCCCTTCAATATTCTACCATTTCATTTATATTGCCTCTCCTCATTCTCCCCACCAAAACGACTTTCTGAAAACTCTGCGGTTGCAGGGTTACCGTGCTGAGGGGCAGCATGGTAGCACATTGGTTAGCACAGTTGCTTCACAGCTCCAGGGTCCCAGGTTCGATTCCCGGCTTTGGTCACTGTCTGTGCAGAGTCTGCACGTTCTCCCCATGTCAGCGTGGGTTTCCTCTGGGTGCTCCGCTTTCCTCCCACAGTCCAAAGATCTGCAGGTTAGGAGGATTGCTGGCTTTTCAAGCAGGCCAGCAGCACGGTTCGATTCCCGTACCAGCCTCCCCGGACAGGCGCCGGAATGTGGCGACTAGGGGCTTTTCACAGTAACTTCACTGAAGCCTACTCGTGACAATAAGCGATTTTCATTTCATTTCATTTTTCATTTCATTTTCATTTCATTTCATTTTCAAGTTCTTCCTAAAGCGCAGTGCCCAGAATTGGACACAACACTGCAGTTGAGCCCAAAACGTTGTTTTGTCAAGGTTCATCTTGACCTCCTTGCATTTGTAACACTACACCTCTATTTAGAAAGCCCAGGATCCTCTGTATTAATCACTGTCCCATGCTGCCCTGCCTTCCTCAATGGTTTATCCTGGTTGACATATTTGAAGTGAATTGGTTGGAGCCGCCCCAATTTTCACACTGACTTCCCTCACCAAGCTAGGACACATCCCATTTGGACCAGGTGACTTTTCTGCTTTGAATGCTGGCATTTAACATCCTCTTTATCTAGTTTTCTCCTGTAAAAATATTTCTACGACGTCCTCTTCGAACACAGCTTCAAATAAACCACTTTAGTAAAAAACAATGTCATGCACGGCCAACTAAATGCACAGGTAAGAAAAAGGATGAAAGGATCAGGAGAATGACCTAAAAAGTGAAATTTGATGTCACCCATGTGGATAGTTGAACTGACTCATGAGTTTAAAACTACAGGGCTTCATAATTCTCACTCGGATTAACAAAATGCATTCATTCACCTTAATTCAGCCAAGATGAATCTATTGGTCTGTCCAGAATTATATTAACGAAAAGAGAATGAAAGGTTATGCTGATGGAGTTAGATGTGGGACGAGGTGCGAGTGGAGCGTAAATGCCTGCATGGAGTGGTTTGGACGAATGGCCTGTGCTGTATATTTTATGGCTTGAATTTTTAGGATGGTGGGTGGGTGGCGCCCGCCATTCGAAGAGTCGATCGGGAACACATCCCGGCTGACTCCAATAGCCCGGATGCCATTTTACACTCTCACGAACACTGATTGGCATTAGGTCAGACTTCAAACCCCTCCCCCACCACTCAAGACGGAGTCCCACCTTAAAGAGCTCCTGGCCAATGAGATTGGCTGGAAACTCACCAAGCCCTCCAGCAGCAGCATTGCAGTGCCCGGAAGAGGAACTGCATCAACCAGTCTGAGATGAAGTCCCAGAAATCTGAGACCCAAGTAAGTGAAAGTGGTCCCAAGGCAGGGAGGATTGGGGGGGGTGGGGGAGGGGGGTCGGTCATGTGCAAGTTTGGCTTTAGGGTGGAGGGGTCATGGGCAAGTTTGGAGGGCGGGGGGGCGAACAGGGTCTCAGGGGATAGGCCAGAGGGAGAGGGAGATCTGAGGGCCTTAAAGGGGGCAGGAGGCAGTCAGAAGGGAGCTTCTAATGAATGTAGCACCACCACCCCCACTTCCTGCCCAAGATCTAACATTCCCTATTTATCTAACATCCCCCCCTCCCCCCCCCCCCCCCCCAGGCTGTCATCCACTTGCCAGGCTAAAACAATTGAGGTTATATGCCGCAGGTTGCACAGTTGCACAGTGGGTAGCACTGCTGTCACACAGTGGCAGGCTCCCGGGTGTATTTCCCGACCCGGGTGTCGGCCTGTGTGGAGTTTGCACCTTCTCCCCGTGTCCGCGTGAGGTTCCTCCAGGTGCTCCAAAATCCTCCCACTGTCCAAAGATGTGCAGGTGAGGTGGTTTTGCCCGTAGTGTCCAAAAGGTTAGGTGGGGTTAGGGGATAGGGGCGGGGGAGTGGGACTGGGTGGGATGTCCCTTCGGAAGGTCGGTGCAGACTCGACAGGCCGATTGGTCTCCTTCTGCGCTGTGGGGATTCATTGATTCTATGAAGCGGCCATTAAGTATCCACTTCAGAGCCTCAATGGGGAAAAGGCCGGGCTTTCTGCCCAAGGTCCTGCCCGCCCAGGCGTAAAATCGCCGGGGTCCCTGGGGGAGGGACCCTGGAAGAAATCCTGTCTGAACAATTTCATGCTCCCCCTTCCCCCACCCACCTCAGAATTCGCTGGAGAGAGGGAGAGTAAATATTCCGGCCTCTTTAATTCTACATTTCTAAATCTATTCCCAGTCTGGTTGAGTTAGTTGACCTCTGCTGCTGAAGCAGAATGGGTGCTCCAAGGACCCACCCTCCAGCTAGAATTCGGACAGAGCGATGACTCCCCTGAATAAGTCGCCTGCTAACATCCAATTGTCTAAGCTCACACAATAAGGAAGAGAAACTTGTGGCACGAAGAGGTCAGCTGCAGTGTCAATATAGTTCATCGGCGGGAGGGGGAGGGAGGGAGGGGGGAGGCGGAGTGAAGAAAGAACTTGTATCTACATTTTATTCTGTCTTCAGAATATCCTAAAGTGCTTCACAGTCAATGAATTCCCTTTTGAAATATGATGCGGGCAAACATAAGAAAAATAGATTATAATACAGGAGAGAGCAAAAATGCACTGTTTGGAGGATAGGGATATAGTTGGCTTTATCACCACTTACTGCAAACTACTGATGATGCAACATGATGTCCAGGATCACCTCTGCCCTTCCAACTGAGGATGATATTATGGACCTGGCCAGCTAACAAAGGCATTAAGGAGCAACACAAAAAAAAAACCTATAGATGAAAGAATCCTGCGTGTAATGAGTTCAGGCAGATTCAGTCCAATTCCCAGTGGCTATAACCTCTCCGCACAAAACTTCCCCTAATTCGTTGCTGATTGGCATCAAATTGACAATCTTGTTTTGAGAGGAGTTGAGAGGGTTGGTACTGAAGCTGGAAATCTATTATCCTGGTGCAATAAGGGACATTCTTCTGTGGCTCGCTGTTAGGCCAGAGCTGAGGGACCATTACTTTGTTGTGCATGGCCTAGGAGTGTTTGATGCTGACACTGTATATTCGAAATGAAAAGTGCTCCCTTCCCCAGCACTTTGACACCCCCCATCTTGATGAGTGTAAAGTTCACATAAAAAGAAGTGGGGGGAAAGAGCAAACAATGTAAGTAAGCACAGCAGTGTACAGAAAATAAACAATTGCATTGAATGGATGGGTAATATTACTGGAGACATTAACAAGTTATATTTGTTAAACTTTGAGATTTCCTTTGTAAACTACAAGTCCGCCCGTGATGAATGATGGTGTAATAGTTGTGGACATTAAAAATCCTCACCGTCTTTTGAAATTTATTTTATCTTCCACATCAAGAAGAGTCGGATGGGTTTTCCAGCACAGATATATAGACAGCAACATGCTAGGTCACATGAAGCAGCACATTATACTTGAAGAGGGAAAAATTACTTAACTGATCCAACAACAGTGGCTTTTTGTGCGAACTATGTTAAAATAATCAGAATTGATATTCGGGGTGCGTAGTATCAGAATGTTCAGCTACCGGTACATACAAACAAATGGTTTTGGGAAATGGCGAAAAATATACATACACTGACGAATGTCTATCAGGTTCTATCCTTCTTGCATCTTTAACATTAACAATTAACAAGGCTTTGAGTGAGGCACCAGAGGAAGATTGTGAGGAATACTTTCCATTGTGTCTGGTCTCTGTGGCTGTAGAAATGAGCTCCTGGGGCAGGGAATCTTTGGAAGTGATAGTCTTCTGGACCGAACATGGTCTACATGTTTGCGCTGGTGACGACCCTGAGCTTGCACCTGGTAAGAGATAGGGCCCGTTTGGCGAAAGATTACGCCAGGGACCCACTGGGCACCACCAGCAAAATTCCGAGCGAACACTGGGTCACCGGGCGTAAACTGCCGAATCGGCCGATGCTGAGAAAAAACATGTCCCTGCCGTTCTTGTGTGCGGCGTACTTTTGCGCCAATGTCTGGGAAAACCATGCTAAGGCGGGTGCAAAGTCTCCGGCCCATTAGGAGTTCTGCGGGAGCAACCCCAGTCACCGCATGGGGGCTGGTCATATATGAAAACAAAAAATGAGCTAGTCTTGTGTCCATCGACCCGGTAGACTGCTTCTTGAGGCCTCGTTTGAATGTCTGCGCTCCTCCAACCCATTTGAAGCTGGGTGGTAAGGGGCAGTGCGGATGTGGCTTTTGCCGTTCATCTTCATGAACCTTGCAAACTCCTCACTTGTGAACGGAGTGCCATTGTCCGTGACCAGCACCTCGGGGAGGCCATGCGTACTGAAAGGCAAATGCATCTTCTCGATTGTTGCGCAGGATGTTGTGCCTACCACCTTATGCACCTCTAGCCATTTAGACTGGACGTCGATTAATAACAGGAACATGGATCCTTGAAAAGGGCTGGCGAAATCCGCATGCAGCGCTCCCAAGGCCGCCCTGGCCATTCCCAGTGATGTAAGGGCGCGGCCGGCGGAAGCTTCTGATGCTCCTGGCAAATGGAGCAGTTTTGGGCCACCTTCTCAATGTCGGTGTCGAGGCCTGGCCACCAGCCATAAATCCGGGCCAACATTTTCATTTTGGTCACACCTGGAAGCCCATTGTGCAAGTCTCTCAGTATCAGCTCCTGTCCTTTTTCCGGGACAATCACATGCGTCCCCCACAAAAGGATGCCGCGGAAAATGCCCGCAACTCACCTGGGAGCTGTCTATGCTGCCCACCATACAGGACTATGTGTTGAACCTTTCACAGGACTGGCTCCGTCTGGGTCCACTCACGGATCTGTGATGCTGTGACAGGCAAGGTGTCCATAAAATTTAGGGTTGCAACCACCTCACCGGTCGTAGGGGTCGACATGGGGCCGGTCGATAAAGGCAATCGGCTCAGTGCGTCGGCATTCCCTATCTGGGTTCCTGGTTTGTGCTCCAGAGAATACTCGTATGCAACGAGCAACAAAGCCCAGCGCTTGATCCGTGCGGAAGCAATGGACGGTATTGGCTTATCCTCTCTGAAAAGTCCCAGCAGAGGCTTACTACACGTACTGGTGGAAACGTTTCACCACAAAGACCACTGCCAGGCCCTCCTTCTCGATCTGCCCGTACTTTATTTCTGCTGCAGTCAGTGTGCGGCAGGCGAAAGCTATCGGCCGCTCGGCCCCGTTCTCCATCTTGTGGGACAGGATGGCCCTAATACCATACGGGGATGCATCACATGTGATGAGCAAAGGCTTTCCAGGATCATAGTGGGTTAATAACCCAGACGACGACAATTGTTGTTTTACCCGCCGGAAAGTGGTTTCTTGCGGCTGACCCCAAACCGAGCTGTGATTCTTCTTTAGCAGAAGGTGCAACGGGACCAGCGTAGTTGCCAGATTGGGGAGGAACTTTCCGTAAGAGTTTACGAGGCCGAGAAACGAACGAAGATGTGAAGTGTCAGTCGTGGCGGGGGCCTGTTGAATCGTGCGCACCTTCTCTGCGACGGGGTGCAAACCTTCGCGGTCCACCTGATAACCCAGGTAGACTACTTCCTTCGCCTGAAAAACTTCCCTTGCTGCTCGCTCCTCTCGCTCTGCTGGTTCCAAACTGGCCAGCTCTATTTATACAGTCTGCTAATGATTTCTTCGCCCCCCTCATTGGGGAAGCTCATACTCCCACAGGATTGTGGGATTGTCATTAGTCCCCAGCCAATGGTAAGTAGGCAGGTTATAACACTGTCCATGAAATTTGAGGGATCGTTGCCTCAAAGACAGATGCACTTCTGGAAAACATTTTGCGCCGTGGACTGACTGCATGTCTTTCAACTCACAACTGCTGGACTAAGCCTCAGGCTTTTCACTCTGACAAAGGCCTTTCCATCACCGTGTATTTACACCCACCATTAGCTGCAATGCTGGGTTCTGCTTTTGACTTGAGAAGCCTTGAGGTTTAATGCAAGACTTTGTCCTTGATGGACCCAGTACGTGTGGGGTTAGCCTAGCCAAGAGCATCTGACACATGTCAAACTTGTGCAACTACAATGGAAACACCACAGCACTGGAAGGATGAGCGAGATTAAGGCCCTGATGTTTATTAAAGCATGTTTCCCAATTTGTGGAGGGAGGAGTTCTGGTCACCAAATGTTTTAAATCCATACTTTACATGTTTTTTTATTAACAGTTTTCCCCTGCAATCCAATCTGATTGACAGACTTAGCATCCCTGTTGGATATTAAATGCTGCACGAGAGTACAGAACCTCGGGAACAAGTCTCTTTCTTGCTCCTCATGGTAGAGTCTGCACGGTGGGGAGGTGGGGGTCCAGGAGACATACACAAATGCCGTCACAGACCCAGAGGACCAATGGCTGCTCTTCCCTTTGAGAGAGAACTGACTGATGGTGATTTAACCTGAGCGTCACCAAACGCCAGGC
Organism: Scyliorhinus canicula; assembly: GCF_902713615.1. Taxonomy (NCBI): domain Eukaryota; kingdom Metazoa; phylum Chordata; class Chondrichthyes; order Carcharhiniformes; family Scyliorhinidae; genus Scyliorhinus; species Scyliorhinus canicula. Next base: position 114,610,279 of record NC_052156.1, on the reverse strand, counting down.
AAGAGGGCAGGTTGAGAAGGCTTCTAGTCTTCTTTCCACAGACAGACTTCATGGATAACCTCAGCCAGTACGGGAATTGAACCCGTGCTGTTGGCTTCAGTCCGCATCATGAGCCGGCTGTCCCGCCAAGAGAGACTTACAAGATCCAAGCTGATAAGAAAAGGCGTTTTCCATGTTCTTGGGCTGAATCTGACATTTGACCTTAGTCAAAAGGCCAAGAAGCAATAGTGATGTTAGAGGTTCCAACATTCTTTCTATTGCACGGCTGACTGGAAATCTCTCCTGCTCTTAATGCCTTAATGTCATTGGCGTGTGTTAGAAGGATTTTACAGGTTGCTACTCAACCTGTTTGGCCACATCATCAACCCACCTTCCTTGACCTGGGATGGGACTTAAACCCAGAGCCTTTGGCTCAGAGGCAGGGTCACTACCATCATTTGAGGGTTTAGGATTGCAGGAGTCAACAATGGGCTGGAGATAAGGGGTGGGGATTGTCATGATATGCAAACATGCAACCAATGGACACTCAGAAAAGGACACAACCAATGGCAGTCAGGACACTCAGAGGTGGCATCACCACAAGGGGGCATGACATAAACACTATAAAAGAGATGAGGCACTCACACCCTGCCCCTTTCCACAGACAGACATCTAGAGAGTTAGACAGGGTTGATCAGCAGCATCACACCCCAGCACGTGGCTTAGAGCAAGCTGGTACAGTTAGGCTGAGTTACTACAGTTAGATTAGCAGAGAGTCGAACTCATTTGAGAACTGTGTTAATAATTCAATAAACACGTTGAACTCATTTCAGAGTCTGGAGCATCCTTTAGTTAAGACTGCATCAAGTAGCAGCCAGTGTTATCTGAAGCAGCATTACACAACAGGGATCTGGAGCATCAGTGATCATGGGGGAATCAGTGACAATAAAAGGTGAGTCCAATTGCAGGCGATCATGAGGCACTGGTGGGAAAGGTTCAATACTGTGGAGGGCAGCAGGTTAAAGCATGGGTATCCGGCCAGAGTGGGGCGGGGAGGGGAAGGTCGGGGGGGGGGGGGGGGGGGGGGGGGGGAGATCTTCCTCCCTGGTCCATGATCAGTAGTGAAAGTGAAGTTACCTCTTCCATACAGGGGTCCGTGGGCTGGATTTTCCGTGACATCACGCCGAAACCGCGAAACGCGATGAGCCGGAGAGTTGGCTCCAACGCCGAAATCGGGCTCGACGGCGGTTTTGCGCTGAATCGGAATTCACCGGATCCCCCAACTCGACAAAATTGCCGCGCCCACCGCACAGCCTGGAAGTACAGTTCTCATTATCTTCCCTAACGGCCGACCCTCCGGGGGCCTCAACGATTCTCCGCCCCAGATGGGTGGAGATCCTGAAGGTGTGTTTCTAACCACCCATAAAATATTGTAAAGCCGGCGTGCTGGCTGAGGCTGCTGAGAGAGAAGGTAGGAGTTGGCGTGGGGGGACTGCTGGCTCCCGTATTGGACACTGGCCATGCTTTCTGCAGGCAGTGGGGGGGTTGGGGGCCTGCCAAGATCGGGGGAGGGGTGGAGAAGTGGGTGGGGGGGGGGAGTAGGCCGAGCAGCCGGGGAGCCCCCGACATGCAGGGCGGTGCCTACACACCGAGCCCCATTACGGCGACCATCTTGTTGGCCACCCACCCCGGCCCCTGGGTGGATGCCGAGATAGCGGCTGTATGGGTGGGGGCTGACCCCCCTCCCCGGTCACCCCACACAACCGGCAGCCACCCACCGGGAGACCATCCAGGACCATGCCGATGGCAGCCCCCAGTGAGGTCAGTGCCATGAAACGGTGGCACAGGGACGGGCACCATGACAGGGGGCACTGACGGGGCCGGGGTGCGGGGTGGGGGACATGCGTGGTTGGGGCACGCGTTGACAACTGGTTCCACCATGTAGCCTGTGGCACCTGGTTGTGCATGGGTGTATGTGCCACGATAACATGTTTTCCCATCACCCCCTGCAGATTATCATGCTTGGTCACCAACAATGAAATGAAATGAAATGAAAATTGCTTATTGTCACGAGTAGGCTTCAATGAAGTTACTGTGAAAAGCCCCTAGTCGCCACATTCCGGCGCCTGTCCGAGGAGGCTGGTACGGGAATCGAACCGTGCTGCTGGCCTGCTTGGTCTGCTTTTAAAGCCAGCGATTTAGCCTGGTGAGCTAAACCAGCCCCCAACAAACGATATTGGCCGCCGTGGCGGGGGCTGCTGCCCTGCATGCAGCCCAGTGGCAGCGTGGGCAGGGGCGGCTCAGAGAGACGGCAGAGGCTGCAGCAGACGAGCGGGCTGCAGAAGAGCAGGTGGCAGCCACTCAGGCTGGAGGGCCATCTGCCGACAGGCCGAGGAGGAGGAGGGGGAGTAACAGGATGGGGAGGAGGAGGAGGAGGTGGCACCAAGGAGGCGCTGGATGAGCCTACGCGTCTACTGCGACCGCATGTCCTTCGAGGACCTCCCGGACCGGGCATGCAGGAGGAGACTGCGGATGAGCCAGGAGACAGTGCAACACATCTGCCACATGATGTCATACCTGGCACCGCAGGTGGCTGTCAAGGTGACGGTGCGGCTGAACTTTTATGCAACGGGGTCATTCCAGTCGCCGAGTACGGATCTGTCTGGTATCTCACAGACATCGGCGCACAGGTGCATCCGTGCTGTCACCGATGCCCTGTATGCCCTTGTGGTACCCTGTGGACCTCGCACACCAGGATGCCCGGGCATCGGGGTTCATTGCCGTTGCCGGGATGCCCCAGGTCGATGGGGGTCATCGATGGGGTGCACATTGCCCTATAGCCACCTGCGGATAACAGGCCGCTGTTCACCAACTGTAAGGGGTACCACTCCTTGAACATTCAGGTGGGCTGTGACCATCAGATGAGGATCCTGCATATCTGCGCCCGGTATCTGGGCAGTGTGCATGACTTATTCGTGTTTGCATGATCCCCGGCATGTCCCCCCCTGGCTGCAGTGCTGGTTGCTGGGCGACAGGTGTTACCCATTGCCGCGCATGGCTGATGACACCTATATGAAGGCCACAGAGTGACCCAGAGGCCGATTACAATGATGCATATTGTGCGACCAGGGGTATGGTTGAGAGGTGCTTCGGGGTCCTTCGGGAAGATGTGTTTCAGGTACCTGGACCACTCTGGAAGGGCCCTCCAGTACAAGGCTGATGTTCCGCCAATTACCACGAGACGAGAATGGTGAAACAATTGAGGCTTTATTGAACAAGATGTTGTGCCTCCTGCAGCTGGAACCAGAATGGGAGCAGCGCAGGAGAGCATACACTTTTATACGCTGCCTGCTGGGAGGAGCCAGCAGGCTGGGATTTACCGTAGTACCTGTAATACATGGGCAGTACCGTAATACATGCAATATATCACTAGGGGTGTTTACCACATTCACTCCCTGTTTAAAAAGAGTCCGGCGGGGGTGACGAAAACATTACAAATGAAGTCTGTCGGGGCTTTGACACTCCGTTGCGATTGCCTCAGTCCTGGTGGTGATGTGGGCGCCGACGTGGTCACCTGCGACTCCGGGAGCGTGTTGTCCTCGTCTTCGTCACCCCTGAGTGGATCCAGTGGGAGGGCGGATCCTGCTGGGGTGGTAGCTGCGGTGGGGTTCGCTGGAAGTTGGGTAGGTGGAGCAGGGGTGATTGAGGCAACTTCGGGGGGGGGGGGGGGGGGGTGCGGTGTCAGGCCGGGGGACGTGGGTGGGGACCCAGCGGATGCCAGGTCCCAGAGGGAGACTGTGCCCTGTCGCCCGTCAGGGTGTGCCACATAGGCGTACTGCGGGTTTGCATGGAGGAGGTGGACATTCTCGGCCAAGAGATCCGATTTATGGCACTCCACATGCTTCCGCAGGAGGACGGGTCCAGGAACTGTCAGCCATGTTGGGAGCGAGACCCCGGAGGTGGACTTCCTGGGGAAGGCAAACACACGTTCGTGAGGGGTCTGATTAGTGGCGGAAGTCCGAAGGGCCAGCAGGACGGCCTTCCAGACCATCCCGTTCTCCCTCTCCACCTGCCCGTTTCCCCGGGGGTTGTAGCTGCTCGAGGCGATGCCCTTGCTGAGTAGGAACTGACGCAGCTCATCACTCATGAAAGAGGATTCCCGATGACTGTGGATGTAGGTGGGGAAACCGAACAGAGTGAAGATGCTGTGCAGGGCTTTAATGACCGTGGCAGTAGTCATGTCAGGGCAGGGGATGGCGAAGGGGAACCGGGAGTACTCGTCAATTACGTTGAGAAAGTACACGTTGCAGTCGGTGGAGGGGGGGGGGCCCTTTGAAGTCCATGCTGAGGCGCTCAAAGGGGCTGGAGGCCTTCACCAGGTGTGCTCTATCTGGCCGGTAGAAGTGTGGCTTGCACTCTGCGCAGACGTGGCAGTATCTGGTTACGGTCTTGACCTCCTCAATGGAGTAGGGCAGGTTGCGGGCCTTGACAAAACGGAAGAACCGGGTGACCCCCTGGTGGCAGAGGTCATAGTGGAGAGCCCAGAGTCGGTCCACGTGTGCGCTGGCACATGTACTGCAGGATAGAGCATCAGGGGGCTCATTGAGCTTCCCCGGGTGATATAAGATCTCATAGTTATAGGTGGACAGATAGATCCTCCACCTCAAGATCTTGTCATTTTTGATCTTGCCCCACTGCGTATTGTTAAACATGAAGGCAACCGCCCGTTGGTCAGTGAGGAGAGTGAATCTCCTGCCGGCCAGATAATGCCTCCAATGTCGCACCGCTTCCACAATGGCTTGGGCCTCCTTTTCGACAGAGGAGTGCCGAATTCCGGGGGCATGGAGGGTGCGGGAAAAGAAAGCCACGGGTCTGCACGCCTGGTTGAGGGTGACGGCCAGAGCTACGTCTGATGCATCGCTCTCCACGTGAAAGTGGAGGGTCTCGTCGACCGCGTGCATCGTGGCCTTGGCGATGTCCGCCTTGATGTGGTTGAAGGCCTGGCGTGCCTCAGCGGTCAGGGGGAAAACTGTGGACTGAATGAGTGGGCGGGCCTTGCCCGCATAATTCGGGACCCACTGGGCGTAATATGAGAAAAACCCCAGGCATTGTTTCAGGGCCTTGGGGCAGTGGGGGAGAGGGAGTTCCAGGAGGGGGCACATGCGGTCGGGATCGGGCCCTTGGACTCCATTTTCCGCTACGTAGCCAAGGATGGCTAAGCGGTTGGTGCAGAATATTCATTTCTTTTTATTGTAGGTGAGGTTAAGGAGTTTGGCGGTATGGAGGAATTTTTGGAGGTTTGCGTCGTGGTCCTGCTGACCGGGGCCGCAGATGGTGACGTTATCTAGGTATGGGAAGGTGGCCTGCAGCCTGTATTGGTCAGCCATTCGATCCATCTCTTGCTGGAAGACCGAGACCCCATTGGTGACACCGAAGGGAACTCTAAGGAAGTGATAGAGGCGGCTATCTGCTTTGAACAGTTTATTGGCGGTCCTCCGGGCGGATGGGGAGCTGGTGGTAGGCGGACTTCAAGTCATCTGTGGAGAAGACTCGATAGTGCGCAATCTGATTGACCATGTCAGATATGCATGGGAGGGGGTACGCGTTGAGCTGCGTGTACCGGTTGATGGTCTGGCTGTAGTCAATGACTATCCTGCTCTTCTCCCCTGTCTTCACTACCACCACTTGAGCTCTCCAGGGGCTGTTGCTGACCTCAATGATCCCCTCCCGCAGAAGCCATTGGACCTCCGACGTGATGAAGGGCCTGTCCTGGGCAGGACTGTACCGTCTGCTCCTATGGTGACGGGTTTGCAGTCCAGGGTGAGGTCCGCAAACAGTGAAGGTGGATCGACCTTAAGGGTCGTGAGGCCGCAGATGGTAAGGGGGGGCAGGGATCTGCCGAATTTCTAGGTAAGGTTTTTGAGATGGCATTCAAAATCAAGGCCTAGTAACAGGGCAGCGCAGAGGTGGGGGAGGACGTAGAGCCTGAAGTTGCTGAACTCCACTCCCTGAACAGTGAGGGTCGCGATACAGTACACCCGGATTTCAACGGAAAGGGATCCGGAGGCGAGGGAGATTTTCTGCGTGAAGGGGAGTACTGGGAGGGAGCAGCGCCTTACCGTAGCAGGGTGGATGAAACTCTCTGTGCTTCGGGAGTCAAAGAGGAAGGTCACCTCGTGCCAGTTGATCTTCACCGCCATCGTAGCGGTCGCAAGGTTGCGGGGCCGAGACTGATCCAGGGTGATGGAGGCGAGCTGCGGAAGATGTTGGGAGGTCCCGGGCTGATCAGCGGTGGCGGAGGTATCAATCGGAAGCGAACGGCCAGGCGAGCAGGGGTCCTGAGGCGCGGTCCAAAATGGCGCCGAAGATGGCGGCGCCCCCGGGACGCACATGGCAGGCAGCATCAAAGATGGCGGCGCCCACGGGCCGCACGTGGCTTGCGGTGGAGAAGATGGATCGGACATGGGGGGTGCAGTAATGCCGGGCCTAGAAACAGCGGTGACCGACTGGGCCCGACAAACGGAAACCAAGTGTCGCTTCCTCCCACACCAGTTGCAGGTCGCGCTCCGCGCTTCCTGGTGTGTTTGCTCTGTCCACAAAAATAACACTTGGGCCCCCCGGAGTTGGCTGGCCGCCGCGCGGCACAGGCTTGAGATGAGCTGGAGTCCACAGGTGGTGGGGCCCACGATGCCCACGAGGGTGCCTCGCGGTTGGGGTGTAGAACTCCAGATTACGGGAGGCCACTTCTCGTGAATTAGCAAGCTGCCTAGTCTTCGCAAGATCGAGTGTACCCCCTTCCAATAGTTGCTGGCGAACGTACATAGACGTCATGCCCGTGGCATAAGTGTCTCTGATTAATAGTTTGGTGTGTTGGACTGCTGAAACTGTCTGGCAGTCACAGTTCCTACCGAGAATCTGTCTGGCCCGCAATAAATTGTCCAGAGTCTCCCCCGGGAGTTGCTGTCTCATGGCCAGGAGGTGCCTGGCGTACACTTGATTCACCGACTTAACGTAATGTCCCTTTAGTAGCGCATGTGTAGCTGGGCGCATCCCGGATGAGACGAAAAATTTCAGGGCTCGCCCATGAGTAGAGAGCTTGGAGCATCTGTGGGTCCAAGAGTTCTTCAGCTCTGAGGTAACCTTCAAAGCAGGCTAGCCAGTGCTCGAAGGCAGACGTGGCGTTGGCTGTGTGAGGGCTCAGCTCCAGGTGACCAGGCTTGATTAAGATGTTCATCTTTTAAAATCTTGTGCAATAAATTGAAGTGCCGTCAATTACCACGAGACGAGAATGGTGAAACAATCGAGGCTTTATTGTACAAGATGTTGTGCCACCTGCAGCTGGAACCAGAATGGGAGCAGCGCAGGAGAGCATACATTTTATGCGCCCAGCAGGCAGGGATTTACCGTCGTACCTGTAATACATGAGCATTGCCGTAATACATGCAATATATCACTAGTGGTGTTTACCACAAAGGCAAGGAGCGTCAGCCGCATCATTGTGATCTGCAGGTCCTCAGCAATATAGCCCAGCAGAGGATCGATGTGCTGGACCAGGATGAGGAGCAAGAGAAGGCCTCGTCGGATGAGGGGGAGGGGACAATGAGTGGGACATGGGGGCTGACCAGGCACGGGAAGCTGCACTACGCCATCGGCAGGGCCAGCGTGCATGGTACAAATTAGTCGACACACTTTCACCAATTAGGGGGGAGGGGGGTTGCTCGGCAGGGACACAGACACACCATCCCATACCCCTTCACCACCGAACACCCTCATCTCCCACCCCACCGAACACCCTCATCTCCCACCCCACCGAACACCCTCACTTCCTACACCACCAAACCATCCACATGCATAAGGGCAGCACGGTAGCAGAAAGGCAGCATGGTAGCACAAGGAGATAGCCCTTTGACTTCACGGCATTAGGGTCCCAGGTTTTATTCCCCGCTGGGTCACTGTCTGTGCGGAGTCTGCGCGTTCTCCCCGTGACTGCGTGGGTTTCCTCCGGGTGCTCCGATTTCCTCCCACAGTCCAAAGACGTGCAGGTTAGGTGGATTGGCCATGATAAATTGCCCTTAGTGATGAAAAAGGTTAGGAGAGGTATTGGGTTACGGGGGTAGGGCGGAAGTGAGGGCATAAGTGGGTTGGTGCAGACTTGATGGGCCGAATAGCCTCCTTCTGCACTCTATGTTCTATGTTCTATGCACACACCCCTCCGTTATATATACCTGTGACAATATGAGCTGGGGCACTGGGTTGCTAGTGACAGCGGGTGCGGTCCATGGGATGGAGGATGATGACGGCCACTCTGCAATGAGCTCTGAGCTCCACATCGTTAGACAATGTCTGACTCATGCCCACAGTAGCACCTTCCACCTGGGTGATCACTGCATGCGAGCTGGCTGGTCCATCACACGGCCCTGTTGAATCACTGGGGACGGGGTGATGGGGATGCTTGGGGGAGGGGGTGGGCTGCACGGTCCACCCACTGGGCCTCACTCGTCCACCAGCCCTCACTCCCAGTGGCCATCACTGCCCACCCCACCCCCACACCCATCAGACAGAGCACAGAGGCAGGTTCCAACAGTGTTACCACATGATCAATGTTCAGATGTATATACAGTCTTTGCCTCAGCCCCTGTAACTAAACTGTGTCCTGCACCCATGCCAACTTAACTGGTGTCTAACTTTGAGGCCTTACGGGTCGTAACACTACGCCTAGGTGGTTCCCCAGATGGTACAGCAGGGGTGGAGGCGGACTGCTGTGACCTCTGCCCTGCGACAAGGCTCCCCGTCTGTGCACGTCTCCTGGGGCGGCCCGGCCTGGATGAGCCCAGCTGCTCCTTGGACGTCCCAGGTGGCGTGGGGCCGCTCTATTCTGCCCGCTACCCACCAGATGTACCAGGGACAGGAGGGGGGAGTCCGAGGTGCTGTGCTGTTATAGTCCACCACTGCAGGAGTCACCAGCATGAGCCCCAGCACTTCCTCCTCCCTCAGGGTGCCTGATGGCCCCCGGACTTCTCCATGGGACGGAGTTGCGAATGGAGCCAACCCCCGAGGCCCCCCTGCGACACTTAGCGCTGTCAACCCTTGAGGCCCGCTCTGCTATCAACAAGGGTCTGAAAGTTAGCGGCCATGGACACCTCCCTCTGTGTCTGTGCGACGCCAGCCAGCACCTGGGCAATGCCGCCGTGCTCTCAGCAATGGCCTGCTGTGACTGGGCCTTCACCTAGGCAAAGCCGCTGATGCTCTCAGCCATGGCCTGCTGGGACTCGACCACGCTGAGGAGCGCTGCTGCAGTCTCCAGGTGGCTCTGCAACATGGTTGCCGGTGAGAGGGCAGCCCTGTCCAGGGCCATGGCCCTCGCCTGCATAGAAAGCCCCAGGCCTTGCACACGCTGACCCATGTCCAACACCGTCGCCCCCATTGCCTCCACCGCAGACACCACCTGGGTGGCACGGGTGACCGGCGCCACTCCCTGCTCCTGCAGGCTGATGGACACCTCCACCGGCCCCTGTAGGTGCTGGAAGCCAGCCGGCATCTCCTCCTCTAGTTCCTGGGTCTCTGACTGAACCTGCACTATGAGTGGGACTGGACATGCCAGGAGCCCGGGACCTGTCTGGGCGGCAGCTGGTTCCTGGGGCCAGCCCCTCAGCTGTTCCTACCTCCACCTGCTGTATCGGAATGACTGTGTGGTGCGCAGTGAGTGTTCCAGAAGCCTCTTCACTAATTTGCCCAACCGAAGTGATCGTCTCTGAGATGGTGGAGGGTGTCGGAGACAGCTGTGACGGAAAGTCAGTGTCCTCATTCGATCCAAACTCCGCAGTCTCCTGGGTTGTGGTGTGCTGTGTCTGTCCCCTGTGTGTCCGTCCCCTGGGTTGTGCTGTCCTGGGTCGTCTCGGGCAGAGGCGCTGGTGTTCCAACTGCTCTTCCAGCTGTGAGGGTGGTGTGGGGTGAAGGGGGTGTAAGGTGTGGGAGTGTGGGGTGAGGGGGGCTGGGGTGTGGGGTGAGGGAGTGAGTGGGGTTGGGGTGTGTGGTGAGGGGGGTGCAACCAGGCAGAGGGTCTCACCCCGTGGCGCGCCACCGACCTCCGTGTCGGCGACCTCCCTCTCCTCCGGCCCGCTGACTATGTCTCGTGCCCTCTAGTCCCCTTCCGGTCTTTTCCCGCTCCCGGCGGTTGTGTGCAGCCTTGTCCTGTGGAGGGGGGCAAACATAAACAACAACAGTGTTAGACGGTCCGACACATGCAGCCCAGGGGTTGAGTTCTGATGGCATCAGTGGCCAGAGCACATGGCCATTGCGGCTGGAATGGGTGGGTGCAGCCATGTGGGTCAGGGTGGGGGATTCGACCGTCCCCTGGGGAAGGTGGGGGGGGGGGGCTCACATGTGTGTGGGGGGTAGCTGCACCCACCCATGCCAGCCGCAATGGCCATGTGCTCTGTGTGGGGGGGTAGGGTGCCTGGTGCCAGGGATACAGCACTGGATACTCACCTGGCCACCCTGAGGAGTTTGTGCCGTTTTTTCCTGCACTGGTCTGCAATCCAGCCCACCACCCCGACAGTGCAGATGGTGCCTGCCATTCTGCCCAGGCACGGCGAATGGTGGCGCCTGCTGACCTCTGTCCCGCCCGGGGTATAGTATGAGCCAACTCTCCTCCACGGAGTCAAGGTGGGTCTCCTATTCGGCGTCCCAGAATGGCGGCACTGCCCTCCTTGCGGCCATCTTGGCTGCGCGATTGTGTGTGGGAGGAGAATCTCTTAAGTCCAGCCACGGCGTTGCATAAATCACGGACCCGGTGAATCGTCTGCCGGTCTGTATAGACTGTAATGAGTTTTACGATCCGCCCGTGCTAGCCCCTTGGGAGCGGTTGAATCGCTGCAGCTGGGGACCCGATCACGCCAACATGAAACTCCACCGTTTTCACAATGGCATCAACACTTAGTATCATTTTTGGAGAATCCAGCCCATTGCTTCTGTTTAGCAACTGACTTTGTGGATTTTGAAAGTTTTTTGATCATTTTAACATTCCTTTCAACCCAAATCCACCCAATTTTCAGGGTCAAATCTATTTCTTTAGTGCCTGAGCTGTGGCAAACAGAAATAGATGATGGGGTGCGAGGGTGTGGGGTGGGGGCAAGGGAAAGGACAATGTGGTGGAGGAAAAGGGGAAACAGGTATTTTAGGGGCATCAGCTGATTGGTCATTCGAACTAAAAAGCATCAAATACTTGTTTGAAACCATCGAATAGCTTAAGTCGTTGAAAGAATTAAAGAACTGCCATTTATTTGATGCCTTTTCCTTTTTTAAAATAAATTCAGAATACCCAATTATTTTGTTTCTCAATTAAGAGGCAATTTAGCGTCGCCAATCCACCTGCCCTGCACATCTTTGGGTATCGTGGGTGGGGGGTGAAACCCACGCAAACACGGGGAGGATGTGTGATGCACAATCAATGGACACGAAACGTAGGTGAAGTCCGAAACGAAAGGCTTTAATCAGCAAGAAGTGAGCCCGACAGCAGACGTACAGAAATGACCTGGCTGCAGGGGAACACGGGTTCTTATACCCCGCCTCGTAGGAGGAGCTACCTTCCTCTCGACCAATAAGAATACAGAGAACACGATACTTGGGCCAATGGGCAGCGAGCCCTCTGCACCAATGGCAGCTCACACTCCCAGGTACCGTAATACCCCTAGTCATACTACCACAATGTGCACACTCCACACAGACAGTGACCAGGGGCCTCAGCGCTGTGAGGCAGCAGTGATACCCACTGCGCCACCATGCCGCCCTTTTGATGGCTTTTCCAAACTCAGGACAACCCAAAACATTTTACCGTCAATGGAGTATTGTTGAAAAACAGTTGTTACAATGTTTCACCCAGTTTGTGCTCAGCATAAATGCTTCACAGCTCCAGGGTCCCAGGTTCGATTCCCGGCTGGGTCACTGTCTGTGTGGAGTCTGCACGTCCTCCCCCTGTTTGCGTGGGTTTCCTCCGGGTGCTCCGGTTTCCTCCCACAGTCCAAAGATGTGCAGGTTAGGTGGATTGGCCATGCTAAATTGCCCGTAGTGTCCTAATAAAAGTAAGGTTAAGGGGGCTTGTTGGGTTACGGGTATAGGGTGGATACGTGGGTTTGAGTAGGGTGATCATGGCTCGGCACAACATTGAGGGCCGAAGGGCGTGTTCTGTGCTGTACTGTTCTATGTTCTATGTTCAAGGTAATAATGGGCCTGTGTTCTGTTTCAGACAGCATCACTGACAGTGCAGCACTCCCTCAGCCTTACATTGAGGAGTCAACCTGGATCTTGTACTGAGGCTTCTGGGGTAGAAACTACAGCATCCAATCCTGCAGTGGGAATGCTGGCACCAAGCCATGGCTGAAACCAGATTCTTTAGTTCAATTGAACCTGGATTCTTCTCCAGACAACTGCAATGTCATTCTCGTTGACGTGTCTGTCATCCCCATCTCTTTTGCTTCTGGTTTCTGGGTTAAATAGTTGGGAGTGGCCCTGTCAGAAGACAAGTGAAGCAAGGCAGCACCTTTTCGCTGTGAAGGGGAAAGCAGTTGGTTTTGTCCGTCCTTTTGCCGTTGGGTTCCTAGTTAATTACCAATGCTCACGGCTATGTGGAAAGTCAGATTCCAACAATTTCATCCTCCCCTTGACATGGCTGTTCTCAAAAATCCAAAATAAAGAAAGATTTGAAGCGATGGCTTGCCTTCACACTCCAGGACATCCCAAAGAACTTTACAGTCAATTAAGCATTTATCAAAAAACTGTACTCACTGGTATCATGTGGGAAAGGTGGCAACCAGTTTGCGCACAGCACAATCTCACAAACAGCAAAGAACTCATGGGCGGGATTCCCAATTCCCAGAACATAAGAACATAAGAACATAAGAACTAGGGCAGCAGGGTAGCATGGTGGTTAGCATAAATGCTTCACAGCTCCAGGGTCCCAGGTTCGATTCCCGGCTGGGTCACTGTCTGTGCGGAGTCTGCACGTCCTCCCCGTGTGTGCGTGGGTTTCCCCCGGGTGCTCCGGTTTCCTCCCACAGTCCAAAGATGTGCGGGTTAGGTGGATTGGCCATGCTAAATTGCCCGTAGTGTCCTAAAAAGTAAGGTTAAGGGGGCGGTTGTTGGGTTACGGGTATAGAGTGGATACGTAGGTTTGAGTAGGGTGATCATGGTTCGGCACAACATTGAGGGCCGAAGGGCCTGTTCTGTGCTGTACTGTTCTATCTATGTAAGGAGCAGGAGTAGGCCATCTGGCCCCTCGAGCCTGCTCCGCCATTCAATTAGATCATGGCTGATCTTTTGTGGACTCAGCTCCACTTTCCGGCCCGAACACCATAACCCTTAATCCCTTTATTCTTCAAAAAACTATCTATCTTTACCTTAAAAACATGCAATGAAGGAGCCTCAACTGCTTCACTGGGCAAGGAATTCCATAGATTCACAACCCTTTGGGTGAAGAAGTTCCTCCTAAACTCAGTCCTAAATCTACTTCCCCTTATTTTGAGGCTATGTCCCCTAGTTCTGCTGTCACCCGCCAGTGGAAACAACCTGCCCGCATCTATCCTATCTATTCCCTTCATAATTTTAAATGTTTCTATAAGATCCCCCCTCATCCTTCTAAATTCCAACGAGTACAGTCCCAGTCTACTCAACCTCTCCTCATAATCCAACCCCTTCAGCTCTGGGATTAACCTAGTGAATCTCCTCTGCACATCTTCCAGTGCCGGTACGTCCTTTCTCAAGTAAGGAGACCAAAACTGAACACAATACTCCAGGTGTGGCCGCACTAACACCTTATACAATTGCAACAGTCTTAAACTCCATCCCTCTAGCAATGAAGGACAAAATTCCATTTGCCTTCTTAATCACCTGTTGCACTTGTAAACCAACCTTCTGTGACTCATGCACTAGCACACCCAAGTCTCTCTGAACAGCGGCATGCTTTAATATTTTATCGTTTAAATAATAATCCCGTTTGCTGTTGTTCCTACCAAAATGGATAACCTCACATTTGTCAACATTGTATTCCATCTGCCAGACCCCAGCCCATTCACTTAACCTATCCAAATCCCTCTGCAGACTTCCAGTATCCTCTGCACTTTTCGCTTTACCACTCATCTTAGTGTCATCTGCAAACTTGGACACATTGCCCTTGGTCCCCAACTCCAAATCATCAATGTAAATTGTGAACAATTGTGGGCCCAACACGGATCCCTGAGGGACACCACTAGCTACTGATTGCCAACCAGAGAAACACCCATTTATCCCAACTCTTTGCTTTCTATTAATTAACCAATCCTCTATCCATGCTACTACTTTACCCTTAATGCCATGCATCTTTATCTTATGCAGCAACCTTTTGTGTGGCACCTTGTCAAAGGCTTTCTGGAAATCCAGATATACCACATCCATCGGCTCCCCGTTATCTACTGCACTGGTAATGTCCTCAAAAAATTCCACTAAATTAGTTAGGCATGACCTGCCCTTTACGAACCCATGCTGCGTCTGCCCAATGGGACAATTTCTATCCAGATGCCTCGCAATTTCTTCCTTGATGATAGATTCCAGCATCTTCCCTACTACCGAAGTTAAGCTCACTGGCCTATAATTTCCTGCTTTCTGCCTACCTCCTTTTTTAAACAGTGGCGTCACGTTTGCTAATTTCCAATCCACCGGGACCACCCCAGAGTCTAGTGAATTTCGGTAAATTATCACTAGTGCATCTGCAATTTCCCTAGCCATCTCTTTTAGCACTCTGGGATGCATTCCATCAGGGCCAGGAGAGTTGTCTACCTTTAGCCCCATTAGCTTGCCCATCACTCCCTCCTTAGTGATAACAATCCTCTCAAGGTCCTCACCTGTCATAGCCTCATTTCTATCAGTCTCTGGCATGTTATTTGTGTCTTCCATTGTGAAGACCGACCCAAAAAACCTGTTCAGTTCCTCAGCCATTTCCTCATTTCCCATTATTAAAACTCCCTTCTCATCCTCTAAAGGACCAATATTTACCTTAGCCACTCTTTTTTGTCTTATATATTTGTAAAAACTTTACTGTCTGTTTTTATATTCTGAGCAAGTTTACTCTCATACTCTATCTTACTCTTCTTTATAGCTTTTTTAGTAGCTTTCTGTTGCCCCCTAAAGATTTCCCAGTCCTCTAATCTCCCAGCAATCTTTGCCACTTTATATGCTTTTTCCTTCAATTTGATACTCTCCCTTATTTCCTTAGATATCCACGGTCGATTTTCCCTCTTTCTTCCGTCCTTCCTTTTTGTTGGTATAAACCTTTGCTGAGCACTGTGAACATTGATATTATAATTGGCAATCGGGCTGCAAATCCCTTTTTACGATGGAATGCGCCTGTCTTCGAATGCTCTGCCCCCTCCAAAATGGCGTCATCGAGGAGCACGCCACACGTCACCTGGGGTCCTCCCCCAATGCTCCGCCCCTGATGGGTCGATTTCCTGACCTCGCGGGGGACGTGTGGTCTCAGCGATCGGGACCCCAGCGTGGTGGCTGCGGACTTGGTCCAGCACCGGCACAGTCGTGTGGGAGCTGTGCTGCTGGCCGGTGGGGGCTTCAGCGAGGGTGGTGGGCAGGTGGCCAGGGGGTGGCGAGGAGGTGTCCAGTGGCACACTATCAGGTCGGGTCCGCGCACGGCCGGCGCCATGTTGTATGTCGCGATCGCTGCAAGTAGTCGCTGTGTGCATGCGTGGTCATGGGCCAGGCAATTCTCTGCCCGTTTTGTTGTGGCGGCCGAGCATCTTACGTGGCGCAGCTGCTAGCCCCTCACCGGTCCATGGATCGGTGCTGGGGCAGCACCGATTTTTTTTTTGACGTAAAACGCCAGGATCCTCCGGACATAGTCTGGTAATGGGAGAATCCAGCCCCATGAGCAGCTAATCTGTTTTATTGAGAGAGGTTCGTTGTGGGAGAAAAGTTGCCAAGGAAGCTGGGGAGGACTCACCTGCTCTTCTTTAAATTGTGGCATGGGACCTTCTTTATTCAGCTGGCAGAATAGGATAAATGAATGTTTTTATTGAGAAACCTTTCTGTAAGCTAACGCTTTCCTCACAGTTCAAAGAGATGGGACCATGCCTACCCGTGAACTCTTGCAAATGAAGCCAATTAATGTGATTGAACTCGATGTCAATACAAACCGCATAATAACTGGTGGTTTGTGTCAGCCACCATACACAACTAAGCGACATCGAATATTGTTTGCTTTCCCAGCACTGGGCTGCATTTTAATACACTGTTGTGTTGTGGGCAGTCAAATAATATATCATCTAATATCAATACAATATATTAAATATTTGATATGTTGTGTCACCCCATTAATCACCAGCAAACTGATTGCTTCTCCCAATTAATTGTTTGAAAAAAAATCTGTATTTGTTGCACATCTCGTAAAAGCTGCAGATTAAAAAAAAAATATTCGTCCTTTCTTGCATCTCCCCTGAGGCTGATGGACTTCTTTCAAAGTAGGACATTTCTATCAGATGGCATTAACCATAAAATCCCCCCATTTCAAGTCTATGATATCCTGAAGGACAACAGCTCATTTCATTTCTTATCAGGAAATCAGGCATATCACTCATATTTCCTGAATCAAATGACATTTGCAGAAAATTGATTTGAGCCAAAAAAAAATTGAAGTTTCCTATCCGCAGACTCCAATTAGTTCAAAAGTGGTTTCTCATGAAAATTTCTGAAATGGACAGAGCTCAAAAGAAATGCTTCTTTTTTTTTTTGCCTTCGCTCCGCACTGGCTGCAGTCTGGAAGCCCTATCAACCAGTATAAATCTTTAATTTTCCTGATCAGCATTACTGCTGAAATACTTTCAGATCTTTTCCACCCTCCGCTTTTCATCCCAGCAGCCCGAGTATTCCAGGGGGAATGCACTCAATCATTTGCTCCCTAAGTACGCAAAATTAGCTGCTTATCCTGTTGATCTTCTTACATGAGCCTGAAAAAATCCTTTCTGTGTGTCCAAGGCTGCATCTTCCAGAGGAACAGCAAAGCAGACCGAGACTCCTTACCCATACACATGGGGCTAATGCCTAATTAAATTGCTCTCAAAGGCAATAAAGGATGAGCTTCCTTCTTTTCTGTTTCCCCTGTCAGGCATCATTTAATTCAGTGGAGATTTGTGGAACCCTTTTTGTCTTTTCAAAATCACCCTTAATCTGTTTATTCCATGAGGGCATCTTATTTCAAAAAAGAAAAATATATATATATATATATATACCTCAACAAACACAGGTAGAAAGGGCTTTCATTTTTATTGCTGGCATGTACTCCGATCCCTCCCCTCTCACAGCTGAACTGCATCTTTTTTTTCAGAAGTTCCCCTCAATGCATCTTGTGTCTTTTTTTTTTCCCACAGATTAATGAGCGAGGCCTGGGAAATTACGATGAGTTCTGCCTGTTAATGCAGCTTCAGAAACGTACTGAGTGACTATTGCTCACCATCACTGCTGGCTGGTATTGATTGCTCATGGGTCACTTGGGACCTGCTTCTGACTGTTAACTTCGTGTCTCTCCTGGAGTTCTGAGGGTCCACAGAACAACAGAGACCAGAAGCAAATCTCAAACAAGGTCCATGAAAAGCCTATCAATTAGGCTTTGAAGGTCAGAGAAAAGTTTTTTTTCCCTTCCCCCCCCCCTTACTGCAGCATCTAGCGCTCACCCCCTCCAAAACCAAAACACATCTGAAGGAGCCATTCAATTAAATATCTTCCAGCTCCAGCTGGTTCCTATGTGAAAGGTCACGGGAGACAGGGAGCCTGCGAAACACTCAGAGACTACCATTTCTAATGATACCCATTGGTCAATCACTTCCTAAACCGTGACAGATGCCCCAGAGCATCATTGTGGTCGAGAGGAATCGATCTGCTAAAAAATTATAATGATAACCCGAAGAAATAATGTCAGACAGCACTGTCCCTAATGGTTGACATTCAAGCAGGTAGCATCACGGAGCAATGGTGAATTGTAAAGTCTCTTGCTGGCGGGGATGATGTCGCCTGATCATTATGCAGCTAATGGGGCACTCATGGCTCAACACAATGATATAAATTATGTCACTTTATGTCAAACGCTGTAAAATTACAGATAGTTGCCTGAGCACTGTTACCTCAACAGCATTGCTGTGCATCGGGTAGGCCGGCAGTGCTAAATGTAAATATATGCCACTTGAGTGCCATAAATGGGCGTATAATTGAGAGAGCAGGATAAAAGAGGTAATGATCGTGCCCTGCATATGATCTTACTTCTCCGCTGAGGGCTAAATTCTATTTCAATTGGCCTCAAAGTATTTGAGACTGCAGTGTCCGGATGTTAAGGTCTGTTAGACTGCCCACCATTCACAGCCATGCCTCGTGTTCTATCTTTGTTTTTGCCTCAGAGTCATTTGTATCTATGTAACATATGGATCTTGGCATTAGTCATGAGGATACTTCCTAACAAGTGGATGAAATCTCAAGGCCGAAGTTTACGCCTGGTTCTATTCTGCCAGGAATAAATAATGAGGCAGAGTTGCAAACAAATGACACGCAAAACACAATTACAAATAAATTAGAGATTTTGGTGATAGGAGTCGGATAGAATTAAACAAATGGATATATGTTTTCAAGATATGGTAATAGATTTGTTAATTAAATGAAGAATTAGTGCTTGTAAGGATGTGTTGAATGCATTAGAGAAAGTTATATAAGCAGTGGTCATTTCATTTAAAAAGGAATAAAATAACTCAAGTTAACTGTGCCCATTCTCTGGTCAATGAATGAGATCTGTACACTGTTCGGTTACAGTGAATGAGATCTGTACACTGGACAGTGACAGTGAATGAGATCTGTACACTGGACAGTGACTGTGAATGAAATCTGTACACTGGACAGTGACAGTGAATGAGATCAGTACACTGGACAGTGACTGTGAATGAAATCTGTACGCTAGTCAGTCACAGTGAATGGGATCTGTAGCATGGTCAGTCACAGTGAATGGGATCTGTAGCATGGTCAGTGACAATGAATGGGATTGGATATGGCCATGGTCAGTGAATGGGATTTATCCACTGGCCAGTGAAAGTGAATGGAACCTGTACTCTGGTCAGTGAAAGTGAAGTGGGCCTGTATTCTGGTCAGTGAAAGAGAATGAGATCTGTACACTGGTCAGTAAAACTGAATGGGATCTGTACTCTGGTCATGGTCAGTGAATAGGATCTGTAGTCCGGTTAATGAAAGGGAATGAGAATGGTCCACTGGTCGGTGACAGTGAATGAGATCTGGGGCGGGAGTCTCTGATCCTGAGGCTATGTGTTGACGCCGTCGGAACGCGGCCCCAGGATCAGCAATTCTGGCCCCAACAGGGGGCCAGCAGGGCGCTGGAGCATTTCCAATGGTGCCGATTAATCGCATCCCGGCGTTGGGGCAGCGTGGTGCGATTCGCTCGGCCCCCCCGTCGCCTGGTCGGAGCATCCCGCCCCTGTACTCTCGTCAGTGACAGTGAATGGGACCTGTACTCTAGTCAGTGATAGCGAATTAAATCTGTACTCTGGTCAGTGATAGTTAATGAGATCTGTACTCTGGTCAGTGACAGTGAATGTGGTCTGTACTCTGGTCAGTGATAGCGAATTAAATCTGTTCTCTGGTCAGTGAAAGCGAGTGAGTTAGATCTGTATACTGGCCAGTTACAGTGAATGAGATCCGTACTCTGGAGAACACAAATAAGTGAAATTCAGAGTCATTATAGTAAAGTGTTACAAGAAAACAATGGAGGGTAAGGCAAGTAAAGTTAGAATAAGGCAGGTAAATTAATTTTATTCTTATCTAAGTATAACGTTGTGTTAAGAAGGGATTAAACAATAGGCAAAGGGTAGGCATTACAGGAGTGCTACCACCTGCAAAATGCTCCTCCTGTGCTATTTGGCAAATCATGGGAGTCAATAATAACCACATGTGCAGG
Organism: Scyliorhinus canicula; assembly: GCF_902713615.1. NCBI lineage: Eukaryota > Metazoa > Chordata > Chondrichthyes > Carcharhiniformes > Scyliorhinidae > Scyliorhinus > Scyliorhinus canicula. The sequence goes on along the minus strand of NC_052156.1, from coordinate 114,590,316 downwards.
AGGTGTCTAACTGGCGAACCACAATTTGGAGCTGGAGCTGAGGGTGGATTCATTGTGGAGCATCCGCGATGCCGAGCAAGTCGTGGATAGCGTGCTCAGTGAAATGGTCACCGCTGGTGGGGATTGAATAGGCTGAAAGGGCATGTGTGACCACCATGCAAGGTAGACGAAGGCAGGTAGCGCAAGAGTCCACTGTGGCCATCACACATTCTAACAGAGAAACCATTTTGGATACTGTTCGGGGAGATGACTATGTAGGGGAAAACAATGGCAGCAAACTTCATGGCACCATGGATGCTGCTCAAGAGGGGAGGAGGAAGAACGTCAGGGCTATAGTGGTAGGGGATTCAATTGCAATGGGAACAGACAGGCATTTCTATGGCCACAAAAGAGACTCCAAAAGTATGTGGCCTCCCTGGTGCCAGGGTCAAGGATGTCACTGAAGAGCTGCAGGGTATACTGAAGGGGGAGGGCAAATAGATAGGTATCACAGTACACATTGGTACCAACAATATAGGGCACAGTGGTTTGACTGATGCCTCACAGCTCCAGGGACCCGGGTTCAATTCTGGCCTCCGGTGACAGTCTGTGTGGAGTTTGCACTTTCTCTCCATGTCTGCGTGGGTTTCCTCTGGGTGCTCCAGTTTTCTCCCACAGTCTAAAGATGTGCAGGTTAGGTGGATTGATTATGCTTAATTGCCCCTTAGCATCGAAAAGGTTAGGTTGGGTTACTGGGATAGGGTGGAGGCATGGGCTTCAATAGGGTGCTCTTTCAAAGGACCTGTGCAGACTCGATGGGTCGAATGGCCTCCTTCTGCACTGTAAATTCTACGAAATATGAAAATTAGAACAGACATCAAGTGAGTCAGGAAGGCAGAGATTGTCCAAACCAGTTAAGTCACAAGGAACTCTGGCAAGATTGGTTGGTATTTATTTTAATGCAAGGAGTCTGACGAAAAAGGCAAATGAGTTGAGGGCAGAAATTAAAACATGGGAGTATGATGTCATTGCTGTCACTGAGACATGGTTCAGAGAGTGGCAGGATTGGCAGCTCAATCTTCTAGGATATAGGATCTTCAGGCGAGATAGGGGAGGAGGTAAATGAGGAGGGGGTGTCACAATTTTGATGAGAGAATCAATTACAGCAGTAAGGAGGGACATCTTAGAAGGCTCTTCAACTGAAACCAAATGGGTAGAACCTACAAACCAGAAAGGAGCAATCACATTGCTGGGACTGTTCTATAAGCCCCTAACAGTCCGAGACAAATAGAAGAGCAGATACGCAGGCAAATTTCAGAGAAGTGTAAATGTAATAGGGTAGTGATAGTGGGGGATTTCAACTTCCCCAACATTAACTGGGGAAGTCCTAGTGTAAAAGGTTTAAAGGGAGCGGAATTCTTAAAATGCATCCAGAAGAACGTTTTACGGCGGTATTTAGAAGGTTCTACAAGAGAGTTCCTGGACTTAATTTTAGGTAATGAAGCTGGGCAAGACGTTGAAGTATCAATGCGGGAGTATTTTGCAGACAGTGACCATAACTCCATCAGATTCAATAATGTGATGGAACAGAACAAGGATGGGCCTGAGATCAAAGTTCTAAACTGGGGGAAGGACGATTTTAATAAGATCAGATATGATTTGGGCAGAGCAGACACTTTTAGATAAATCTGTGACAGAACAGTGGGGCGCATTCAAGAAGGAAATAGGGAGAGTACAGGGCCAATAAAGAAAAAGAGTGGAACCAACAACTCCAGTGAACCCTGCATATCGAGGGATATACCATATTGGATAAGGAGAAAAAGGGAGGCTTATTGCCGATTATTGAGGGCCCAAAATAGCAGAAGCTCCAGAGGCGCATAGAATGTGCAAGAGGGAACTTAAAAAGGAAATTAGGAGAGCAAAAATGGGACGTGAAAGAATACTGGCAGGTAAAATAAAGGAAAATGCTCAGTTGTTTTATAAATACATTAAGGGTAAAAGGATAACTAGGGAAAGAGTAGGGCCCAATAAGGTCCACCTGGTGGTAATTTTCGTATGGAGCCAGAGGATGTAGGCAGGGTTCTAAATTAATACTTTGTGTTGGTGTTCACTCATGAAAGGGATGGTGTGTGTATATAAATTAGGGAGAAGGACTGTGATAAAGTTAGAGATTGACAGAGAGAGAGAGGAGGTTTTGAGTTGTCTGGCAGGTGTAAAAGTAGTCAAATCTCCCAGGCCAAATGAAATGTATCCCAGGATGTTGAGTGAGACAAGGGAGGAAATAGCAGGGGTGTTGGCAATAATTTTCAGTTCTTCTCTGGCCACAGGAGAGGTGCCAAAGGGCTGGAGGATAGTCAATGTGGTGCCATTATTCAAGAAGGGAAGAAGGGATAAACCAGAAAACTACAGGCCAGTTAGTCTAAGCTCACTGGTGGGGAAACTATTGGAAGCAATAGTTTCTGAGACAGAATCAATCTGCATTTGGAGAGGCAGGGACTAATCAAGGACAGTCGGCATGGTTTTGTTAAGGGCAGGTCATGTCTGACCAACTTGAGTGAGTTTTTTGAAGAGGTGACCAGGTGTGTTGATGAGGAAAATGCATTTGACGCAGCCTACTTGAACTTCAGCAATGCTTTTGAGAAGGTCCTACATGGGAGACTGATAGCAAAGGTAAGAGCCCATGGGATTCAAGGAAATTTGGCAAATTGGATCCAAAACTGTCCGCGTGGTAGGATGTTGCCTGGGCTGGAGGGTTTTAGTTATGAAGAGAGATTGGATAGACTGGGGTTGTTTTCTTTGGAGCAGAGGAGACTGAGGGGGTACATAATTCAGATGTATAAAATTATGAGGGACATAGATAGAGTAGACAGGAAGAAACCTTTCCTTTGGTGGAGAGGGTCAATGACCAGTGGGCATAGATTTAAGGTAAGGGGCAGGAGGTTTAGAGGAGTTTTTTAACCAGGAGGGTGATGACTGGAGTCTGGAATTCACTGCCTGAAAGGGTGGTGAAGGCAGAGACCTTCATAACATTAAAGAAGTACGGCGGCACAGTAGTACAGTGGTTAGCATTGTTGCTTCACAGCGCCAGGGTCCCAGGTTTGATTCCTGGCTTGGGTAACTGTTTGTGTGGAGTCTGCATGTTCTCCCCGCGTGTGCGTGGGTTTCCTCCGGGTCCTCCAGTTTCCTCCCACAAGTTCCAAAAGACGTGCTGTTAGGTAATTTGGACTTTCTGAATTCTCCCTCTGTGTACCCGAACAGGCACCTGAGTGTGGCGACTAGGGGATTTTCACAGTAACTTCATTGCAATGTCAATATAAGCCTGCTTATGACAATAATAAAGATTATTATTATTATTTAGATGAGCACTTGCGATGCCAGGGCATACAAGGCTCTGGGCCAAGTGCTACAGAATGGAATTAGAATACTAAGGTGGTTGTTTTTGACCGATACAGACGCGATGGACCAAAGGGTTCTTCCTGAGTTGCAGACCTCTATGACTCTATCACTGATGAGATCATTACTCTGGTCAGTGATAGTGATTGAAGTTATTACTCTGGTCCGTGACAGTTAATGAGATCTGCACTCCAGTCAGTGTCAGTGAATTAAATCATTACTCTGGTCAGTGACAGTGAATGTGATCTGTACTCGGTCAGTGACACTGAATAGGATCTGTACACTGGTCAGTAACAGTGAATGGGATCTGTACACTGGTCAGTGGCAGTGAATGGGGTCTGTACACTGGTCAGTAACAGTGAATGGGATCTGTACACTGGTCAGTGGCAGTGAATGGGATCTGTACACTAGTCAGTGACAGTGAATGGGGTCTGTACACTGGTCAATGACAGTGAATGGGATCTGCAGCCTGGTCAATGACAGTGAATGGGAACTGTACACTGGTCAGTGACAGTGAATGGGATCTGTACACTGGTCAGTAACAGTGAATGGGATCTGTACACTGGTCAGTGGCAGTGAATGGGATCTGTACACTGGTCAGTGACAGTGAATGGGGTCTGTACACTGGTCAATGACAGTGAATGGGAACTGTACACTGGTCAGTAACAGTGAATGGGATCTGTACACTGGTCAGTGGCAGTGAATGGGATCTGTACACTGGTCAGTGGCAGTGAATGGGATCTGTACACTAGTCAGTGACAGTGAATGGGGTCTGTACACTGGTCAGTGACAGTGAATGGGGTCTGTACACTGGTCAATGACAGTGAATGGGATCTGTACACTGGTCAGTGGCAGTGAATGGGATCTGTACACTGGTCAATGACAGTGAATGGGAACTGTACACTGGTCAGTGACAGTGAATGGGATCTGTACACTGCTCAGTGACAGTGAATGGGATCTGCAGCCTGACCAATGACAGTGAATGGGATCTGCAGCCTTATCAATGACAGTGAATGGAATCTGCAGCCTGGTCAATGACAGTGAATGGGATCTGTACACTGGTCAGTGACAGTGAATGGGATCTGTACACTGGTCAGTGACAGTGAATGGGGTCTGTACACTGGTCAGTGACAGTGAATGGGATCTGTACACTGGTCAATGACAGTGAATGGGATCTGTACACTGGTCAATGACAGTGAATGGGATCTGTACACTGGTCAGTGACAGTGAATGGGGTCTGTACACTGGTCAGTGACAGTGAATGGGATCTGTACACTGGTCAATGACAGTGAATGGGATCTGTACACTGGTCAATGACAGTGAATGGGATCTGTACACTGGTCAGTAACAGTGAATGGGATCTGTACACTGGTCAGTGGCAGTGAATGGGATCTGTACACTGGTCAGTGACAGTGAATGGGGTCTGTACACTGGTCAATGACAGTGAATGGGAACTGTACACTGGTCAGTAACAGTGAATGGGATCTGTACACTGGCCAGTGGCAGTGAATGGGATCTGTACACTGGTCAGTGGCAGTGAATGGGATCTGTACACTAGTCAGTGACAGTGAATGGGGTCTGTACACTGGTCAGTGACAGTGAATGGGGTCTGTACACTGGTCAATGACAGTGAATGGGATCTGTACACTGGTCAGTGGCAGTGAATGGGATCTGTACACTGGTCAATGACAGTGAATGGGAACTGTACACTGGTCAGTGACAGTGAATGGGATCTGTACACTGCTCAGTGACAGTGAATGGGATCTGCAGCCTGACCAATGACAGTGAATGGGATCTGCAGCCTTATCAATGACAGTGAATGGAATCTGCAGCCTGGTCAATGACAGTGAATGGGATCTGTACACTGGTCAGTGACAGTGAATGGGATCTGTACACTGGTCAATGACAGTGAATGGGATCTGTACACTGGTCAGTGACAGTGAATGGGGTCTGTACACTGGTCAGTGACAGTGAATGGGATCTGTACACTGGTCAATGACAGTGAATGGGATCTGTACACTGGTCAATGACAGTGAATGGGATCTGTACACTGGTCAGTGACAGTGAATGGGATCTGCAGCCTGGTCAATGACAGTGAATGGGATCTGCAGCCTGGTCAATGACAGTGAATGAGATCTGTACACTGGTCAGTGACAGTGAATGAGATCTGTACACTGGTCAGTGACAGTGAATGGGATCTGTACACTGGTCAGTGACACAGAATGGGATCTGTACACTGGTCAGTGACAGTGAATGGGATCTGTACACTGGGGCAGCACGGTAGCATGGTGGTTAGCACAAATGCTTCACAGCTCCAGGGTCCCAGGTTCGATTCCCGGCTGGGTCACTGTCTGTGTGGAGTCTGCACGTCCTTCCCATGTGTGCGTGGGTTTCCTCCGGGTGCTCCGGTTTCCTCCCACAGTCCAAAGATGTGCGGGTTAGGTGGATTGGCCATGCTAAATTGCCCGTAGTGTCCTAAAAAGTAAGGTTAAGCGGGGGGGTTGTTGGGTTACGGGTATAGGGTGGACACGTGGGTTTGAGTAGGGTGATCATTGCTCGGCACAACATCGAGGGCCGAAGGGCCTGTTATGTGCTGTACTGTTCTATGTTCTATGTTCTATGGTCAGTGACAGTGAATGGGATCTGTACACTGGTCAGTGACAGTGAATGGGATCTGTACACTGGTCAATGACAGTGAATGAGATCTGCAGCCTGGTCAGTGACAGTGAATGGGATCTGTACACTGGTCATTGACAGTGAATGGGATCTGTACACTGGTCAGTGACAGTGAATGGGATCTGTACACTGGTCAGTGACAGTGAATGGGGTCTGTACACTGATCAATGACAGTGATTGGGATGTGCAGCCTGGTCAATGACAGTGAATGGGATCTTCAGCCTGGTCAATGACAGTGAATGGGATCTGTACACTGGTCAATGACAGCGAATGGGATCTGTACACTGGTCAGTGACACAGAATGGGATCTGTACACTGGTCAGTGACAGTGAATGGGATCTGTACACTGATCAATGACAGTGATTGGGATCTGCAGCCTGGTCAATGACAGTGAATGGGATCTGTACACTGGTCAGTGACAGCGAATGGGATCTGTACACTTGTCAGTGACACAGAATGGGATATGTACACTGGTCAGTGACAGTGAATGGGATCTGCAGCCTGGTCAATGACAGTGATTGGGATCTGTAGTCTGGTCAATGGCAGTGAATGGGATCTGTAGTCTGGTCAATGACAGTGAATGGGATCTGCAGCCTGACCAATGACAGTGAATGAGATCTGTACACTGGTCAGTGACAGTGAATGGGATCTGCAGCCTGACCAATGACAGTGAATGGGATCTGCAGCCTGACCAATGACAGTGAATGAGATCTGTACACTGGTCAGTGACAGTGAATGGGATCTGTAGTCTGGTAAATGACAGTGAATGGGATCTGCAGCCTGGTCAATGGCAGTGAATGGAATCTGCAGCCTGGTCAATGACAGTGATTGGGATCTGCACACTGGTCAGTGACAGTGATTGGGATCTGTAGTCTGGTCAGTGACAGTAAATGGTATCTGGGACGGGATTCTCCCATCCCGCGGCAGAGTGTCCACGCCATCATAAACGCCATCGCGTTTTACGATGGCGTGAACGGGCTGCGGCCAGGAGTAATTCTGGCCCCTACAGGAGGCCAGCATGGCGCTGGAGAGGTTCACGCTGCTCCAGCTGCTGATTCCGGAGCGAACTGTGTGCCGTGGGGTCTGCGCATGCGCAGTGGTGCCGGCGCCAATGCGTGCATGTGCAGTGGCCTCCTTCAATGTGTCGGCCCTGACAAAACATGGGGCAGGGCTACAGGGGCCGGCACGTAGGAAAGGAGGCCCCCAGTCTGAGAGCTCGGCCCACCGATCGGTGGGCCCCGACCGCGGTTCAGGCCACATCAGAGGCCCCCCCCAGGGCTGGACACCCCCTCCCCCCCACAGGCCGCCACCCGACCCTTCAATGTCGAGGTCCCGCTGGCTTAGAGCAGGTAAGAACAGCGCCAGCGGGATGCGTTTTTTTTTACGCCCGCTTGGCCCATACGGGCCGGAGAATCGCGGGGGTGCACCGTAGAGTGGCCCCCGACCGGCGCCGCGCTGACCACGCTGACCCAAATGGCGCCGTTTCTCTGCTCTGCGGAGAATTGCATCCTGGCGTCGGGGCGGCCTGGCACGATTCGCGCGTCCCACTGGCGATTCTCTGACCCAGCGCGGGCTCAGAGAATCCTGTCCCTGTAGTCTGGTCAATGACAGTGAATGGGATCTGCAGCCTGGTCAATGGCAGTGAATAAAATCTGTACTCTGTTCCACTGAATTTGTTAGATGAGTTCAATGCACACAAATCCGTATTGAGCCATTTGACTTTGGGACCATAACCATTCCTGAACACCGTTTTGTTGGTATGGTAACTGGTGAGATCACCGCTTGCCACTGTACGTTTTCAATTTTAACAAGACAAATTGACTTTGCATCATCTCATATGGTGATCTGGTACTCGGCCTGTAGCTTTCCTGGCACTGTAAACAATTAAAAAAACTAATTTCCAAATGTGTTGATGTAGTTCTCATTAGCAACTTCGTTCATTTTTGGGATTCATTTCAGTTTTAGGCATGTCTTTTTGCGTAACAGAGAACACTCGTGATTTTGAATGATTTTTCGCTCTTTGTATTTCAACTTTGCCATGACTTAGCCTTTCACTTTTCAAGTTGCCCCACCAGGACCTTTTAATTTGATAGATGAAGATATAGATATAGAGAAATACAGCACAGAACAGGCCCTTCGGCCCACGATGTTGCGCCGAACTTTTGTCCTAGGTTAATCATAGAATTATGGACAATTTGTCATGGCCAATCCACCCAACCTGCACATCTTTGGACTGTGGGAGGAAACCGGAGTACCCGGAGGAAACCCACGCAGTCACGGGGAGGATGTGCAGACTCCACATAGACAGTGACCCAAGTCGAAATCGAACTTGGGACCCTGGAGCTGTGAAGCAATTGTGCTATCCACAATGCTACCGTGCTGCCCTTAAGAAGTTAACCTACACTCCCTTATTCTACCCTAATCCAAGTACCTATCCAATAGCCGCTTGAAGGTCCATAAATTTTCCGACTCAACTACTACCACAGGCAGTGCATTCCATGCCCCCACTACTCTCTGGGTAAAGAACCTACCTCTGACATCCCCTCTATATCTTCCACCATTTATCTTAAATTTATGTCCCCTTGTAATGGTGTGTTCCACCCGGGGAAAAAGTCTCTGACTGTCTACTCTATCTATTCCCCTGATCATCTTATAAACCTCTATCAAGTCGCCCCTCATCCTTCTCCGTTCTAATGAGAAAAGGCCTAGCACCCTCAATCTTTCCTCGTATGACCTACTCTCCATTCCAGGCAACATCCTGGTAAATCTCCTTTGCACCTTTTCCAAAGCTTCCACATCCTTCCTAAAATGAGGTGACCAGAACTGCACACAGTACTCCAAATGTGGCCTGACCAAGGTTTTGTACAGCTGCATCATCACCTCACGGCTCTTAAATTCAATCCCTCTGCTAATGAACGCTAGCACACCATAGGCCTTCTTCACAGCTCTATCCACTGGAGTGGCAACTTTCAAAGAACTATGAACATAGACCCCAAGATCTCTCTGCTCCTCCACATTGCCAAGAACCCTACCATTAACCCTGTATTCCGCATTCAGATTTGTCCTTCCAAAATGGACAACCTCACACTTGTCAGGGTTAAACTCCATCTGCCACTTCTCAGCCCAGCTCTGCATCCTATCTATGTCTCTTTGAAGCCGACAACAGCCCTCCTCACTATCCACAACTCCACCAATCTTCGTATCATCTGCAAATTTACTGACCCACCCTTCAACTCCCTCATCCAAGTCGTTAATGAAAATCACAAACAGCAGAGGACCCAGAACTGATCCCTGCGGTACGCCACTGATAACTGGGCTCCAGGCTGAATATTTGCCATCCACCACAACTCTCTGTCTTCTATCGGTTAGCCAGTTTGTTATCCAACTGGCCAAATTTCCCACTATCCCATGCCTCCTTACTTTCTGCATAAGCCTACCATGGGGAACCTTATCAAATGCCTTACTAAAATCCATGTACACTACATCCACTGCTTTACCTTCATCCACATGCTTGGTCACCTCCTCAAAGAATTCAATAAGACTTGTAAGGCAAGACCTACCCCTCACAAATCCGTGCTGACTATCCCTAATCAAGCAATGCCTTTCCAGATGCTCAGAAATCCTATCCCTCAGTACCCTTTCCATTACTTTGCCTACCACCGAAGTAAGACTAACTGGCCTGTAATTCCCAGGGTTATCCCTATTCCCTTTTTTGAACAGGGGCACGACATTCGCCACTCTCCAATCCTCTGGTACCACCCCTGTTGACAGCGAGGACGAAAAGATCATTGCCAACGGCTCTGCAATTTCATTTCTTGCTTCCCATAGAATCCTTGGATATATCCCGTCAGGCCCGGGGGACTTGTCTATCCTCAAGTTTTTCAAAACGCGCAACACATCTTCCTTCCTGACAAGTATCTCCTCAAGCTTATCAGTCTGCTTCACGCTGTCCTCTCCAACAATATGGCCCCTCTCATTTGTAAATACTGAAGAAAAATACTTGTTCAAGACCTCTCCTATCTCTTCAGACTCAATACACAATCTCCCGCTACTGTCCTTAATCGGACCTACTCTCACTCTAGTCATTCTCATATTTCTCACGTATGTGTAAAAGGCCTTGGGGTTTTCCTTGATCCTACCCGCCAAAGATTTTTCATGCCCTCTCTTAGCTCTCCTAATCCCTTTCTTCAGTTCCCTCCTGGCTATCTTGTATCCCTCCAGCGCACTGTCTGAACCTTGTTTCTTCAGCCTTACATAAGTCTCCTTCTTCCTCTTAACAAGACATTCAACCTCTCTTGTCAACCATGGTTCCCTCACTCGACCATCTCTTCCCTGCCTGACAGGGACATACATATCAAAGACACGCAGTACCTGATCCTTGAACAAGTTCCACATTTCACTTGTGTCCTTCCCTGACAGCCTATGTTCCCAACTTATGCACTTCAATTCTTGTCTGACAGCATTGTATTTACCCTTCCCCCAATTATAAACCTTGCCCTGTTGCTCGCACCTATCCCTCTCCATTACTAAAGTGAAAGTCACAGAATTGTGGTCACTACCTCCAAAATGCTCCCCCACTAACAAATCTATCACCTGCCCTGGTTCATTACCAAGTACTAAATCCAATATGGCCTCCCCTCTGGTCGGACAATCTACATACTGTGTTAGAAAAGCTTCCTGGACACACTGCACAAACACTACCCCATCCAAACTATTTGATCTAAAGAGTTTCCACTCAATGTTTGGGAAGTTGAAGTCGCCCATGACTACTACCCTGTGACTTCTACACCTTTCCAGAATCTGTTTCCCAATCTGTTCCTCCACATCTCTGCTGCTATTGGGGGGCCTATAGAACACTCCCAACAAGGTGACTGCTCCTTTCCTATTTCTAACTTCAACCCATATTACCTCAGTAGGCACATCCCCCTCGAACTGCCTTTCTGCAGCTGTTATACTATCTCTAATTAACAATGCCACCCCCCCCACCTCTTTTACCACCCACCCTAATCTTGTTGACACATCTATAACCAGGGACCTCCAACAACCATTTCTGGCCCTCTTCTATCCAAGTTTCCGTGATGGCCACCACATCGTAGTCCCAAGTACCGATCCATGCCTTAAGTTCACCCACCTTATTCCTGATGCTTCTTGCATTAAAGTATACACACTTCAACCCATCTCCTTGCCTGCAAGTACTCTCCTTTGTCATTGTTACCTTCCCCACTGAATCACTACGTGCTTTGGCGTCCTGACTATCGTCTACCTTAGTTGCTGGACTACAGATCCGGTTCCCATTCCCCTGCCAAATTAGTTTAAACCCTCCCGAAGAGTACTAGAAAACCTCCCCCCCAGGATATTGGTGCCCCTCTGGTTCAGATGCAACCCGTCCTGCTTGTACAGGTCCCACCTTCCCCAGAATGCGCTCCAATTATCCAAATACCTGAAGCCCTCCCTCCTACACCATTCCTGCAGCCACGTGTTCAACTGCACTCTCTCCCTATTCCTAGCCTCGCTATCACGTGGCACCGGCAACAAACCAGAGATGACAACTCTGTCTGTCCTGGCCCTTAACTTCCAGCCTAACTCCCTAAACTTGTTTATTACCTCCACACCCTTTTTCCTACCTACATCGTTGGTACCAATGTGCACCACGACTTCTGGCTGCTCACCCTCCCCCTTCAGGATCCTGAAGACACGATCAGAGACATCCCTGGCCCTGGCACCCGGGAGGCAACATACCTTTCGGGAGTCTCGCTCGCGACCACAGAATTACCTATCTATTCCCCTAACCATTGAATCTCCTATTACTATTGCTTTTCTATGCTCCCCCCTTCCCTTCTGAGCCCCAGAGCCAGACTCAGTGCCAGAGACCTGGCCGCTGGGGCCTTCCCCCGGTAGGTCATCCCCCCCAACAGCATCCAAAACGGTATACTTGTTTTGAAGGGGAATGGCCACGAGGGATCCCTGCACTGTCTGCCTGTTAGTTTTCTTTCCCCTGACTGTAACCCAACTACTCTTGTCCAGTACCTTTGGTGTGGCTACCTCCCTGTAACTCTTCTCTATGACCCCCTCTGCCTCCCGGATGATCCGAAGTTCATCCAGCTCCAGCTCCAGTACCTTAACACGGTCTCTGAGGAGCTGGAGTTGGGTGCACTTCCCGCAGGTATAGTCAGCGGGGACACCAGTGGTATCCCTCACCACCCACATCCTACAGGAGGAGCATGCAACTGCCCTAGCATCCATCCCCTCTTACTTTACAGAATTAGCTGCCCTGTGGACCAACTGGACCTCCGCCCTCCGGCTCTGCTCCCAGTCAGCTGTACTCTAAACTCCTGGTTCCCTTCACGCTCTTTGATAAATATAGGAAATTAAATGAAAGGAGTACCTTACTCCCTCCTCACCTAACTCCCTCAGTCACCAAACTCTCACTGTAGCACTCAAATGCCACAAGCTCAGCACTCCCTCAGTCACCAAACTCTCACTGTAGCACTCAAATGCCACAAGCTCAGCACTCCCTCAGTCACCAAACTCTCACTGTAGCACTCAAATGCCACAAGCTCAGCACTCCCTCAGTCACCAAACTCTCACTGTAGCACTCAAATGCCACAAGCTCAGCACTCAGTGCAAACAAAGTCTGCACTGTATCTAGCCCCTATTTATACTGTGACTCTAGCTTCTAAAAACTGGCCTAATGCAATTAACTAATTAACAAGCTCCAGCTGCAAGTAAGTCCAAGTAGAACCTTGTTTAAAGCTGATTCAAAATTCACCTTCTTATAGACCAAACAGCAACTTTTAAGTTAATTAACTAAATAAAAGAAATACTAGACTTTAAATAACCCTTATACTCCCTCAGTCACCAAACTCTCACTGTAGCACTCAAATGCCACAAGCTCAGCACTCAGTGCAAACTTGTTACAATGGTTACAATGTAATCTTTTGAGCCATTTAAAGTTACCTGATAAAACAGAAGCTCGTGCTCCTCTGTCCAGTTTTACACTTTGTGGGGTGTCTACCCACTTCAAGTTTACCTCTTTTCAATATTATTTACCCCCTCCAGGAATGTTTTGCTTTTGGTTCTTTCACTTCTTTATTTGTTTCTGTTTTTAAATTTTCTCCCACTATTTACAGGTTGTCAATGTTTTCGAGTGCCAGTTTTAAAGTGTCCTATTTTTCCACAGCTGTGGCACACGTTCCCCCTGTTGAACATTCTTTTAGCTTTTGCAATTTGTTCCACGCCAAATACATTTTAAAAAGGCTACTGGCAATCTTTAACCCATTTTGGCACATTTTCCTCCCATGGCCGACAACCTGAATGGTCTCACTCGATCCTCTCCACGGGATCTCTCCTTCCCTGCAAACAAATGCCCAAATCATTTTCTTGAGTTTCATTTGCCTCACAATCTGCACTTCTTTGACTGATGTAAATTCTCTCTTTTCTGTAAGATATCTGATAAAACAACATCCAGAAACTTGACTACAAATCGCAAATCAGGGCCGGGATTCTCCCCTACCCGGCGGGGCGGGGGGTCCCGGCGGGATGGAGTGGCGTGAATCACTCCGCCGTTGGACCGCCCCAAAGGTGCGGAGGATAGGTGCCACGCACTTACCTTAAGGGGCTAGGCCCGCTCCGGAGTGGTTGGCGCGCCGCCGGCCGTCGGGAATGTCCTTTGGCGCCACGCCAGCTGGGACTGAAAGGACTCTACCGGCCGACGGAAGACGTCATCCCGGCGCATGCGTAGGGTTGGGGGAGGTCACGTCCGTGTCGGCCATCGTGGAGGCTAATGCCCGATGCGGAAGGAAAACAGTGCCCCCATGGCACAGGCCCGCCTGCAGATCGGTGGGCCCCGATCGATGGCCAGGCCACCAGAGCCTGATCGACCCGCCCCCCCCAGGACCCCGGAGCCAGCCCGCGCCGCCTGGTCCCGCCAGTAAATACCTTGTTTAATTCACGCCGGCGGGACTGGCACAACAGCAGCGTGACTTCAGCCCATCGCGGGACGGAGAATCGACGGGGGGGGGGGCCCACCGACAGGTGCAGCGCGATTCCCGCGCCCGCCGAATATCCAATGCCGGAGAATCCGGCGGCCGGCGGGGGCAGGATTCATGCTGCCCCCCGGCGATTCTCCGACCCGGGGGGCGGGGGGGGGGGGGGGGGAATTCGGAGAATCCAGCCCCAGCTTTTCCTTTTTTCCGAGGTGAGGAACAAGATCAAGAGGCCGAGAAACAGAGGTGTCATATAGTCAGGGATGTTCACAGCATGGAAACAGGCCCCTTTGCTCAGCTTGTTCATGCCGCCCAGTTTCTATCACTATGCTAGTCCCACTAGCCCGCATTTGGCCCATATGCCCTTATACCCACTCTGCCCACGTAACTGCCTAACTGTTTTTCAAAAGGAAAAATTTGTACCCGCCTCTAGCACTGCCTCTGGCAGCCCATTCCAGATGCTCACCACCCTCTGGGTGAATAAATTTCCCCTCTGGTCTCTTTTGTATCTCTCCCCTCTCACCTTAAACCTATTCCCTCTAGTTCTAGACTCCTCTACCTTTGGGAAAGATGTTGACTATTTACCTTATCTCTGCCCCTCATTATCTTATAAACCTCTATAAATTCATTCCTAAGCAGCCTACGCTCCAGGGAAAACAGTCCCAGCCTATCCAGCCTCTCCTTATAGCTCAGACCATTAAGTCAATCTCTTCTGCAGGAGAACTGAAGTGGAGATCTCAAAGTACCAGGAGTCTTAACTGTCTCCAAGAGTAGGTGAGCGGCTTTCTGAAAGAGAAGAAGGGGAAAGAAAAACAAATAGAAGAGATGGAGAATCTAAAGGAGAAAGAAGAAGAACAAATAGGAACAAAGCTGGAGATATTGCAGGGCAAGGACACAGAAAAACACACTGTCATTTGTCTTGAGATTTTGGAGGACCAAGAGAAAGATGAGCAAAGGGAAGCAGAGCTGGAGTGTATGATGGACCAAAAGAGAAAGAGAAAAATAGAAAAGATATGCGGATTTTGACGGACCAGGAGGAGCAAAGAAAAAATGTGACAAAAAGAAGAGCTAAAGGACAAGAACCAGAGAAGAAAAGAGAGACAGAAATTTCAAAGCACCAAGATGAAGAAAGAGGCTCACTAATGGGAGAAGGGCCTGAGATTCCAACGAAAATAGAGTTAAAATGAAAGCAGACCTGGAGAATCAGAGAACAAGAAACCGATAAATTAGAAGGATCGTCAGATTGGTCCAATTTGGCTAAAGTGAGTGTGGGATCACGTGTAATGCCTGGATCTGGTATGTCTCTCTTGTGGGGACCATGAATTGGATTCAATTTGAATTGGTTTTTGGAGCAGGCAAGGAACTGGATTAGGGGTTCGCCCCTGTCCACACTCTGAGCTCTGGCTGTGTAACTCAGAAAAAGTAATGGATTAAAAAAAAGAAGACTAGATTAAACAAATATACTCTCTTAAACGTATGATTTGTTCCAAGATAATCACAATTAACTTGTGTTCTTGACTATCTGTTCTATACATAGTTATAATTCATCTTAGTCTTAATTGTAATTAATCTGATTTTCTATTGCATTGTATTTTAATCTGAGTTATTAGAGATATTAATAAAGTTAATTTGTTCAACAAAAAGTTACATAATCACAGTTCCCTGTCCAGCCTATAGAGATTGCTGATAAACACATCCACGCTCTTGGCTACTCTTTGCTTTCTTTTATTAAATTTAGCCCTCTCTATATTAAATCCTGATTAATGCTGGAAAAGGAATTACGCATTGAAAGCTTGCAGGTCTTCTTCATTGGAGATTGAAGTCTTATCAACCTCCTATCTTATTATCATGTCGTCCGCAATTGATCCTACTGCATCAGGTAATGTACTGACTTGATCTCTGTGATCTTTTTTGTGTAATCCTGAAGCAGCTCTGTACCTCATGAACCTTTTTTCTCCAGTTGTCTCAGTTCTGGGCCTATTGCGAACCTTCTGCTTTCTGAAATGGTTCGGGGAGGTGGTAGTGTGGATTCTAGGCTTCTATGGATCTGCTTGCTGCTTTAGGCTTGTGCTCACTGCTGTCCGGTCTCCAGATCTGTGTCTCAATTTGTATCTGCTGCTCTCACAATGTTCCGACATCTTGGTGAGTCTTAAATGTTTTTCTTTGTCCATTCTTTGAGGATCTCTTTTCTTTCCAGCACTGTATCTTCTTTTTAATGTCTGCTGGGTATTTTTCTCACTGCCACCATGCTTCGTTGTGCGTTTGGGGTCTGGAAGGGACTTTGAAGATTGTCTACACTCTCAAAGTGTGCTGATCAAATCTGTAGTTTCTCAAAACCAGTACTCTTTATTTTCAGCAAGTATTAACACATTTTGATCTTTACATGAGGTTGGAGCTTCTCTTCCTTCCAGATCTATCTTACCTCTCAAACATCTGATCTAACATCATTATTACATCAGGATCGTGTATTCTTTCTGATGTTAACCCTTTACTCCACAGTCAGTGACAGTAATCTGTACTCTGATCAGTGGCAGTGAGCAGTATCTGTACTCTGGTCAATGAACAGTGGTAGTCCCATGGCCATGGATCAATATCTGGCTGCTTGTTAGTGAGCAGTCTCACTTTATACAATGAGAGTTTATCACTTTTTGCAATTAAAATGTAGCACCAATTACAGCAAGTGATAATTTCTTTTCACATTTGAAGTTAATACTTCTTCCTTTTAAATCTTGGAGTTTATCATTTTCACAGTGAGAGTTCATCATGTCGACAGTTAAATCTCAGCATTGTATGGTTGCATATTCTTTACTTGTAATCCAGAGTCCATCACATTTCGCAGTGATCATTTATCACTTTCTGTAGTGTCGATATCTATATTGTTGGAGGCCATCACATTTAGAAGGAAATTGTAGCCATTTTAAAGTGAAAGTTCATTTTTATTTTCAAACGTTAGCAATTTTCACAGTTAAAGTTGATTAATTTTTTCAGTGATAGCGATCACTTTTTCCAGCGGGAGTTCATATTTTTAAAGTGAGAATTCATTACCTCTTACAGTTAATCATATTTGCAGTTAGACTTAATTTCTTTGAAGTATCTGTTCATAATTTCTTGCAGTGCAATTTCACCATTATTTATTGTTAAAGGTAATCACTTTTTACACTTAAGGATAATCATGTTCACAATTAAAGTTCATCACTTTTCACTCAGAGCATTCATCATTTTTTCCAGTGGGAAACAATTGTTAGGATCCTGGATGAGAACCCACCATTTTTAATTTATGAAACAGTGAGGGAATGTTGCTGCACCATTAGGTATCTTTTATGTTCAAACAAACTTTAATTTATAAACAGAATGAATCACACAAAGATACAGCTTTATAGTTAATAGTTACAACTGTTCTTAAGTAAAATAAGAAACCTTAACTTACGCCCGAAACCTTCCACTATATTCCAATCAAGCAAACCAATATATTTCAAATACCACTCATGACTAAAGTTAACAACCAGGGTTTTACTTGCTTTTATCTGTGCAGAATCTTTGGAGAGAGAACCTTTCAGGGCCAAACTAAAACACCTATGTTCAGATTAGAGTTCTAGGACCTACTGACTTTTCAGACAGACCTGGCTCCTTCCATTAACCACACCACCTGTACCCAAAGCATAAGGCATTCTTTTGTCTCTTCTGACAAGCTGTCCCTTGACTTGTCTAGCCAGAACCAAACACAATACCCCTCATCAATTATCTACACCCAGGGTCCTTCAAACCTAAACAATATTCCATTGGCTACCTATCTGTAAACAACATAATAAATGGTTCTCAGGATCTGTTAAAACACTTTACCTAAAAATCAATGAATACCACACTTTTATGACAACTTAATCACCACTCCAGCAGTCATACTGCCTGTATGCATCTTAACCCTGATTTTAAGAGCATTTCTGCAAAATAAAATAGGAAAAATGAAAATGTTTTTACATTCATCACACAATCACTTCACTCATAATTCATTACTTTTCAGTTATAGTTCATTAACTTTTAACATTGATCATATCTCACAATGTGAATGAATCACTTTTTATGTTGAGAATTCATCAATTTTCACAGTGGGGATTCATTGCTTTTTCCTCTGATGGCAGTATTGTCCCTCCAGGCCTCAGGACTCTGACATCAAGGTCAAACGGGTTCAGAGGCAGGTACTATGGGGGAAACAGTCACTCAGCTGTGTTTTTTCCAGACTTGGTCAATCAATGGCCAGAAGGTGAGCTCAGTCCCTGATTAAGGACGGTGGGTGGTATCTCAAAGGCCAATCGGAGGCCATTTGAGCACCGAGGAAGCTGCAGGCTGCCTTTTCAAGTGAATAAGAGTGAGGACTCCTCCACTTTAAAGGTAGAGTCCCTCCACAGGACAGTTTGCGGCTGCAATACATGCGGCCCCAGGGAGGCGGGGGGGGGGGGGGGGGGGGGGGGGGGGCGTTGTGCTCAAAGCCTGCCTAGAGCACCGATTTCTCTACGTTTGCCAGCAAGGGACTGCCATCAGGTAGCTGGGTTGTTCCCTGATTGCTTCAGGTGTCTGAAGGCTGACTGAAGATTTCAGTTGGCCTTCAGCTGACAATAAGTCTTATTAAGCTTTTAAACAGCTTTAATTGCCAACATGCCATTTCCAGGCGGTTGGCTCTGCCATTGACCCATCCCACCTCTAGGAAAATGCCCAAGGGCAAGATGGCACTGGTAAACTGGTCTACCAGCCAGTGCTGAGATATTTAGTGCTGCCCACGTCCACACCAGACCCCTTCTGGGCCTTCGGATTCAGCCCAGATAATTACTTACTCCTTCCAGTTAAACATAACCACTGTGTTATATTTAAAGTTAATTTGTTTAAACTTTAAAAGCTTTTCACTTTTTATAGTGAGAGTTCTTGCTCTTTAAAATAAGGAGCTTGTAATATCCCATGTGGAATCTACGAGTTAGGAATGTTTGTCTTCCCCGTGTTCCTTGTGGCACACAAACTCCCCCGCTAGGGACGGAGTATCTCAATTAGCCCATGTATAAAATGTCATCCAGTAAGGCACCGACCAGAGCAGGAAATTGGTAGGGATCTACTGGGTAGTATACATATCGGTTGTGCAAATAAAACTTTGTTTCTTACTTTACTTGGTGTGGACTCCCCACGTCATTACTAAACTGGCGACGAGGAATAAACTGGTTTGCTCTCAACGCTACAACCTACTCAGCTGAGCGCTCACTCTGTAAAAAGAAGCGGCCTCTCATAGGGAAAATGGATGACCTTTGACAGTAGAAAGTGTGAATATTTTAACTGTAAAAGCGAAATCATCTAACTGTAAGAATTGATAAACTCTCATTGTGAAAAGCAATGAACATTTGCAGTGTGAAGCGATTAATTATAATTAATAAGTAAAAATGATGAACAGTAATTATAAGAAAAAATGAACTTTCATTGCAAAAGCGATAACCTCTCCCTGGAAAAAGTGACAAACACTTACAGTGAAAACCAAATGAGGAATTCATGTTGGAAAAAAGTAATTAATTTGAACCGTAACATACATTTAACTGTGAAAATGGACTGACCTGGAATATTTGCTGGGTACCTTGTGTTAGTTCAATGCAATTTGCTTGGAATTGACCAAGCCAAAATGAATTGTTGTTGCGTTTTAAGAGCAAATCACACCCAGCGTGCAGTGGAGGTAGAAACATCGAAACTAGGAGCAGGAGTAGGCCATCCAGCCCTTCAAGCCTCCTCGGCCATTCAATATGATCATGGCTGATCCTCGATCTCTATGCCATATTCCCACATTCTCCGCTTACCCCTTCATGCCATTAAAATCTATAGAAACATGGGGTGGGATTCTCTGCCCCGCCGCACCCACTTCCTGGTGTGGTGCGCCCCTGCTGGCAGTGGGATTCTCCATCTCGACAACTGTCGGGAAATCCCCGGGCGTGAGTGCACTGCCAGTGAAGTGGGGGATCCCGCCGATGGAGAATCCCTAGAATGCTCTTTTGTACCCGTTTGAACAACATTGCACTATTAACCCGTCCCCACCCACAAAAGAAAAACCATGAATTGAATTCATCACCATTGTGAATTTCCTCTGAGCGGATCCATTTGAGGGTCCTCCGAGCAGGCTCTTAAAATAAGGCAAGAAAACAAATGTGGCATGTTTTAGAAGACTTTGATTTTTGATGTAAGTTACTGCGAAACCGGCTACTCTGCACCAAAATAGCTAGCAGATGGTGCTGTGGTGTTTAAAACATCATTTTCAGTATTTAAAATTGAGTTATGCACATAGGATGGACAGATACTCATCAAAAACTGCTTATTTTTTTGTGATAAACACACTGTTAATGAAAATGCACTCTTAAATACATCAAGGAACAGACTTAAAATAAAAACTGCTTTTGAGGGGGAAAAAAATTACATTCAGAAATGCTGTCTAACCGAGTTTTTCATGGCACATTTGACATTTGGTGGTTTCCAAGTAAGCTGAAGCGGAAAGTTGAGGAAAAGAACACTTCTCAAAACTGACACATTTTAGTGTGGAATGTACGCTTGGCTGGTGCTGATTGGGCCTTAAGACGCATAAAACGACCCACAATAAGTTGAAAAGCAATGAAAATTTACATTGTAACGCGATAGGTTTTAACTTTAAAAAGTAATGAACTTGACAGTTAAAGGTGATAGGCTCACATTTACCTGGTTGGAGATTTTTAAAAAGACTTCACCGTGGTCACTATTCATTTCACCGATGACTTGTGCTCACAAACATTTTGTGAGATTTTTAGCTGCAATCTGCAGTTTCTTTTTCAGAACTGCTCCCTCTACAGGGGATCTGTAGTGTATGAGATCAGAGCAAGAAACAGCATTTTTTCTGTAAAAGTATGTTCCTTAAAGTTTTGTACAATAATAACAAACAAGCAATAATAACACTTACAATTAACTTGTTAAAATTGCAAGCAAATAAGAAAAATAACAAGAAACAGCATTGTCACAAATTCCAGGCGTGCAATAGCCGCGTTTTCGGCATTAGCGGTGTCGTTTTGGTTCCAAAATGGTGGCAGTGCTGCGCACTCGGGTAGCTTGCGTGGTTAAGAGGTTTATGGATCGTGCAAAACTTGGCTGCGTGGTTGGTAGCGAGGAAGGAAGCCACAGACTGCAGTGTCAAATAGACTGGCTGGACGGGCAGAAAAGTAACAAGTGGAGATTAATCTGGAAAGAGTATAAGGTAGGGGAGGGAAAATAAGGCAAGGGAATGAATGGCAGGATTGTGAGAGGCGTAAAGGAACAGAAAGACTTTGGAGTGCCTGGCCACAGATCCAGTGTGATCATTGTAGGAGATGTAGGTCGGCTGGTGAAGAAGACATGTGGGATAAGAACCAGCCTCCCCGGACAGGCGCTGGAATGTGGCGACTAGCGGCTTTTCACAGTAACTTCATTGAAGCCTACTCGTGACAATAAGCGATTTTCATTTCATTTCATTTTCATTTCAAGTTCCTTAATGTCGAAGGCATAGACTATAAGAGCAGGAAGGTTATGGTAGAGCTGTATAAAATACTGGCTAGACTGCTGGCCGTACACTGTGTACTGGTTCTGGTAATCACATTACAGGAAGAATATGATCACACAAGAGATTACACAAGATAGTTACAAGCATGTAGCCAGGAATGGAGAGTTTTAGTTGAAGAAAGTTCAGATAGGCGAGGATTGTTCTCTTTAGAACTGTGGAGACTTGAGGGGAGATGTCAGGGTGTATAAAATGTGAAGCACAGTGACAGAGTGGATGGGAAGGGCCAAGTTCTGTTAGCAGTGGTCAATAATTAGGGCACATCGTGGCAGCACGGTGGCGCAGTGGGTTACCACTGCTGCCTCACGGTGCTGAGGTCCCAGGTTCGATCCCGGCTCTGGGTCACTGTCCGTGTGGAGTTTGCACATTCTCCCCGTGTTTGCGTGGGTTTCTCTGCCACAACCCAAAGATGTGCAGGGTAGGTGGATTAGCCATGTTAAATTGCTCCTTAATTGGAAAAGAATGAATTGGGTACACTAAATTAAAAGAATGAATTGGGTACACTAAATTAAAAGAATGAATTGGGTACACTAAGTTACTCAGCATGCAAGTTGAACAGACTGCTGGCATTTTCAACCTGAACACACCAGCCATCAGTCTCTCTCAGCCGTGTACTGTTGAACATACTGGTGGCATTCTCCGTCCCGCCGCACCCGTTTTCTGGTGCGGCGTGCCCCCGACGGCAGTGGGATTCTCCGTCCCGGCAGCCGGCCAACGGGGTTTCCCATTGTGGGCACCCCCGCGCCGTTGGGAAATCCATGGGTGTGAGTGCACTGCCGGCGAAACGGAGGATCCCGCCGACGGAGAATCCAATTTGTTATTTCCTGGAACATAGACATTGTTGGCTGGGCCAGCATTTATTGCCCATCCCTAATTGCCCTTGAGAAGATGGTGGTGAGCTGCTTTCTTGAAGTGGTGTAGGTACATCCACAGTACTGTTAGTGAGGGAGTTCCAGGACTTTGACCCAGTGTCAGCAAAGGAACGGTAAAATATTTCCAAATCAGAATGTGACTGGCTTGGAGGGGAACTTGCAAGTGGTGGTGTTCCCATGCACCTGCTGCCCTTGTCCCTCTAGGGGATAGAGGTGTGGGTTCGGAAGGTGCTGTCAAAGGAGCCTTGGCGATTTGCTGCAGTGCATCTTGTAGATGCTGCCACTGCGCATAGGCGGTGGAGGGAAGTGTATGTTTAAGGTGGTGGATAGGGTACCAATTAAACAGGCTGCTGTGCCCTGAATGGCGTGGAGCTTCTTTTTTAAAAATTAAATGTCGAGTACCCAATTCATTTTTTCCAATTAAGGGGCAATTTAGCATGACCAATCCACCTACCCTGCACATCTTTGGATTGTGGGGGCGAAACCCACGCAAACACGGGGAGAATGTGCAAACTCCGCACGGGCAGTGACCCAGAGCCAGGATCGAACCTGGGATCTCGGCGCCATGAGGCAGCATTGCTAACCACTGCACCACTGTGCTGCCCAGGTGTGGAGCTTCTTGAGGGTTGTTGGAGCTGTGTTCATCCAGGCAAGTGGAGTGTATTCCATCACACTCCTGACTTGTGTCTTGAAGATGGTAGGCAGACTTTGGGGAAATCAGTAGATGAGTCACTTGTCTCAGAGTTCCCAACCTCTGACCTTCTATTATAGCCACAGTATTTATGTGACTGGTTCAGTTCAGTTTCTGGTCCTTGGTAACTCCCAGAATTTTAATAGTTCAGCAGCAGGTAGACCTCACCAACATTATTTAATGAAATCATCAATTATCTTCAAATGAATTGCTGATTGATTTCCACTGGCAGTTCCGGAGTTTAAACAAATGTTTGGTGGCTCATACTGTTACTTAAAATGCCTGAAATGTGGGATTGTCGGCGATCTTGATCTGTCTTCAAGCATTCTGCACACACCACGTGCTCCCAGATATGGGGCTGGATTCTCCGATTTTGAGGTTATGTCTGGAGAATGTGTGCAGAAAAAAAATCGGTGGCGCCCCAGCAGCAATCCTCCGACAAAAATGGCCGGCAAATTGACACGTCCGTGGCCGTGCATGCGTACGGCGGCGACCAGTAGCGGTTGCACCATATACCCCCTGGCCACCCCCTGGCCACTCCCCACCAGTCCTCCCAGCCCTCACGGAAGCCCTGCCGGCCAGCAGCATGGCACCCGCCTGACTGGCGGCGCTGGACAAACTCCGCAGCTGCCACGCTGGGTTCCCGACCGCTGAGACTACACGTCCCCCACAATGGTCGGGAACTCGGCCCATCGAGGCCGTCCCAACACTCCTCGATGATGCCGGTTTGGAGGGGGTGGAGTGTGAGAAAACAGGCGCCGTCCCCGATTCCATCGTAAAACGGGATTCTCCTGTTGCCGATTATGAAATCGGTGTTGGGGAACGGAGAATCCCGCCTAAAGTGTTGATGCCAACGCAGATTTCGTGGACATTCACGACAGCAAAACTGGACCGTTCCTGTTAGCGGACTTGAACTGACGCCACATGGAACTCAATCAATTCTAATGAGAAACAATGCCGGATTTGTCGGTTTCACGATTGACATTCAGGAGGCTGACAAGCTGCAGCCGCAGATACACACTTCACTCCCCACACACATCACCTCAGCCGACAAGATGGCAGCAAGGAGAGCAGCTGCACGCTTCACCGACATCGAGTTGGCGACCCTGCTGGGCACAGTGGAGGAGAGGTGGTTGACCCTGTAACCTGACCCGGGAAGGAGGCTACCAGCCGCCGTCACTCGTCCAGTCTGGGCGCAGGTGACAGATGCGCCGGCGGTGTGCGCCGTGCGAAGCGTAGTCCGGACCGGCCAGCAGTGCAGAAAAAAACTGCACAAACCCCTCAGGAAGGCCCGGGTAAGCAGCACTGATTGGCACCAACCCCTGTCCCATATACCCATTACCGTACCCCCCTCCCCCCACCCGGAAGGTGGCTGAACTCCCAACCTGCACCACATGCCGGTACCCAGACTGCACGCCATGGACGGGTGCCCTGGCCACTGAGGTCACCAGCTACCCAACCCCTTGGCTGCATGAGCCGGACTGTCTAACACTGTCCTCTTCTGTTCCCACCCTTCCTCCAAGATGGTCGCGCACAACCGCTGGAATTGGGAGAAGACAGGAGCGGGACCGCCGGACATGTGACCCCTCACCATGGTGGAGCAGAGGGCGCTGGATGTGTTCGGCGGCCTGGAGGAAAAGGGAGGATGCCAGGCTGGAGCTTGGCCGTGGATGAGGAAGTGAGACCCCACTTAGCTGCAGTTCCTCATGACACGTATGTCAATCTCCCCCCCCCAACACCACCCTCACCCTATACCATCCTCACCCCCACATCACCCTCACCCCCACACCACCCTTGCCCACATGCCACCCTCACCCTACACAACCCCTACATCACCACCCTCCACCCCCTCCACACGCCCACCCCCACTCCTCGCCGTACAAGGTCTAATTATGCATCTTGTGTCTTGCAGGACCTGCTGGTGATGAGGCGGGTCCATCTGGCGTCCCCCGCCCCCAGCCGGTGTTGCAGACGTAGCCCCCCCACCCCCCACGTGAGCTGCACACTGACAGGGAGAGCAGCTCGGACACCAGCCCTCCGCCCGAGACTCAGCAGACCCCGGAGCTCGGGTTGGAGGATGACACTGACTTCCCGTCACAGCTGTCTCTAGCACCCTTCACCATCCCAGAGACACTCACCTTGGTTGGGCACTTTATTGAAGAGGCTCCTGGGACACTACCTGATACGTACCACACAGCTGATCCAGTACAGCAGGTGGAGGCAGCAGCACCCAAGGGGGCGGAAGTTCGAAGGGCAGGCCGATCCCAGGGACTAGCAGCCGTTCCGTACGGGTCTCGAGCTTCTGGAACAAACAGTCCCATCTATAGTGGAGATGCAGTCACAGAGCCAGGGACTGCATAAGGGGTTGTCGTCAAGCAACCAGCACCTGCAGGTACAGTTGGAGGAGTCCAGCCACTTGCAGGAGCAGGAGGTGGTGCTGATAATGCATGCCACCCAGGCCAACACCGCACCACGCCACCTGGAACACCCGAGCAGTAGCCTGGCCCATCCAGGCCTGATCACCCCAGACGATGCTCGCCAACAGGGTCCCAGATCACAGCATGGGAATCACAGCAGCCCACCTCCACTCCTGCTGTACCATCTGGGGATCCACCTAGATGTCGTGTTAGGGCCCGTGACGCCAGAAAGTCAGACACTAGTTAAGTTGGCACAGGTGCAGGGCACAGTTTAGTTATAGGGGCCAGGACCCAAATATGTATATATTTGTTTACAATAAACACCTGTTACCACTGTTACAACCTGCCTCGCTGCCCTGTCTGGCGGGTGTGCGGGGTGGGTAGGTCGGGGGTGGGGGGGGAATAATGGCCGGATGTTGGGGGCGGATGGGCAGTCTCTGTGGGTGGCGTGGGCTCAACCCCCCTGCCCCCCCCCCCCCCCAACCGTGCCCACCACCGTCACCCCAGGGATCCGATAGACCATGTGATGGAATGGCCAGCTTGCATGCAGAGATCATCCAGGTGGACGGTGGAAAGTGTTTCCGTGGGCACAAGTCAAACGGTATCAAACAATGTGGAGCACCAGAGCTCATCGCAGAGCGTGATGTTATTATCCTCCATCTCATGGACCGGACCTGGTGTTACTGCCAACCCAGGGCCCCCACTCCGTAGTGTGGCAGGCATGTATCACGGACGGAGTTGCAGGCAGGGGGTGGCTGGGAGGTGGGGGGGGGGGGGGGGGGAGGCGGAGGGGACAGTGAGGGAGTGTGGGGTTGGGATGCGGTGTCTGTGCCCCTGGCCAGTCCCCCCCCTCCCTAGACAGTGAACCTGGAGGTGATCAGAGCGCCCCGTGCCTATTGGCTCTGGCGTACACGTCGTGCAACTTCCGTGCCTGCCTGCGCCCCATGTCCTGCCCACCCTCGCCCTCCACCACATCCTCCACATCGGATGAGGCCTGGCATTCCTCCTCCTCCTCCTAAATGTCATCCCTCTGCAACGTAATGTTGTGGAGGACACAGCAAGCTGCCAAAATGCAGGTGACCCTCTCAGCATCATACAGGAGGGCCCCTCCAGTGCGATCCAGCCACCTGGACCGCATCTTCTGGAGGCTGACACGCTGCTCGATCACACTCCTGGTCGTTGTATGGGCGTCGTTGTAGCAGGTCTCCGCATCAGTCTGTGGCCTCTGGATAGGCGTCTTCAGCCACGGCTGCAGTGGATAACCCGTCATCCAGAAGCCAACCCACCAGCCGGAGGTTAATCTCAAACATGTCTGGAATCGTCAAGTGTGCCAGGCTGAAGGAGTAGTGCACACTGCCCGGGTACCGGGCACAGATGTGTATTATGCGCAGCTGGTGGTCACATATGAGCTACACGTTCATTGAGTGGAACCCCTTTCAGTTTGCGTACAGTGGCCCGTAGGGGGACATGCATCCCATCGATCACCCCCTTGACCCAAGGCATCACACTGATGGCAGCGAACCCCGCAGTCCGGGCATCCTGGTTGGCTCGGTCCGCATTGAAGAGGATGTATTGAGGTCTGTGCGATCCCGGTCAGGTCCCCACTCGGTGCCTGGAAGGACCCCATCGCGTAAATGTTCAGGGCGACGGTCGCCTTGACGGCCAGTAGGACTGGGTGCCCACCTCCATACCCCCCATGGTGCCAGGTGTGTCATCATCTGGCATACATGTCAGGGACAGTTTTAGCACAGGGCTAAAGAGCTGGCTTTTAAAGCATACCAAGGCAGGCCAGCAACACGATTCAATTCCTGTACCAGCCTCCCTGAACAGGCGCCGGAATGTGGCAACTAGGGGCTTTTCACAGTAACTTCATTTTGAAGCCTACTTGTGACAATGAGCGATTTTCATTTCATTTCATTTTCATTTCATTTCATTTCATGTCGCACTGCCTCCCTGCTCAGCCAGAGTCTTCAACGGCATGCCCAATCCGGCAGGTCCTTGAATGTCAGATTGTGCCGAACGCACAAGGCCTCATGCAGCGCCTCCTTGGCACCCCCTCCTCCTCGCCCTCTTGGGCAGCTAGCTCTCCAACCTGGGAAGCTGCCACCTGTTCCTCTGTAGCACACTCCGCTGCTGTCTGTTCAGCTGATGCAGCATCCTCCTGCTCCTCGAGCAGTGCCCCCTCGTACAGACGCAGGGCACCAACACTCCTGCAGCGGGTAGCAGGAAGGCCACCATTGCTGGTTGAATTGCAATATCCATTATCTGCAGGGGGTGAAAGTCTGACATGGTTTGTAACCCCATGCCTAACCAGGTCTTTCGGGCTACATGATAGCCCCAGTTGGCCCCCACATGTTCCTCCCCACCCTATCCACATCCCTGGCCCCGTCAGTGGCCGACACCATGGGGCCTCTGGTCCTGGCCCCTGTCCGTGATACCAGGGATACCATTGGCTGGCAGTGCCCTGCTTAGGGGTATGCACTGTGGTCCCTGTAGTGGTTATTGTGGATGTTGGATGTTGCCCTGGGTGGGCCGCCGGCGGGTGGTGGCCGGGATTGGGGGGTGATGTGGTGGGTGTTGGGGGGGGGGGGGGAGAAGGGTGCGGGGGGGGGGGGGGGGGGGGCTAGGCGCCCATATGGTTGGTGTCACTTTGCAGAGCCAGTGGCCAGATGGGTGGTTCGTGTGGCACGCAGCAAGATGGTTGCCTTGCAGGCCGTGTAAATGGTGGTTTATGCCTGGGCACTGCCCAGTCCTGTGGTGGATCATCCCGGCCACTTTCGGAGTGTTCCTCCCATTCCCCCCCTCCTCCCGTCCTGGCAGGGACCCCACCCCAGCCAGCCCAGCCTGTGTTCGGCCTGGGTTGCTCGCAATCGTGCCTCTCCACATCCTACAGCCTCTCCCTCTCCCTCAGCAGCCACCACACTGGCTACACGATTATTGAAAGCACACGTGAATTGTGCCATCGGATACCCATCGGAGGCGTAGAATCCCGGAGGCCTGAAGAATACCGGATCAGACCCGCTAATGACAGGCAAACGGTGTTTACTGCACATGCGTTCCGGAACGCATTGGCACCGCTGTCGAGGTGACGGAGAATTGCGAATTGGTGTCAATTCAGCGCCTGCCACAATTTTGGCATCAGAACCATCTCCGCCCAATCACATTTCCCAATTCCGGTGTCAGCTGACAGAGAATCCCGCCCATGAACCTTCATTCATTAGCTGTCTTCCAGACTAGAGCTAACGATATTTGCAACATTTGTTCCTTCACTGTCGCTGGGTCAAAACCCTGGAGCTCCCTCTCTCACAAAACGTTGAGTGTATCTACGCCACATGGATAGCAATGATTCAAGAAAGTGGATCATCCCTTAAGGGCAATAGGGATGGGCAATAAATGCTGGCTGAGCGAGTGATGTCTACATCCCGTGAAAAATTGCATGTTGGCCAAGGGAAACAGCAGAGCTGCTCCTGAGAACCTGAAGCTCACTGGCTTGTATCCTTGTGATCAGCTCCCCAATAGTGCCATCGACCCTCCCATATTATTACATGAGTAATGACTTACCCACCAAGTCTTTCATCTCTTTCCTGAATGTATCACCGTCCCTCTGTGACCACCCAATCAGCCTCATACCCAACCTTATTTATGTGTTTCCATACACAGCAGTATATTTCTTGCTTGGGACCTCTGCTACAGCTTTCCCTGTCTGACAGCGCAACAAGCCCGTCAAATAGAAAGAAAGCATTCATGTTGTTGGATTAGAACTGTTTCGTGTGCGCGAACCAAAACCCCTTCACCACATTTGAAAATCCCACCTGATAAACATCAGGAACCAAAACTGAAAATTTAAGCTAAAATATTTCATTTCTACGTTTAAAAAAAAATCATGCTAACAAGTGAAATAAAGTGTGGGAAAGAAAGGTTCAATTAAGATAGCAAGAAAAAATAGACTGAAATAATTTTTTTTTTAATTATTTAAATCTCCAACAACGATTAAAGTGAGAAGGAATGAGCTCCAAACGTATTTTTTGGCAGCAATTAAGAATGATCACTCCTTTAAAAATTCATTTGGACCTGAATGATCATAGCCTTAACTTCCTGCCATGTTTAGTGGATAACTAATGAGTCACACCTTATATATTTCAGTGTTGAGTCTCTCAGTGAGGTAATTGTGTAGCAAAGCTAGTAGAGGAGTGGGACAAATTGTACAGCAGCTCCTTAATTTTTGCATTTAAACAGCACATATGTGGACACAGGAAGTTGTTACCTGATTTATTCCATAATGACGATGAATGCTGATCGACTCCTTATTATACCTCCTTCAAAATCTGGACATATAACATTAACTGTAAAGTAATGAACTCACCCAATAAAACATACTGAGCAATTACAATAAAACTAATAAAATCTTACTTGCACAATTGATAAATTCATGCTGTAACTGCAAAAAGTGATTAATTTTAACTGTAAAAAGGAGCTGAACCATCGCTAAAAATGTGTTGAATCTCCCTGTAAAAAATTATTGTTTAACTGCAAAATGTGACGGTCACTCACTGTAAAAAGTAATGAACTTTAGCAGTAAAAGGTGGTTACTTTTTATTGTGAAAACAACGAAAGCTTGCAGTGAAATGTTTTAATTGTCAAAAGTTAATGTCATTGCCTGTAAAATACGGTGATCACTTCTAGTGAAAAGCAATAAACTCTTAAATGTTGCACTGCCTCTGTAAAAGCAAATGCACTCTAATTGTGAAAACAAATGGTTTAAAAGGGAGAAACTGATAAAAATCATTGAAGAAGCTGACACACTTTTGTTGTAAAAGTGGTGAATGAAAATGAGTGATGAACTTTCATTACCAAATCTGATTAACTCCAGTTGTGACCAGTGATTAAGTACAACTGAAAACAAGATGAACACTTGCAGCAAAAATGGATTAACTTTGACAATGGAAGTCATGGGTTCTGTCTGTAAAAACTTCTAAACTTTCACTAAGTGAGAAACTCGTAAAGGAAAGGAATTAATTTAAATAGTACAACATGTAACTTTGTGCAAAAAAACATAAATTATAACTGTGAAAAGGGATGGGGCGGGATTCTCCATTGCTGGGGCTAAGTATTGATGCCAACACAGAATCCGAGGACTTTGACAACAGAAAAACCGGTGCCACACCTGGACGGATTCCACTACCGTTGAGGGGCTAGCACTCGATTCCAATGAAAAACGGAGCGGGATTTGTCGGCTCCATGATTGACACTCGGGAGGCTGACAAGCTGCAGCTGCTTATACACATTACAATCCCCACACACACTCATCCCAGCCAACAAGGTGGCACTGGTTGTAATGGAGCACGCCCATACAGCTGATGGGTTGGCTGGGGCCAGAGTGCACCCAGGGGGGTGCCATGGGGTGACACCTATATGACGCATGGCGAAAGGTTCAAAGTGGGCTATTAGCGGTGTATGCAGCTGCATGTCTGCCTTGCCGGCTGCGGCAATGATGTTCCCAGCCCGTCCGCCACTGCCCACAGCCCACTTCCTGGCCACACCCCTACTACTCCCCCTGACAGAAACCCCCCCCTGGTCAGCGGCACAACTGTCAGCAAACTATAGCAATGTTGGACACCTTCCGTATTCCCTCTCTCTCCCTCAGCAGCCGACATGGCGGTTTCATGATTTTTAAAAGCACAAGTAAACCGTGCCATCAGGAACTCGGCCCATCGGAGGCAGAGAATCATGGAGGCCCCAGAGGTTACCAAGTCGGGTTCACTAATAATATGCAAACGGTGTCTACTGTACGTACGTTCTGAAAGGCATTGATGCCGCTGTCGAGGTGCTGGAGCATTCTGATTTGGCGTCAAATCAGTGCCTGTCATAATTTCGGCGTCGGAACCTATTCTGTGCCCAATTGCCTTTCCCGATTTCGGCGTTGTAAGAATTGATAAATTCTCAGTGTAAAAAGTGATGAATTATCAGCCTAAAAAGCAATGGGTTCTCAGTGTTAAACTGATGGGCGGGATTCACTGTCCCGATTACGATTACGATTTAGTAATCGGCGATCGGGCAGTGAATCCCTTTCCGATGCCCAAATCAGCGGCGCCGCCGGTTTGACGATGGTTTTGTATCCTCCGCCCCCTCAGAAATGGCATCATTGACTTGACGTTGGGAAAGCGTTGACGCGTCACCTGAAGGCCCTCCACCGATGCTCTGCCCCCGATGGGCCGATTTCCTGACTGCACGGTTGACGTGTGGTCTCAGTGGTCGGGAACCCGGCGTGGCAGCTGCGGACTCTATCCAGTGCCGCCACAGTCGGGCAGGAGCCATGCTGCTGGCCAGGGGTTTTTTGGGAGGGGGGCCTTCCGCGAGGGCTGGTGGGGGATGGCCAGGGGGTGGCCAGATGGGTACTATCTGGCAGGTTGGGTCCGCGCATGGCCGGCACCATGCTTTACGACTTGACTGTTGCAGGTCGTCTACATGCGCATGCGCGGCCATGGACCTGGCCATTCTGCAGGGGTTTATATTGTGGGAGCCGGGAGTTTTACTTGGCGCGGTTGCTAGCCTCTCAACGGTCGCAGGATCGGTGATGGGTCGGTGCCTCTAAAAAGTGATGAATTCTCAGCGTAAAAAATGATGAATTGTCAGTGTAAAAAGTGATGGGTTCTCAGTGTTCTGAATGGTGGGTTCTCAGTACAAAAAGTTACAGATTCTCGGTGTAAAAAGACTCGGTTTATCGCTGTAAAACGTGATTAATTCTCAGTATAAAAGGCGATGAATTTTCAGTGTAAAAAGTAACAAAATCTCAGTGTAAAAAGTGATGAATTATCAGCGTGAAAAATGATGAATTCTCAATGTCAGAAGTAATGATTCTCAGTGTAACAAATAATGGATTTGCAGCGTAAACAGACTTGCAATGAAATGAAAAAATGAAAATCGCTTATTGTCACAAGTAGGCTTCAAATGAAGTTACTGTGAAAAGCCCCTAGTCGCCACATTCTGGCGGCTGTTCGGGGAGACCGGTACGGGAATTGAACCCGCGCTGCTGGCCTGCACTGGTCTGCTTTAAAAGCTAGCTATTTAGCCCTGTGCTAAACCAGCCCCAGTGTAAATGGTACTGACTTCACAGGTGATGGGTTCTCAGTGTTAAAAGTGATGGATTCAGAGAGAAAAATGTGATGGATTTTCAGTGTAAAAGTGACAGACTTGTTATACCCCACATGAAACTCACCCAGCTGGGGATGATTGTTCCCTTGTGCCGAATAGACTATGAGTTAACCAGCATTAGTATAACAGGTACGCCTCTGTAGCAGCTGACAGGAAGGAGTGAGATCCTTGAGATGTGAAACCGGGTCCTGCGTGAATACTACTGTTATTCTGAATAAATGTCTTTCTTTTGAACTCTTCGGACTCACCTTTTCTGTTTACTTCATTGGTGGCGAGGATCAATTGGAGGCGTCTGCCACCCTCCCTGACATATATTTTTAAGAGTTTAGACTGAGGTATGGACTTTCCATTGCTGCGAGACCCTTCCTCAGAACTTGTATTGAAACGGCAGGTGAGCGCCGGGCCGAGGATTGATGCCGGCTTGTGGAGCATGTGTACTGGGAGTGTTCCGGGGTTTGATACTGGGAATGTTCAGGGGTCTGATTTATCCGGCAGCATCGGAAGAGACGTCATCAGGCCAGGTCTTGATGCGACCATCAATTCACTCGGAGACTCGAGTCGAAGTAAACAGTGGTTTTAATCAGCTTACAACTTTGCCTGCCTGCAACTGGTACATTACTGAAGGTGGTCCCGCAGGTCAGCTGCTTTTATACTTCCTATAAGGGGCGGAGCCCGTACATGCTCCACATCTCCCCCTGTGGGTGAAGCCACACAGTGGCCCATAGATGGAGCCCACAGGGTTAATGGCATGGCATAACGCAACACAGTATACTGGTGAATTACTAGTGCTTATACATTCACCACAGGTCTCACAACGTTTTTGTCCGTTTCCATTTGCAGCACTCTCGCGATACCAGCTTGCTGCGGCAGAAAGGTTTACTTGGGAGCCCTTATTGGAGTTGGCCACCGCCCTTTTGGAATGTTGTTTTGTTTTGTGAGTATGGCGTTGATTTTGAAAGACTGTTCTGTGATGGTTGGGACTGCGAGATGGACTACAGCAGTATTTCATATGGGTACTGATGTTTGCTGCATAGCTGGAAGTTTTGTGCCTGCTGACACTCTTGGGGTGCTGCATGTGTTGCCGACTCTATTGTCATTGCATTGACTGGTACTCTGGTCTGGTGTTGGGTGCACGGACTCTATGTTTTTTTTGTGTGTGATACGCCTGACTGAATCGGTATTGTAAAACAATTCTGGGTGGACAGCTCCCTTCACGTTCGTGGGTGCAGTTAATTCCTTTGTTTTTGGCACGCTGATACTGTGGTGAGCATTTTGGGGTATATTGGGTGTAGTGTTGGGCATTGTCTGGTGATTCCCCCCCCACCCCCCAACGGGGTCTCCTTGTGGCTGAACGTTACAAGGTGCTGGTGAGGCCTTGGGTCGATGGTGAGACACTACGGTGCACACCGTCCCCAGGCTCAGCTGTGAGCAGCTTCACCCTTTTTGTGTGGTTGATCGGGGTGTTGGGCCTAAGGTAATGTTCAGAGTGTACGCCGGTCCGTCCTGTTCCCCCGTTTTTGTGGTGCCTTGTTTGGCCGGAAGCGCTTTAAATTTATTTTTTGTGGGTCGGGTGCTTTTTGGCGCTGCCTTTTTGGCCCCGATCTTTTGGCGCCGATTTTTTGGCGCTAGTTGTTATGGCGCTCATTCTTTTGGCCCACCACAGTTTGGCGCCAAAATTAAAATTTAAGCATGTAAATGGAAACTAGGATTTAAGATGAATTAGCTTGTGATACCAATCAATTATCCCTAACAACAGCGGGATTCTCCGTTTCATAGAATGTTGATAGTCTGCTAGGGTCCTGGAATGAAATTAAACTAGGATAAAAAACGAACCCTTTATTCTGGATAAAAAAACGAAACCTTTATTCTGGATAAAAATACTAAACCTTTATTCTGGCATAAAATATTTATGTAAAAGATATAATTAAAACTCAGTAATTTAATGTATTTCGTAATTGTGGGCTATACCACGCAAATATTCTAATGGTTCTCTCTCATCAAACTGGCGCACAATATTCAAAATGCGCTCGTCAGCTCTCACATACTTAAGAAGTTTTTGTTTTGGAGCATGGCCAGCAACCAATTGTTCATAATATGCATCTCGGTTGTTTTGAATTTTTCTCAGTCCATCAATGAATTTCCATATAATTGGGTGGCGAACTCTTAATTCCGCCTATACCTTTCTATGTGCTGCTTCTGCGTGATTGTTAGTTCGGTCCTCTCCGTTGATTGTGCGATTGTACTGGTTCCACATCTCTGAAGGAAAAAGAGGGGGCCGCCTGCCATTGCCTCTTCTCATTGGTCGTCCTACGTAATTATCTTCAAACCAGTTAAGCAGCGATTGAAGTTCTACTGGCAAGTCTTCGGACAGGGTATCTATGTAGTTATCCAAGTGAGGAACAGGCACGAAACATAAGGCTATGATCATTTTAGCTCTTAAAGCAAATTCGGAATCACTGTTATATAAAACCTGGCACCCAATCTGTTTAAGGTGCTTGTACACATTATGAGCGAAATGGAAGAAACATCCTTGTATCCTTACTCCTGGAAAACATTCTTCCATTGCAGAAATAGCTGCCTGTTCAAAGTCACAAGAAATTCTTCCCGGATTTAATCCTGGGATTGCGTCATGAACCATCAGAAACATGCGTACATATGTTGCATGCCTTTTATTTGGTAATAAGGCATATAAAACTGGATGAACTCCTCCATGCCTTCTTCCCATAATTACATAAACCTGTGTAAATAACGGAGGAGATAATTTAAAGGTCCCATCAATATACCACACTTCAGAATCTAATAGAAACACAGTCCAGCTCTGTCTCCCAAAAATTAAAATTCTATCATCTTCATGACCACTGTCTGCTATTAAAAAGTTCTCACGTTCACCATTGTTCTTCATATAATGTTTGTAATCATCGGAGATCACTAATTCACGAACATGAACAGGATTTGGAGGAACGAGGTTCGTTTGATTTCTTCTTCTCCTTACAATTTGCTTCATTGCGTCTGCAGTTGGAAGTACTCCTTGAGCGGCTTGAGAAATATTTTCTGTACAAGAACTTAAAATTGCCGATGGTTGATCTTGACTCTCTCCAGCCCGGCGCTTTACACTTGTTTTAACTGCAGCTACTTCCACGCTTGCTGCTGAAGCACCATGAGAATGCTCGTTTATTTCCTTTATCACTTCATTGTTTTTAGTGTGTATACGGGCTTTGCACTCGTTCTTGTTTTCACATCTCCAAAACTTCATCAAAGTGTCCTTCTTGCTATGCTTGTCGAACACATATAGATATCCATTGTGAGAAAATTTAGGTTTGTCTTTCTTACTTAAAATACTTTCAGCCATTTCTACTACTTTTAAATTTTTACAGTAAAATTCTAAGACTATGTTGTGCTACAGAACTAGGTGGAATTCTGGTGGAACTAGGTACAGAACTACATTTAAAATGTTGGTTTTAAAAGTGGTTATTAAGTAGGTAATTAAGATTCGGCGCCAAATCGTTGAATGCCAAAACAATCGGCGCCAAACCAATTCAGCGCCAAAAAAATGGCGCCAAAAGATCGGCGCCAAAAGATCGGCGCCAAAATGGCGGGGCCAAATGGTACCATTCCCATTTTTTGTTGTCATCCAGCCATTGCGTTTTTTTGTACCGTTTTTTTGTCCTCTTTGTTCCCAGTTTTATTTTCTCTGTCCTCTCCTCCCTGGTCATTTTTGAGCGGGTTTTCAGACTTGGTTGGGGGGGGGGGGGGGGGGGGGGGGGGGGGGGCAGGAGTGTTATAATCCTCACGGGATTAACCCAGTGCCCTAGTTCCCTAGTGCTGATTGGACAGTGAGTCAACCAGCACAATGCCTGAGATGTGTAACCGGGTCCTGTGCGAATACTGCTGTTATGTTGAATAAATGTCCTTTTTATGAACTCTCCAGACTCCCCTTTGCTGTTTACTTCAGGACTCCCAGTGTAAAAAGTGATGTATTCACAGGATAATATTTGAATAATTCACAGTATAATAATTTGTGAATACTCAGTGTAAAAAGTGATGCAGTCTCAATGTATAAAGTGAGCGATTCTCTGTGTTAAAGTGATTAGTTCTCAATGTGTAAATTAGTCAATTGTCAGTGTATAAAGAGATGGATGCTAATTGTAAAAAGTGATTAATTCTCTGTGTGAAACATGATGAATTCTCAGTATAAGAAGTAATAGATCCGTAGTTTTTAAAATGATCGGCGGATTCGAGGAACGCGATTGGGCGGAGAATAGCCTCCAACGGCAAAATCGTGGTAGACGCCAGTTTAACGCCAAATCGGGATCCTCCGACACCCCATAAATGGAGTAAATGTGTTGCTCGCCGCGCGGTGTTTAAACACCGTTGACATATCATTAGCAGGCCTGACCCTTCTACTCTCCAGGGCCTCCGCGATTCACCGCCTCCAATGGGCCGAGTTCCCGACGGCATGGTTCACTTGTGGTCTCAGCGGTCGGGAACCCGAGCATGGTGGCTGCAGACTATGTCCATGCTGCTGGCGAGGGCTGGGGGGACTGGTGGGTAGTGGCCAGGGGATGGCCGGGGCGCAGTATTTGGCAGATCGGCTCCGCGCATGGCGGGCGCCATGTTTTAAGCTCGACCGCTGCAGGTTGTCACCGTGCGCATGGCATTTATATCATGGGAGCTGGAAGCTTTACTCAGCGTGGCTGCTAGCCCCTCACTGGTCGCAGGTTCGCCTGAGACTTTTCCAATGTAAAACGCCACATTTCCCACGCCAGCATCGGCACCTAGCCTCCAAAACGGGGAATCCAGCCCCAGGTATGTTGAGCTCTTCACTTGAATGACAGGAGTCATTTATGCAAGGTGTATCTCAAACTAATCTTTGTTTCTGTTTCAACCTTTGCAAAATACGCTTGCTCCAGATTGGCAAGAGAGGCTTCCATTCATCAGCATTATCTGGTGAGCCCCCGGGTGAATGGACAGCCCATGAGCTTCTGAGAACTTTTGATATTTTTCATCATCCCTCATGGGCAGAATATTGATGCTTGGAACGCCATTGTGTATTTTTCATGGTTGCATCTTCAGGCTGTTATTGACAAGTGAGTGATCAGTATTGCAAACTTCACTGTGATGGATGTGATGAACACTGAATTGTGTCTTCTGGTGATTATCAAGTCAAATTATTGCCAATGGTCAGATCTTGCATGGCACCATTACACCGTCCACTGATGTTTGCCCTGGAAGTATTGGTAGAATTTAGGTTCATGCTGTGCACAAAGTTCCAATCTCTCTGCCCCCTCTCACTCACCTTACCAATTCCATGATGGCCAAGGCACCTTTGCCAGGAAACTCTGATCCAACTCTTGCATTAAAGTTCCTCAGGAGAAATACATTTTCTCCATGTGGCAGATTCTCCAAAGTATTCTCTAGAGTTTTGTAGAACTGACCTGTGGCATTGGCATTTAAGGTTGGTGCATGAGTGCAGGTGATGGCAGCAAAACCTCCATTTGACAGTAGTCAATGAGACACGAGATATTCAGAAGTCACAGTTATCTACGTCAACCTGCTGTCGACAGCAAAGCACACTTCATTCCCACGGTGGTCATCTACACTTTTGCTCTGCCAGTAGAGAGCAGAATTGACCTCGGGCTGGATTCTCTGTTTCAGCGGCTGAGTGGCGGCTCAAATGGAAAATTTGCGGGTGTATTAAGAACCGAAAATCATCGCCGAACCCTCACCGATTCCAGGACTGGTGAGAGGCTATCAGCGGAGTTGGTTAAAATCCTGGCTCTCGCATTGAAAACGGCCGGAGAATGGCCGGGTCCCTGGTCGCAGATTCGCATGGCGATGACCTGCATCGGTCACGCTGTACAACATGGTGCCGGCCGTGCACGGACCTGATTCGCCATCCACAACCCCACAGGCCACCCCCGCCAGTCCCCCAGCCCTCGCGGAAGTTCCCCCAGCCACACCTGCTGAGACCACACATCCCCCGCGCAGTCGGGAACTTGGCCCATCGGGGGCGGAGCATTGCGGGAGGTCCTGCCGATGATGCGCCAACGGCATTGCAACGGCATGTGCCGCACAATGGAATTATGCCACTTCCGAGCGGGACGGAGAATGGCTGACCGGCGCTAAACCGCCGCCGGTCCCGATTTGTGCGTCAAAGTGGATTCTCTGCCCAATTGCCGATTCCAATAACGGCGTCGGGCAACGGAGAATTCCGCTCCTCATGTACTGATCCAATGTCAGCCAATCTAATCGCAAACTAAAAGGGATGAACTCTCAATTTAAAAGGAGATGAACGTTAGCTGCAGAATGTGATTGTCAAACTGTGGAAGGGGACAAATTCAAACTGTCAAAAATGATGAATGTCATTTGAAAGGAGAATGAAATTTACTAGTAAAGTGTGTTTATTTAACTGTAAAAACTGATGAACTCTCGTTGTGAAAATCAATGAATTCTTGAAAATGTTTTAACTCTCACTGTGACCGGTGGTGAATTCTCCCAGTAAACAGTGATGAAAGCTCACTGTCATAAACGATGAACGATTTTAGTGAAAGTCAATAGGCCGCAAAATTTGACTCCATTGCACAGGATTTTCAATGATGCAGCTGTTTCGGGCCAAAGTGGCATCTCTCGCTCAGTTTTGGTGTGGCCTGAGCCAAACCTCACCTTGGTAAATGCGCCAGAGTAAACATTCCGAGTGTATTCCAGCAAAGTGCTAATTCGATGCCATTTCTGCCACTTTGGACTTCACCACTCCAAGTCCAAATGCACATAGCTTGAAGAGCCATTCAGCACCTCCCTTTGCCCCCCCCCCCCCCCCCCCCCCCCCCCCCCCCCCCCCCCCCGCAGTACTGTTTAAGGATTTCATCAACAACTCACAAATTAGTGAATTAGTTGTTGGCTAATTTCTGCAGGCTGTTTGGGAGAAATTTTCTCAGGCTGGGTGGGGTGGTTTGGGTGGTGCATGGTGTCAAAGCCCCCAAAAGGGACGATGCCTGATGTCACCGTGTCTTTCTTCTGGATTTCGCTGGTGAAGGAATTAATTCGTACTGCAAAAATAATTCAGTTTAGCTTCCACCACGCAACATAGGAAAAGATCAATTTTAATTGTAAGATGTGATTGACATTAAATGCAAGACCCGTTTGCTTTAACTGTGAAATGTGATGACATTCTCCATGTAAACAGTAATAAAACGCTTGCTATAAAACATAATGCGATCACGCTGTAAAATGTAACAAACTTTCACCGGAAGTGTGATTGACTTTGCAAAGCATTACAATGTATTTATGGAAGAGAAACAGGTCATCTGACTCAACTGGTCCATCCTGACACTAGTGCCCAGATGAAACTCCTCCTACGTCTTATCATCTAATCCCTGGTGTATCGAACATACCCTTCGATTCCTTTCTCCTTCTTGTCTTTTCCCTTCAAATGCATCTATGCTGTTCAGTCCAACTGCTATCAGGTTCCCCACTCTCTCTACGATCAGTATAAAGACGCTTTGCCTGAATTCCCTATTACATTTACCACCGACTCTCTTATGTTGAGATCTCTCGTTCTGGTCTGGTCGTCAAGTGGAAATATATTCTTTACGTCTAATCCGCCAAATCCGTTCATTATCTTTAATTCCTCCACCAGGTCACCCAACAGTATTCTCTTTTCTAAAGCAAAAAAGCTTCATATCAATCAAGTTCAATCTTTATATCAAATTTAAAAAGGGCAATTTAGCTGTGAAACACAATGAACTAGTCTTGTGAAAAGAGATTGGCACTTGCAGTGAAAGTGATTAACTTGACTATAAAAAGTGAGAGAGTAACGAGAGGAAGATCTCTGGCAATGAAAAGTGTAGAAATCGAACCATAAAAAGTCATCAAAACTTCTCATAAACTGTGATGAAATTTAATTGTAAATGTGATGATCTTTGACTGTGAATAGTGGTAATCTCTAAAAAGTGAACTCTCACTGTGAAATGTGATTAATAGTGAGAATTCATCACTTTTTACAGGGAGAGTCCGTTGCTTTTTACAGTTAAAGTTAATTACATTTACCAGTGAGAGTTTATCATGTTTTACAGGGAGAGTTCAACATTTTTAACTGCTAAAGTTAATCATTTGCAACAGTGAGAGCTCATCACCCTGAACAGGAAGGCTTTTGTCCTCAATTAAATGTTTTTTCATACTTCAAAAGGTTTGAAATGTGTTCACCAATGCATGTGAACAAACAAACTTAATTTGAAGATTCTCCACAAAGGTTTGTGTTGTGTTGCGAGGCAAGCGTTGCAGCAATGTTAGATCACTACAGTGATATATTTAATGAAGAAGAACTTTATAGACAGAACAACATAACTATTA
Source organism: Scyliorhinus canicula (assembly GCF_902713615.1). Classification (NCBI taxonomy): domain Eukaryota; kingdom Metazoa; phylum Chordata; class Chondrichthyes; order Carcharhiniformes; family Scyliorhinidae; genus Scyliorhinus; species Scyliorhinus canicula. Next base: position 114,549,226 of record NC_052156.1, on the reverse strand, counting down.
CACAGGTCCTGTTCCCATGACTCCCAAGCTAACTCTGACCAAATTTCAACAGCCAGGACCACGTTCAAACACCTGATGGGCTTTTTTTCCCTTCTTCATGAAATGTGGCTGCAGCCAGTTGGGCCAGCATTTATTTCCATCCCTCATTACCCTTGCAGTGGGGGAGGCAGTTAAGAGCCCCCTAGATCTACAGTTAAGATGTAGGCCAGATCCGGTAAGGATGGCAGATTTCCTTCACTAAAGGACGCTAGTGACCCAAATGGGCTTTTACGACAATCGGCAATGGTTTTGTGGTCATCATTAGATTTTTCATTCCAGATTTTTATTGAATTCAAATTTTACAATCTGCTGTGGTGGGATTAGAAACTGGGCCCCCCAGAGCATTACTCTGGGTCTCTGATTTACTAGTGCAGTGACAATACCACTGCGCCACTGTATCCCCTAAAGTTCAGGCACTCCCTCCCCATAGGCTCCGAGCCTGTCACGTGGCCTGCGGAGGATCACTCCTTAAAGGGGCCATGCAACCAGAGTTTGCAAACAGCCTGCAAGGCTATGGACAGGTACTATAATGTGGGATTAAAATGAGCGGCAAATTACTTTTTTCTCCTTTGTGGCTGGCACGGACACGATGGGCTAAATGGCCTCTTCCTGCATTGTGACTTTTCTATGGTTCTAGGCGCAATTGGTGGAAACTGACAATGCACATTTTTTCAATTTGTAGGAAATGTCCAGATTTATGGACAGGGCCCATTTCCAGCATGTGGGCCCGTAACTTCTAGGTTCCCCATTGTTGCACTTGGGGGATATCCCAATGATGCACTGGGGAATCCCTATCGGATGTTCTCAAGTGACGCTTTACCCAGCAATTGCTCAGAAGTGCTAACTGCCTCTGGACAATTGTGCTGGGCTGGGAACCATCCAACAGAAGTAATTTAACTCGCTAACTTCAGACGGTTCTGCCCGTTTTACCCTAATAGTTACTCTGAAAAAGATAGACGGAAAAATAAACTTCTAACTCTAGTGTAACTATTTGAACACCAAGACCAAGCCTCGCACAGGAAACCCCCCGCTCACGCAACCACTCAGGGGACCAACACACCAACCCACCCCCTCCCCCCCACCTGACCTGAACCCCTGCCCACACCTCCGATCCCCCGAACGTGCCACCCCACCCCCGCCCGACCCAACAGCCCCCTCCTGGTGCAGCCCTGTCCGCCTGGACTGACCCCCCTCCTACCTTTCCAGGACTGAGCACTCTCCCGGAGTGAAACCCCTCCTGGATGACATCCCCCTAACCCCCCCACCACTCCCTCTGGCCCTACACTACACCCCTTCATGATGCAATCCACCGGTCTGACGATCCCCTCGTGTCTGACCCCCTGCCCAGGTCCAACTCAGCTGGATCCAATTCACTATCCCCACCGCCGGGTCCCATTCCCACACCATTCCCTAAACTTTATAACTTCCCTGCTTTGTGTAAACCAGCTGGCTTTACCTACGGATACAGCCGCAGAATGGCTGTGTCTGTGGCCGCGCATACGCACGGTGGCGGCCTGCGGCGGACTCGGCTTGCCAAAAACTACCTCCCTCTACCCCTTCTCGCCAGCCCCAGGTCACTCCCCACCAGTCCCCCCAGCTCCCACCGACTGTGGTGGCGCTGGACACAGTCCGCAGCCCCCATGTGAGGCCCCCAAACGCTGTGAGGACAGGCGCCCCACGCTGTCGGGGCCTCGGCCCATCGGAGGCGGAGCATCGGGGGAGGGCCTCAGGTGACGTTCTGAGGCCGACCATACGGCGTGCGGCAAACACCCCGTGCACGCCGCTTCTGTGAGGGTGGAGAATCGCAAGAACAACACCACCCCCAATTCCGGCATAAAAAGGGATTCTCCAGCCGACCGCCAAACGTGGTTTCGGCATCGGCGGTCGGAGAATCCCGCTCCCTCTCTCAACATGCCTGAGTGAGGAAGGTTGGCCGAGACAGGTGTCATAATATACACACAAGTATATGATGGTGCACAGACAGACATTGATTGACACACAGGATGACCAATGAACACACAGAACACATCAGCCAATCACCAGACAGGACACAGCCACTATAAAGCCAGAGGGCACTAGTTTTCCCGCTCCCTCGGGATGCAGCCTCTGAGACAGCCAGAGCCTGTGAGCAACAACTCGAACATCCACCATGTGGTAGAAAGATAGTTTGGTCAGGTTAGCCTCAGGTCTCCAGTCAACTCAGCATAGTGTCAACCCACCTTTAAAGTATATTTAATAGTTAAGAGTTTATTAAAATAGAGTTGCATTTCTCCAAGTGTTGGAAGCCTGTCTCTCTCACTGCTATGGTAAACGCAGTCCTCGCAGACCCAGCATACCTAACACATCAACAGGGGCTTTAGATTCCTAGCGTGGGTAAGTCCATCGAGAGTGGCAATCTGCTGGAGATTGGCACTCTGAGGAAGTTACGGGCCATTTCAAACCAGCATGAAAAAAAATCACCAAAACTTGATTTCTGTTAATCATAACTCATACTTAAGATTCTTTATTCTATTACGCTGCTTTGTCCAAGTTTTAGGCAAATTGAGGCAGCAAAGACTCTCAGCCAGCCAGTAATTATTTTTACAGTTTATGAACTCTTTACAGGTAATGTTAATCATATTTACAATTAAGGCTAATAATTTTATTTTACAGGGAGCGATCATTACTTCATTGTAATAAGAGTTCCTGGGTTTTTACATTAATCGCATTCATCGCGTTTTCAAAGAAAGAATTTATCAGTTTTTAACCACGAGTGCTCAGCACTTTTGACCGTTTCCAGAATAAGACTTCTTTAATTTTCACTGGGAGTTCATCACTATTTACAGTTAAATGTCTCTCCTTAATCATTTTTACAGGGAGCGTTCATTACTTCATGGTTTGAGATCATTACATTTCACAATGCAAAGTCATCACTTTTTAAAATAAGAATTCATTAGTTTTTAAGTAACCCCTTCTCGAGCCCCATCCCCATAATCCCATCTGTGCATCCCCGGACACTAAGAGGCAATTTACCATGGCCAATATATCTAACCTGCACATTTTTGGACTGTGCGAGGAAACCGGAGTACCAGGAGGAAACCCACACAGACACGGGAAGAGCATACAAACACCACACAGTAACCCAAGGTCTGAATCAAAACCGGGTCCCTGGCGCTGTAAGGCAGCAGTGTTAACTGTAATTATAACACAGGAAGGTATGAGCTAAAGATTGAGAATGACATAAGTAAGGCAAAAAAAAACAAAGGCCCATAACTTTCGGGTTCCCCAGTGTTGCATTTGTGGGGATACCTTGATGATGCGCTTGATATCCCTCTTGGAAATGCCTACGTAAGGGTTTACCTGGCAATTGCCCGGAAGAGCTAACTTTCTCTGGAAAATTGCAGTGGGCTGTGAACCATCCAACAGAAGCAATTTAAATTGCTAACTTCAGATGGTTCTGCCAATTTTACTACCCTGATAGTTACTCTGAAAAAGTTAGATGGGAAAAAAAAACTTCTAACTCCAGAGTAACTATTTAAATGCCCAGATCCAGACTTGCATGGGACACCTCAACCAAACGCGACCAGCCACACCATCCCCACACCTGTCTCAACCCCTACCCGATCTGAATCCCTCCCAGTACAACCCGATCCCACCCAAAACACCCCCAGCCCAACCCACCAACCTTTCTGGTGCAGCCCATTTGACTCCTCCCAGACTGACCCCCCAACCTCTGTCGCTTATGCCCAGACTAAGCCCTCTCCCGAGCTGACCCTCATCCCGTGGATGACCCCCATCCTGGACCGAACCCCCTACCGCACTGAGCCCCATCCCAGACTGATCCCTCTCCCGGACCTACTCCCCTCCCTCCCTCCTCGACTGAGCGCCCCTCCCTCCCTTTCTCCTTCCCTCCCGCACTGATTCCCTTGCTTCCTTCCCTCACAGACTGACACCCATGCCTCTTTCCCGGACTGAACCCCCTTCCTCCCTCCTCTCGGACAGACCCCTTCCATCCCTCTGGGACTGACCTCCCCTTCACCCCACCACCCCCGCCGCCCCCTTGCACACTGGATCTGGTCAGAATCCCCCTACTACTGGGTCTGACCCCAGCACACCACCCCCTCCCCACACCATTGTGTTGGACCCCAACCCCTAGATCCAACCCGACCCCCCCTCCCTACCTAAATCTGTATACTGTCCCTTTAAACCACCCCTTTACAGAAGCTACTGCCGGAAAAGGGGGATTGACTCACCACTCTGCATCCCAGTTGTCATAATATACACATCAGTATATCATGGTGCAGACACACACACTGATTGACACACACCAAGACCAATCAACACACACAACACCGCAGCCAATCACCAGTTAGAGCACACTCACTATAAAGACAGAGGGCCCTAGTTTTCCCGCTCATTCGGGATGCAGCCTCTAAGAAGGACAGAGCTCACAGCTTGCAGCACAGATCTTCCCCATGTGCTGCCTGAATAGACTGGTTAGGATAGGCATAGGTCTTTAGTTTAATCTAACATCGTGTCAACCCACAGTAAAAGTATGTTCAACAGTTTCTAGCTTAATAAAATAGTGTTGCACTATTTCAAGTGTTGGTAGCCTGTATGTGTTACTGCTGAGGTAAACGCAGTCTCCACGGATCCAGAGTACCCAACACATCACCAGTTACTCCGCGCTGATGCAGCTGGGGGGGGGGGGGGGGGGGGGGGCGCTTCGCTACTCCTGTCTCACCCAGCTGAGGAGGAAGGTTGGACGAGACGGGGGTGGGATACTCCGTTGCCGGATGCTGAAATTGTATTCGCCGATCGGGCAGATACCCGTTTGTGACCAAATCGGGGCCGGCGCCGTTTTCGGATGCTCCGCCCCCTCCAAAATGGCGCCATCGGTGTGTATGCCGTACGCTGTTGGGACGGCTCAGGATGTCACCTGAATGCCCTCTCCCAATGCTCCCCCACTGATGGGCCGAGTTTCCGATGACACGGGATGCTTGAGCTCTGAGCTTTCGTCAACGTCGCGTAACGGCCTGTGTCCAGGGGGATTGGGTGAGCTGTTCCGCTGGCTGGGGGGGGTGGGGGGGGGGGGGGCTGGTGGCTTTGGCGGGGGTGGGGGGACTAGTGGGGGGTAGTCCGGGGGTGGTGAGGGGTTGTACAGGGGGCACTATCTTGCGGGCCGGGTCCGCGCAGGGCCGGTGGCATGTTGTACGGCGCGACCGCTGTAGGCCGTTGCCATGCGCATGCATTGCCACTGATCCCGCAATTCGTGGCCGTTTATGTCGGGAACGTCGGGAGTTTTACGTGGCGCAGCTGCTAGCCCCCCCACCGGGTGGAGCATCAGTGCGGGTGCGGCAGCCAATCATAGAACTGGACATTTCTTCCGGACATTGCTCAAAATCGGAGAATCCAGTACAGGGGCTTCAGTATTAATGAAGATAAGTCTGGCGAGAGTGAAAATCCGTCAGAGATTGCCATTCTGAGGAAATTATGGAAAGGAATGAAATGGGGGCAAAATGCTACTTTGAAAAGGCTGAGGAAGTCAACTGGGTAATTTAACTAACTAGTAGTGGCCTGATTCCTCAAATCCGATGCTGCTGCGTATTTCTTCCGGGAACGTCCGGCAGCATCCCCCAGCGAACTCTGTCAGACAGGACAAGAGTCGGGGGAGGGCAAAACAGGCCCTCCCTCTTTTTTGTTATGGCCATTTTCTGTCTGGTATGATTAAAGGTGCAGCCTTTGAGTAGAGGAGACAAAAACAGGCTCATTGGATGACGAGAAGGAGATAGCGATCATAATGGATCAAATGAGGAGGATGTAGAATGCATCTCAAATGCAAAACAGCCATTGAAGAAGTAAGATTGGCAAACAGAAAATATAGAATAGGATGGCAGTCAATATGAAAAGGACTCAAAAACTTTCCACCAGCATGTAAACAGTAAGCAGATGTGAAGAGATTGAGTGGGTCCTATTGGGGACAAGGAGGGCGATATATGTTCAGAGGCACAAGAATATTTGTTGAGCTCTTTGTGTTGATATTTACTGAGGAAAAATATTCTGACAAAATATTAATAGAAGCAGTGATAGTGGAGTCAAAGGATGCAGCGGAAATGGAAAGGGAGGAGATACTGGAAAACTGTCTATACTTAGGATAGATGAGCCACCTGGTCCAGATGATTTGTATTCCAGGTTGCTAAAGGTGGAGGTGGAGATAACGGAAGGCCTTGCTTTAATCTTCCCTGGATATGGGGGGAGGTGCCGCAGAATTGAAGAGTGGTAAATATGACCCCCTAATTCAAGGAAGGATGTGAGGACAGTGCGAGCAACTACAGGCTGGTTAGCCTAATGACAGTGGTGGATAAGGTTTCAGAATCCTTAATCAGCAGATGCTTGGAGAGATTTGAGTTAATTAAGGAGAACATGGATTTGTAAAAGGCAGGTTGTGCTTGACTAATCCAATTGAATTTTGTGACGAAATAACAGGGAAGGTTGATGATGGGAATGCAGTAGATGTTGTCCATATGGATTTTAATAAAGTGTTTGACAAGATACCACATGACAGGCTTATGGACTAGGAGGGCCAGTGTCCAATTGAGTAGGAAAAGTTGGTTTAAGGATGGAAAAGGCAGAAAGCACCTTCCAAACTCATGACCATCCTTAGGGAGCATCTTCCAAACCCATGACCACTACCGTCTAGAAGGACAAGGGCAACAGATAAATAGGAAACACCATCACCTGAGGTTCCTCTCCAAGCCACTCACCATCCTGACTTGGAAATATACCACCATTCCTTCACTGTCACTCGGTCAAAATGCTGGAACTTTGGCCCGAACAGCAATGTGGGTGTACCTATACTGTTGTATTCTCTATTCTGCTTTACCTGGATGGCTCGGATGCAAAGTGTTGAATAAAGAACACTAAGCTTTGTTAACGAACAAAATCATAAATTTGTTACACTACTAACTAAGATTCATTCACATTCCTAAAGTAGAAGGTTATTGTATAAAACTATGCTATCTCAAACTTACAGAACTCTCAAGTATACAACTGCACTCCACGCCTGACACTCTTCCAGCTCCCACCTAACTCTTAACTCATAATCATCGAATCATTTTCTAATCTAATCATCTAATCCCAGAATCACTTTGTCACATGGTATTTATATGACTGTTCTGTGGTTCTCTCTAGTGTTGAGAAGGTTTATTGTGAACTTGTTAACTCTTTACATCGCAGTCAATATATATATACCATTACATGTACCACATGGACAGTTCAAGAAGGCAGCGCACCTCATCTGAGCCTTGAGGTATAATCAGCTTATCCAAAGTTGATTATGTAGGCGGCATACCCAGAGAGGGCACAAGAAATTGTGTTCTGAGGTAATAACTAGCTAGCTGAGGATGAGGTAGTCTGATTAACTACTTGGGGACCGAAAGGACAGAACTGGGGCGAAATTCTCCGACCCCCAGCAGGGTCGGAGAATCGCCCGGGGCCGCCGAAAATCCCGCCCCGCCATGTCCAGAATTCTCCCACCTGCAAAAAGTTGGCGTGCCACCAATCCCGCCGCCCGCCTTGGAGAATGGCGGGGGCCAGCGGGAGGCTACGGGTTTCTGTGCTGCCGTTATTCTCTGGCCCGGATGGGCCGAAGTCCAGCCGACGTGGCCACGGGTCTCGTCGGTGTTAATCACAACAGGTATTTAACGGCGTCAAACAGTGCTGATGGTTGACGCCGTTCATCGTGGAGGTGGGTGATAGGCCCAGGGGCGGGGGGGGGGGAGAAATCGAAGAGTGCGAGTGCCGGTGGGTTGGGGGGAGAGGGAGAGAGAGAGAGATCACAGAGTGCGGGTGCCGGTGGGTTGGGGGGAGAGGGAAAGAGAGATCACAGAGTGCGAGTGCCGGTGGGTTGAAAGGGGGGGGGGGGGGGGGGGGGGGGGGAGAGAGAGATCACAGAGTGCGAGTGCCGGTGGGTTGTGGGGGGGGGGGGGGGGCGGAGAGAGATCACAGAGTGCGAGTGCCGGTGGGTTGTGGGGGGGGGGGGGGGGGGAGAGAGATCACAGAGTGCGGGTGCCGGTGGGTTGTGGGGAGAGGGAGAGAGAGATCACAGAGTGCGGGTGGCGGAGGGTTGAGGGGGGGGGGCAGAGATCACAGAGTGCGGGTGCCGGTGGGTTGTGGGGAGAGGGAGAGAGAGATCACAGAGTGCGGGTGGCGGAGGGTTGAGGGGGGGGGGCAGAGATCACAGAGTGCGGGTGCCAGGCCTCTTTTGTGTAGTCACGCCGGGAGGCGTTGATTACGTCGCCCGACGTCAGCGGGTGACGCCGACGTGAATGGCGTAACGCCGCTGCTGGCCCATTTGGGCCCGGAGAATACGCAATGTTTCGCGGGGCCCGACGCCGGAGTCATCAGCGCCGTTTTTGGCGCCGGGTCCCGGGCATCACGACGGTCACCGGAGAATTTCGCCCCTGATCGTACACTCTGTTCTGACTCTCGGACAAACCCAATCAGCTTTGCTCTCATGGACTCATGAGTATAACTGTTAGTGAGTGTAAGATTTAGGAATGCTGAATAAATGTGCTTTGTGTCAACAATAATTTGGTAATCTTGAGTTGTTGAGACCCAGAGTAAACCTCCGAACCAGGGGCGAAATTCACCGACCCCCCGCAGGGTCGGAGAATCACCCGGGGCCGCCGAGACTCCCGCCCCTGCCGTGGCAGAAATTCTTCGCCACCCGGGAATTGGCGGGGGGCGGGAATCGCGCTGCGCCGAGCGGCGATGGGCCCGCGATGGGCCAAAGTCCCGCCGCTGGGAGGCCTCTCCCGCCGCCATGGTCTGAACCACCTCTGGTGGCGGTGGGATTGGCGGCGCGAGCCGGCCCCCGGGGTCCTGGGGGGGGCACGGGGCGATCGGACCACGGGGGGTGCCCCCATGGTGGCCAGGCCCGCGATCGGGGCCCACCAATCGGTGGGCGGGCCAGTGCCGTGGGGGCACTCTTTTTCTTCCGCCGCCGCCACGGCCTCCACCATGGCGGAGGTGGAAGAGAATCCCCCAGCGTGCATGCGCCGGTGGTGACGTCAGCGGCAGCTGACGCAACGGTGCATGCGTGAACCGGCGAAGGCCTTTCGACCAGCCACGGCGCCGGGTGTCAAAGGCTGTTGTGCCGGTTTTGGCGCCAGTCGGCGTGGTGCCAATCGCTCCGGCGCGGGCCTAGCCCCTCAATGTGAGGGCTTGGCCCGACGCCGGAGTGGTTGGCGCCACTCCGCTACGCTGGGACCCCCCCGCCCCACCAGGTAGGGGAGAATCCCGCCCCCGAAGTGAGGTTGCCCATAGGCTCAAATCATAATTTAAAACACATGTAAAGTTAATGGCAGTATTCTCCATCCAGGCGCGCCCGCCTCCGCCAGCAGCAGGATCCTCCATCCCGCCAGCCAGCCAATGGGGTTTACCTTTGTGATCACCCATACGCCGTCGGGAAATCCGCAGGCATGAGTGCGCTGCGGGTGAAACGGACGATCCCGCCGACGGAGAATCCAGCCCAATATTTTTAATTCCATGGGATACACATCATGCTAACATGTCTGGCTTTCACCCCTGCAGACAATGGGTTTTGGAATCCAACCAGGAATGGTTGCCATCATCCTGGCCATTGCAGCCCTGGGAGATGCACTGAGGCTCTACAAGCAGGAGCTGCTCGGGAGGGCCCCACAGCAGCAGAGCCTGACCCAGAGGAACAGGTGGTAGCTGGTGAGGGTGGAGAGCAGGCCGCCCGACTGGCCGAGGAGGAGGTGCAAAGGGGGTGCCGCATCAAGTCTCATGTGTACCAGCAGCGCCTGTCCTTCGAGGACCTGCCAGACCCATCATGTCATCGAAGACTCCAGCTGAGCAGGGGGACTGTACGGCATATCTGCTGGATAATGGTGCACCGCGAGGAATGAAGGAGGACACTCCCTCCCGGTGGTCACCGAGGTTACGGTCGCCCAGTGGGTGGCATGTTGGCGCAGTGGTTAGCACTGCTGCCTCACGGGTTCGATCCTGGCCTTGGGTCACTGTCCGTGTGGAGTTTGCACATTCTCCCCGTGTCTGCCTGGGTTTCACCCCCACAACCCAAGGGTGTGCAGGGTAGGTGGATTGGCCATGCTAAATTGTCCCTTAATTGGAAAAAATGAATTATTGGGTATTCTAAATTCTGAAAAAAAAAGGTTACGATCGCCCTGAGCTGTTTCACTACAGGGTGCTTGCAGGGGCCAAGTGGGGACCTGTCAGGGATCTCGAAAACCTCAGTGCACAGGTGCATCCATGCCTTAATGGAGGCCCTGTATTCCCGCTCAGCACAATAGATCAAATTCAATATGGACCAATCCCATCAGGATGCCTAGGCAGCGGGTGTGCCACCATCGCCGGGATGGCCCAGGTCCAGGACGTGATCGACGAGACGCATGCCCCCCTACAAGCACTGACACTTGAGGGGCCGGTCTTCACAAACCGAAAGGCATTCCACTCGATGAATATACAATTGGTGTGTCACCATGAGAAGCAGATCATTCACATCTGTGCCTAATACTCGGGCAGTGTGTACGATGCCTTCACCCTGGCACATTCGATGGTTCCCGACACCTTCGAGGGGAATCCCCGGGTGAGGAGTTGGCTCTTGGGCGACAGGAGTCATGGATGAGGACACCTATCCAGAGGTCACAGACCTACATGGAGACCTGCTACAATGACCCACATGCCGTGACCAAGACCGTGATCGAGTGGTGCATCGGCGAGGGGTCCTCCTGGATAGCACTTGGAGAGTCTCCCACATTATGTTGGCCTGCTGCATCCTCCATAACATTGCACAGAAGAAGGCGACATGCTGGAGGAGGAGGATGAATGCCAGGCCTTGTCTGACAAGGAGGTTGCAGGGGAGGGCCAGGATGGGCAGGGCATTTGGCCCGGTCAGGCACCAGTGGCCACACACGTGTGCACCTGGGCCGGTGTGCATGGGACACTCTAATCGCCTCCAGGTTCACTGACGAGGAGGTTTGGCCGGCGGCACCAACATCCCGTCCCACCCACACAACACCTTCTGCCCCCAGCCGACCATCCCCTCCCATGTCCCCCCTCCCTCTGTGCACCAACCACACCCCTCGCAACTGCTACCCCCTCCACGATTCCTACCCAGGCCCTGGATTGGAAGTAACAGCAGGTCTGGCACATGGGATGAAAGATGATGACGAACAGCTCCGCGATGAGCTCTGGTGCTCTGCATCGTTTGCCAATGTCTGATTCAGCCCTCAGTAGCACTTTCCACTATTCACCTGGGTGATCACTGCATGTGTGCTGACTATTCCATCACACAGTTCCACTGAACTCTTACATAGATACATAGAAGATAGGAGCAAGAGGAGGCCTTTTGGCCCTTCGAACCTGCTCCGCCATTCATCACAATCATGGCTGATCATCCAACTCAATAGCCTAATCCTGCTTTCTCCCCATTGCCTTTGATTCCGTTCTCCCCAAGAGCTATCTCCAGCCGTCTCTTGAATATATTCAATGTTTTAGCATCAAATACTTCAAGTGGTAATGAATTCTACAGGCTCACCACTCTTTGGGTGAAGAAATGTCCCCTTATCTCTGTCAGAAATGGTTGCCCTTAAATCCTCAGACTGGGACCCCTGGTTCTGGACACACCCATCATTGCTAACATCTTCCCTGCATCTACCCTGTCTAGTGCTATTATAATTTTATAAGTCTGTATGAGATCCTCCCTCATTCTTCTGAACTCCAGCGAGAACAATACCAACCTAGTCAATCTCTCCTCATATGACAGTCCCGCCATCCCTGGAATCAGTCTGGTAAGGTGGTGGAGGTGGGAATGGGAGGCAGGGGGCGGGGGTTGAGGTGAAGAGGGATGGGGGGGGTGAGGCCAGGTATCGGGACGGTTAACAGTGACTGAACTGGGGCCCAGACCCGTGCCCATATCCAACAGCCAGCCATCCCCCCCCCCCCACTCCCACATCAAGTGACTTCTCTGCAACCAGCCCAGCCCATCCCTCACACCCTTCTGACAGAGCACCGAGGCAAACTGAAACATTTCTACACATGTGTTTACAGTGAAAAGGTGAACATTTATATACAAGTCTGTGCCCTCGCCTCTGACGCTGCACCCATGCCAACTCAACTGTTGTCTAACTTCCTGGCCTTACCTTCCTAATGCTACGTCTAGGTGGACCCCCTGGCTGAAAATCAGGATTGGAGGCGGCCTGCTGCAATCCCCGCCCTGTGACCAGGGACTCCTTTGGCGGCCATCCACTGGAGTGACCAGACCTGGACGGACCTGTCAGTCTCTCTGCATCTCAGATGGCACGGTGCCACCCAATTCTGCCCGCTGCCCATCGGATGTACCAGGGACAGTGGGGTGGGGGGAGTCCGAGGTGTTTAGGTGTTCCGACACCCTCCTGCGGGGGTCACCTGCATGGACCCCATCACCTCCTTCTCCCTCGGGGTGCCCGATGGCTCCCATACTACTTCTTGTGATGGGACCTCCCCCACCAACTGGTGCTGCCAGTCTTGGAGGCCTGCTTCCATCGCAACCAGGGTTTCAATGCTCACGACCAGGGACTGGGGCACCTCCCTCTGTGACTGGCTCAGGTCAGCCAGTGCCCAGGCAATGCCGTTGACGCCTGCAGCCATGACCCGTTGTGACTTGGCCAAGCTCTGGAGCGCTGCTGCAATGTCCAGGTGGCCCTGGTACATGACTTCCTGTGACAGGGCAACCTTGCCCTGTGCCTCAGACACCACCCGCTTGGACATCCTGACTCATGGCTGACACTTTGCTCCCATGATCCCCGTCGTGGACACCACCCATGCGGTGTTGGCCTGGGTGGTACGCATAGTTGGCATCACCTCCTGCCCCTGCAAGCGCTTGAAGTCCTCCAACTGCACCTGCAGACAATGGATGGTTGCATCGTCGATGGTAGGATGGTGTGGGAGTAGTGGGGTGGTGTGGGGGTGCTGGGGTGGTGTGCGGGTAGTGGGGTGGTGCGGAGGTAGGGGAGTGGTGTGGGGGTGGTGGGGTGGTGTTTGTGCGGTAGGGTGATGTGGGTGTAGTGGGGAGGTGTGGGAGTGCTGGGGTGGTGTGCGGGTAGTGGGGTGGTGTGGGGGTAGGGGAGGGGAGTGGTGGTGTGGATTATGTGTTTTGGGGTGATGGGGGTTGTGCCACACATGCCGTAGAGACACCGGAACTCAGCGGGGGCTCACCTGCTTGCTAGATGCCGACCTCTGCCTCAGTGACTGCCCTCTCTCTTAGTTCACCGGCTAGGCACAGGGTCCTGCGGTCCCTCTTTGGTCTTCTCTCTCTCCCTCCGATTATGCGCCACCCTCTCCTGGAGTGGGTGATGGGGGGAACAGAAAGTACAAAGTGTTAGGCAGACGTATGCAGTACAGGGCTTGGGAGACTGGTGGCCTTTGTGAACAGGGCATATGGCCATGATGGGTGATATGGGTGTTGGCATGTGGTACAGGGTGGGATGCGAGCAGTCTGCTGGCGGGAAGGGTTCAGTCACCCTCCGGGTGGGCGGGGGAGGGGTTAAGCATGTTTCGGATGGGGATTAGTGCCAGGGGCATGGTGTTGCCTACTCACCCAGTCCGCCCTGGGGAGATGTGCAGCTTCTTCCGGCACTTCTAGCTAATCCTGGCAGTGGGGCCCATGGTGCTCACAGCCTCTGCCACCTGCGCCCAGACCCGGTGTACGGCAGCGGGTGGCAACCTCTTTCCCACTCTGGGGAACAGGGTGGCCCACGCCTCCTCCACAGCGTCCAACAGGGTCTCCAGCTCTGCATTTTCAAACCAGGGTGATGCTCTTCATACCACCATGTTGGCTGGGATGTGTGTGTGAGGAGTGGAGCGCTTATATGCGGCTGAAACTTGTCAGCCTCTCGAGTGCCAATCCCGACCCCGGCGAATCGGACACCGTTTGCATTTGGAATCGCTCAAGTGGTGGGTGCTAGCCCATTCACAGATCCTGAATTACTTGGGACCGGCACCGATTCCATGGTTGTAGAAGTCAACACGTCTCGGAAATAGAGAATCCCGACCTATGTATTAGAAAGGGTGGTCGAGTCCCCAGGATGGGATCAGATGCCATAGAGCAGTGTTTTTCAAACATTCTTTTCCCGGGACCCACTTTTGCCAACCAGCCAGCCTCCAGGATCCATGCTAACCAACCTTCATGGCCCACACCATTTGTGCTCACCTTTAATGTGATAGGTGAGCCTGTTTGGTCATAATGATCTCACTCCAATGAGGTTCACAGGAGGAGAAGGCAATGCACATATCAGGTGCAGAGTTCTGCCCGTTCTTTTGTGCCATTCTCATCTTTGTGAGAACGGAAAACCCAACGTTGCACATGTAGGTCGCCGTGAAGGGCAATAGCAATAAAATACTAGTTTACTCAGCACTGGATACTCCTGGGAGATGCCATTCCAGAATGCTGACAACCTCATGGATGTGGTGTATTTTTAATGTGCTGTCACAGGTCATGTGCAGCAGCTCAGTCTCTTCATTTGGAGTCAGCTGTCAGTTAGCACCATCGAATCTGGGGTCCCAAACACAAAGATGTTATCCACCCACGTCTTCTCTTTCAAAATCTGAAACTTCTCTGGAAAGTAGTGACAATAAGCAACAGAAACTATTGATCAGTGCAGCCTGGTATGACTTAATAAGGCTTGCCAGTCCATTGATAGCTCCATAACTAACACATTCTTTCGGTATGCCGTATCAGTGTGGGGTGCAAGTCGTAGCCTTGGTTTTGTATTCGCACTTGCCAAACTTTCAATGAATTTTGGAAAGCATCTATTTTGCCACATTGCTGAAAGCAATCACCATCATTCCCTTTCAATTTGAGGTTCATTTAATTTGAAATTGAAAAAATGTTTGCAAGATAAGACATAGTTAGCATCTAACTCTCATCACCAAATGAATCGGCCAGAGGGGGCGATTTCTCAAGGAGGAAAGCGTGGCTTTCATGCCTCCATTTGTAAATTCTGTCAGGCACCTAACTCCTTGACAGCCAACATACCTCTGTGCGGAAGGGTGTGTGCACGGCCCTCATATCGGAACAAAGAGCCTCGAAAAGCCTGGTGTTGAGTGCGCTGCATTCAATGAAATTCATGGCTTTTGTAATTCCTTTCAACACCACTTCAAGGTCAGATGGAATTCCTTTAGATGCCAATGACTCTTGGTGAACAGAGCAATGATTCCAAACAATGTCCTGACCAGCTGCCTCCTTAATCCTTATTATAACTTTGCTGTCTTTCCCAGTCATGTTCGCTGCCCCATCGCTTATGATTCATGTTTTACCTAGTCAACCACAACCTCTTTCCAACCACATAACTATTCAAGGCTTCAAAGATCTATGAGTCAGTCATGCTGGTTGGTGATGTCAGACAGCACAGCAAATCCTCAACAAATTAATTGTGCCAAACATACCTAACGTAAACTAGCAAGGTTGCACAATCTCATTAGTCTGCACTTTCATCCAATTGTATTGAGAACTCCTGTGTTGACTTTAAAAGAGAAATAAGCTGTACTTCTAAATTCTTAGCAATATTACCAATTTAGTGAGCCGCTGTGTTATCACTAAATGGGATGCATTTCAGGTTTTCACCTGACCTCTCATCGAGGACTGTGTGAGCCATGTCTAATGCTGCAGGGAGAATTAATCTCTCTGTTACAGTGTGGGCATTTTCTCTTTAGCTACTCAGTAAGCTACCGTGTAACAGGCTAATTGTGCTTTTGTCATTCAGTGTAACATTTCTGCTAAGGACTTCAGCTGATGATTTCAATTCTGGCTGCATCCTTTGAGAAAATCAAGAGGTTTGTTCTCGATCCCCCCCATGCTTAGTATTCTGATGACTTTGCAGTTTTGAGGGTTTTTGTTATAAAGTGTTAGTATTATGCATCTCCTTATTTAGATCCGTTGGTAATGTCATCAGTAAGTGCTATGACATTGTTAGTTGTCATTGTTAACTGTGTATATTCATATTTAACTGTCATTAGTTCTGATGTGTTGACAGAGAGACAGGCTTCCAACACTTGAAAAGGTGCAACACGATTTTATTGAACAACTAACTATAATACATACTTAACTGTGGGTTGACACTCTGCTGACTTGACTGGAGACCTGAGGCTAACCTGACCAGACTAACTGACTACCACATGGTGCTTGTTCTAGCTGCTGCTCACGAGCTCTGTCTGTCTCAGAGGCTGGATCCCGAGAGAGCGGGAAAACTGGTGCCCTCTGGCTTTATAGTGGCCGTGTCCCTGTCTGGTGATTGGCTGCTGTGTTCTGTGTGCTCGCTGGTCATCCTGTGTGTCAATCACTGCCTGTTTGCACTCCATCATATACCTGGATGTATATTATGGCAAGTTCTAATTCTATTCCTATTATTTCAATGCTGCTCCTGTTTTTGAGTCCATACTGTATTTTAAACTTTGTTATTTTTATATATTATAGAAGATTAACTAGGGGCAGCACCGTGATGCAGTGGGTTAGCAGTGCGGCATCACGGTGCCGAGGTCCCAGGTTTGATCCCGGCTCTGAGTCACTGTCCATGTGGAATTTGCACATTCTCTCTGTGTTTGCATGGGTTTCGCCCCCACAACCCAAAAGATGTGCAAGCTAGATGGATTGGCCATGCTAAATTGCCCTTAATTGGAAAAAATGAATTGGGTACTCTAAATTTATATTTTAAAAAATAGAAGATGAACTCACCACATAATTCTGACTACCTTTTTGTGGTCAAGTAACCACAGTTTAAAACTCTCATTCACCAGTGTGTCCTTGCATATAGCACACATAGGCTTTGCGTCCTGATTTGCATTTGCACAATTAACAAAACCATACCTCAAGAAATCACCCTTCTACTGCTTTGCTCCTGTTTTAAGTTTCTCCTCCGTAGGCTGTTCACTGAAGGCCCTGAAACTCTGTACACCAACAGAGCTCACACTAGCATTGCTCTGTCCTGCCGTGAACTCTCCTGTGCAGCTCTCTCCAGCAGATTTCAATATGAGATCCTGGCTAGTAGGTATACTGTTATTTGTGTCTCTGGTCATCTCTTTCTTGTAACAAAATGATCCATGTTCACAGTCCTCTTGCGTTCCTCGAAAGTGAAAAACGTTCTCCTCCTTTGCACCATAAGCACATACGTATAGGGAACTTTGCATCGCGTTAACGTACAGAGCATGCTGACCTGCTCATTGTTGCCTCTTATGGTCGGAAGACTGCATGGCTGATTATGCACTGGTTCTCATTTTAAATG
Source organism: Scyliorhinus canicula (assembly GCF_902713615.1). Classification (NCBI taxonomy): domain Eukaryota; kingdom Metazoa; phylum Chordata; class Chondrichthyes; order Carcharhiniformes; family Scyliorhinidae; genus Scyliorhinus; species Scyliorhinus canicula. The sequence goes on along the minus strand of NC_052156.1, from coordinate 114,531,908 downwards.
CAAGAAGAAATTCTTCTTTCGGGACCACCGCGACGCTGAGCTCCATGACCCTCTGACACCCACCCACGGTTCATCCACAGGTCACACCATACACTTCGAAAAGCCCTGCTGTAGAGTATATTGAGGGGAGGAAGGGTGAAAATTGCAGAGGCACTGGCCATAATCTTCCAATCCTCCTACAGGTGTGGTATCCGAAGGTTCGGGCTATTGCAAATGTTGCACCCTGTTTAGAAAAGGCTGTAAGGCTAAACCCAGCAAATAGAGGCAGTCAGTTTAAACTCAGTGGGAGCAAAGCTTTGAGAAACAATGATCAGGAGCAAAATTAAGTCCCTTGGGCAAATGTGGATCAATTAAGGAAAGCTAGCAAACGCTTCTTAAAGGCAATTTAACTAATGTTATTGAGCTTTTTGATGAGGTGACAGGGCTGATGAGGGTAACTGTTGACGTGAAGAACATGGACTTCCAAAATGCATTTGATAAAGCGCTACATAACAGACTTGCCAGCAAAGATGAAGCACATGGGAAAAAAGGGACAGCAGCAGCATAGACACAAAGTTGGCTGAGTGACAGGAAACAGAGAATAGTGGTGAACGGTTGTTTTTTAGACTGGAGGAAGGTGGGATACCCCAGAGATCCACATTAGAAGCACTGCTTACCTTGATCTATATTCGTGACCAGGACTTGGGTTTAAAGACCAGAACTTGAAAATCTGCAGATGACATAAAACCTGGAAGTATTGTGAACTGTGAGGAGGTTCATGATAGCCTTGAAGAGAGTATAGACAGGCTAGTAGAATGGATGTACATGAGGCAAATAAAATTAATGCAAGGAAGTGTAAAGTAATACATATTGGTAGGAAGAATGAGGAGAAGCAATACAAAAGAAAGGATATAATGTTAAAGGGAGTGTGCAGGAGCAGAGACCTGGAACAATAGTGTACAAACCATTAAAGTTGGAAAGGCAAGGCGACATGTGGCGCAGTGGATAGCACTGGGACTGCGGCGCTGAGGACCCGGGTTCGAATCCCGGCCCTGGGTCACTGTCCATGTGGAGTTTGCACATTCTCCCCATGTCTGCGTGGGTTTTACCCTGTTGCTATATTTATTTGGTTATAAATATGGCAGTCAGTATGGTTGCCTTCCTTAATCCTAATTATGTTTACACTTAGAGTCGTCAGGTATCTCTTGATACCGCCACAAGGTTCAAACCCGAATACTGATCAAAGAGCCAATACACCAGTTAGTTAGTTCAAAGTCAATACTATTTATTTACACACACAGTAATATCTACTCATGCGCAAAGTACTACAAACTAAACTATCTCTAACGCTAACGCCTTTACTCAACTTCGGGTGCCCACTCAGTCTGAGGAACAATGGCCGTTGTTCGGATCTGAGGTTGTTGGGCTCGTAGAGGTACAGGAGAACAGCTAAGGTCGTCCGTCTGGTAGTGAACGTTGACCTTGGACTTACTTGCTTCTGGTGCAGCTGGTGGACGGGTCTCTCCGCTTTGAGAGCCAATTCCAAGAGAGCGATTCTCTCTCGGGGGTTTCCTTCTTATACCCGAAGGGACTTCGTGCGCTTTTGGGTGGGCCTTGAACTTGGCCCCAATTAATTGGGCCGTATCTTGATCATTGGTATTGATCTTGACCAATAAAGGGGTGGGTGCCCTGATGGCTGGACGTGTCCTAGGTGGCCATTGGTCTTGCTTTGTTTACGCTTTTGGTTTGGGGAACTGGCGCCGGGGTGTCTGGAGCTAGATCGGTTGCTTGAGTGTCTTTCCTTTGTTCCCAGAGATGGGCCATCAATATGTTAATTGACCTATAGTTTCAGTCTCATCTGGGAGTTGCCTTCTCGAATATGCATACAGGCTCTGTGCCTGCTTGCTTTCTTAACATTGTCCATATTTCCCTACAGTCATTGCGATCATCCATTTTGTATTCTGGAAGCGGCCTTCCCAGATGGAAAATTAAATAAACAGTACAAGAAAATTAAAACAAGCAAAAAGTTTAGTTTCTCGGATATGAAAAGTAGGGCGTCGGGTGGGAGAATTGGTGGCGAGCCGCGTGAATCGCGCCACGCCGCCCCGACGCCATTGGTGCCGGTGTGGTTGGCGCGGCACCGGTCACGGGCTGCCCTATGCGGCCGGCCCGCCAATTCTCTGGCACGGATGGGCCAACCTACCGTACGAAAAGAGCCAAGTCCCGCCAGTGCTGATCTAACCTGCTCTGGGCCTGCGTGACCTCAGCGTGTAAGGGTCGGGTGACGGACTTTGGGAGGGAAGGCGGGGTCCGACCTCGGGGGGGGGGGGGGGGGGGCTCTGATGTGGCCTGGCCTGCGATCAGGGCCCACCGATCGGCGGGCCAGCCTCTGCGGCTGGGGGCCTCCTTTCCTATGTGCCGGCCCCTGTAGTCCTGCGCCATGTTGCGTTGGGGCCGATGCGTTCAAGGAGGCCACTGTGCATGTGCGCGTTGGCGCCGGTGCCACTGCACATGTCCTCGTTGACGCCAGCACAACTGCGCATGCGCGGATCCCGCGGCGCACAGTTCGCGAACCGCTCCAGCGCCGTGCTGGCCCCCTGTTAGGGCCAGAATTAGTTGTGGGATCTGCCTGTTCACGCCGTTGTAAAACGCGACGGCGTTTACGACGGCGAGGACACTCTGCCACGGGATGGGAGAATCCCGCCCAGGATCTTGCTTGGAACATTTTTGGAGCCTGGTCCAACTTGAATTGTTGTTGTGTTCATTGTTTCCATACACAGTACAACTGAGAGTTACTATAATGTTAACTTGCCTTCTCTAGCTAAAAGTAAAAGAAAATTTCTAAATTGATTCGTGTTGCATATTATTAATCCCACAAATTGTTCCCAATTGCACATTCTCCTGCTTGGCCCAGCAGGCTTTCTGGAACATTATCAGAAAGTCAATATGATATGCCAATAAAGTGATAAACTCACAGCCCTGAGTCCTCAATTCAGATTAGACTGAGATGCTCTCATTTGGGATGATAATGGACAGACAGCCTGACTCCATGCTGGGATAAACGGCATGTAAAAAAAAAACCCACCGTGCCCTGTCCTACAGTCTCATGCTGTTATCAATGCCCCTGTCAGCCAAACAAGTAACATAGGACGACTGTGTCTGCAAAATAAAAACTGTCCTGGGATAACATGTATCTTACAACATTGTCTGACTTCATCTCATCACCATCATCAGCTGCCTGTCTCTCTCTTCCACTCACTGCGATTAAATTTCTGATTTTTAAAATTTAATTCTTGTTGTCCGTTTTACTTTACGTGCTTGAGCCCATCTTTTCAGTCAAATTCATTTTCCCAATATGGAATTATATTTTTCGCAAAAATAGTTTCTTTAATTCTTCAGAAAGGTCTTGCCATTTATTTTAACTTCCAAATCTTTTATGACAAGGAACTGGGCATGATTTACCACCCAACCCGTCACGCATTTTCCAGCGGCAGACTCGGCCCGCCAGCGGGATTTACTGGTCCCGTCATTGTCAACGGGATTTCCCATTGAGTGCACCCCTCATCACCGGGAAACCCGTGCGCCGGAGAGGAACAGGAATATCCCGTCGGAGTGAACAGCTGGTAGATCCTGCCCACTGTGTTAACGTGAACAGCAGCAAATATGACAGGTTTGAGATAATGCTCCTGATGACTCCCTAATGAGAGCTGCCATATTGAAGGGATATATTCCGCTTCTCCTTTCTTTCATTTAAAACTGACCCTTGAACAATAATCATTAGATTTGAGCTCGCACTACAAATTTCATTGAGATAGGCTTTTGAAAAAGGCAGATTGGAAGTGAAAAATACCTTTGGAAGCATTAGCGGTTATTTACTTTGCAGAGTCAGTACTCCTTACAGTAATGGCTCTCCTTTAAAAGAAGATTGTGTTGCGATTTTTGTCCAAATTATTTGTTTTTGCTTTGGTCAGTAAAGGACAAAGGCAGCAGATACCTGGGAATCCCACCCCTGGAGGTATCCCTCCAAGTCACTCACTCGTTTTCCGGACTTGGAAATATATCGCCATTCCGTCACTGCCGCTGGGGCGAAATCCTGGAATTCCCTCCCTAACAGCACTGTGGGTATACGTACACGTCAGGGACTGCAGCAGTTGAAGAAGGCAGCTCACCACCACCTTCTGAAGGGCAATCAGGGATGGGCAATAAATGCTGAGGTAACCAGCGACGCCCACATCCCGTAAATGAATTATTTTTTTTAATGTGTTTTTTTTGACACAAGAACTGCTGCCCCTCTTGTACAGAGGAATGATCCCTGGACAGGGCATGCTGTTGAAGGCAGAATTTTCCCAAAGTACAAAAACATTTTCTCAACAGGACTGAAGTCTTTGTTCAAATGGAAGGGAAAGTATTCCAAACAACATTACAGAACAATAGTGGTATCTTTGAAAAGTTACTCGGCAGGAGTGTTAAAGGAGTGTAATTCAATCATCCACCAGATATTCTGTTTCGTTACCTTTAAACTTTTTTAAAAAAAAATGACATTTTGTGTAGTGCGGTATTAATGGACACACCTTTGTCTAATGGTAAATTGTCAGGCAATTGGAAGCAACGTGATAATGCCTGTGTGCTCCCTCCATCATTATTTACTGTTTGTCTCCTTGTTTAGCTTCCCAGAGGAGAGATAAATAGACAGACATGCAGATCTTTAAATTCCACCTCAGTCTCCGTTATTCCTAGCTATGGGACAAGCAAGGTCAGAAGGCAACATTTTAAAAATGCATGACATAAATATCATTCTGTAATTAATTACAATACATTGGCAAATGGTATTAAGCTCATTTAGCTTTTATGCATGACTACGGCATGACTTGTTTCACACATAATGTAATGTAGTTTGTAGATAGGGTGACAGCGTCTAACGGTGTTGATTAATGTCAATCGCAAAAGGTTCAAAAGCCTCAGGCAGTTGAGGAATATGCCTTCCTTTGGTGCTCAATACAATTGTTGACTAGCCTACAATCACAAACTTTTACAAACTGGCTGATGTTTGTTTTGTCAATCATTTTAAAAGCAGCATCAAGTTGCTTTTTCTCATCTGGGCATTTGGATTGAATCAAAGACCAAATATATTACAAAAAAATTCACAGGAGACATCAAAATTCGAAGGGATAGACCCAGATATTTGATTGAAATTCAGGGAAACTATGCTGATTAATGTTGATTAATCAGTTCAGTGTAAAAATATTGGTCGGGTGCTGATAAGGGACATGCAAGTTTTACCTTTTCCATGAATGTTTGACTATTGGGAAACTGGAAAATGAACTTCACCTGTCAGGCTCCATGACATGTACAGAACTAATCTGAATCAAATTTCTGTTTCTCCAGGATGTTCGTTGGAAATACAAGCTTGATTGGGATGGCAGGAATAAGCAGTAAGCTGAATTCAGGCTTTGGATAATGTGGAATTCCGGGTCCGCTGAACCTATAAATGTAGTATACGTACCAATATGTTGGTACGTGAGGAAGAGCTTGCATTCAGATAGCACCTCAGGATGACTCGAAGGACTTTGCAGCTAATGACACTCTTTTTGAAGTGTATTCACCATATGTGGAAAACAGAATTACATAATCTTAAAAGTGCAGAAGAAGGCCATTCAGCCAAGCGTATCAGTACTGACTCTCTGGAAGAGCATTCTTCCTAATCTCACTCCCCACACAGGAGACAATTTGCACACTGCAAGTTTCTGCAAACATGATCAAAATAATGACCAGTGTGATGAATATAAGAAATTGGTTGGAAACGGGTGCGGAGGCAGATATCTTAGCCTTCGCCTCGTTGATCGCCCGAAGGCGGATCCTGCTGGGATGGAGAGACCTGGCGTGGTGGGGGGACCTGTTGGAATACTTGACCCTTGAGAAGGTTAAGTTCGAACTGAGGGGAAGCTCGGAGGGGTTCTACAAGTCATGGGCACTATTTATTATGCACTTTCAAGAACTGGATAACATCGGACATTAGTTGCGGTGGGAGGGATGGGTGGGTGGGTTGGGGGGGAGGGGGGCTGTGTATGTTAAAGATGGCTATGGGTAATCCCTGATACCTTTTTTTGTCATTTGTTTATGTTAACATGCGGGCTGATGTCTGGGGCATGGTGGGAAGATGGGATCGCTGTTATTGTAATGAGGTTTGAGATATTTGTTGTTGGTTATTGTTTGTTGTTGGTGGGTGTAAATTCGGGAGAAAAATTGTGAAAAAGGAGGAGAATAAAAATATTTCACAAAAAACAACCAAGGCTAAAATGTCCGCTAGAAGTGTTATTAAAAGTGAGGTAATCAGGGATTTTTGCAGGGGAAGTGTTTGCAGATAGAAAGCTAATGTAATGCTGTAACAGTTTGAACCTAGCTAAACAAATCAAGGCACAGCTTGTAACAAAAGGCATAATAATGCTGTGTGTTGTCTGTGCTGCGGGTGTAGCTAATGGGAGGGGTCAGGTCTGTATGAGCAAAGGAGTTGCTTCCAGGGCTCCAAGCTCAGCAGAAGGTTTTCAGCTTGGTCCTCAGAATTTTCACAGTAACCTAATTGCAGTGTTAATGCAAACCTACTTGTGACAATAATAAAGATTATTATTATGAAAGCTCCTCTCTCCAAGGACTCTGCACCTAAGATAAGCAAGTAAAATCTGGTTGTTAACTTTATACATAAGTGGTATTTGGGCTACTCACTTACAATGTAGAGGCAGGTTTCAGGAAGCAAGATGGTGTACCTCTTAACTGCAAAGTTATTTATTCGTTGCTAATGTGCTTCATTCTGTGTTTAAATTAAAGTTTGTTTTAGTATAAAAGCTGCCTACTGGTCAGTATTATCATTCCTGTGGTGGAGCAACATTTCCTCACAATTTTACCAAATGCAAATAGTTGGGTTCTAATCCGGGATCTTAACCAAAATTAGGGTTCTGGTCGGGATCCATAACATCACACAAGAAATAGAAACAGGAGCAGGCCAACAGGCTCTTCAAGCCTACCCTGGCATTCAATACAATCGTGCCATCTTTAACACCAGATAATCAGGGGCTGGTTTAGCTCACTGGGCTAAATCGCTGGCTTTTAAAGCAGACCAAGCAGGCCAGCAGCACGGTTCGATTCCCGTACCAGCCTCCCCGGACAGGCGCCGGAATGTGGCGACTAGGGGCTTTTCCCAGTAACTGCATTGAAGCCTACTCGTGACAATAAGCGATTTTCATTTTTTCATTTTTTTCATCTGCTCCTTTTGTGATGCTAATTGAGGGATAAGTATTGTGGGTGACCCCAGTGAGAAGCCCTTTTCCCATCTTCAAATAATGCCATGGGATTCTTGTATCCATGCGAGAGGGTAAACAAGGCCTTGGTTTAATCTCTCGTTCTAAAGACAGCCTCTCTGTTGATGTAAACCCAGATTGTGTTCAGATTTGGTATTCTTTTTTTGTCTGCATTCACCAGCTATGCCTACTGTATCAGTTTGATCCAAGAGCAACTAACCCATTCTGGATTCCAAAATGAACACAAATAATCATTGGGCCAAACAGTCAACCCGGCCACTGAATTTGTCCACATTTGTAGAAGTGCCCATTTGTATTGCTGTTATTTTTGATCTGAACTGAAATCTCAATGAACTAAAGAGGACGTATGGGAAGGAATTTCACTCGGCTTCACTGTTGATGTGGAACAACCAGCCCAGAAGATTGGGGAGGATTAATGACGTGCAATTATTCTACCCGCATTGAGCATCACAGTTAATATGTTGTATGGCACCAAGCTTTCCTGATACTTGCTTCTGACTAATTGAAGACAATTATATATTTATCTTTGCCCTCAAAGCCACCTCACTAAGCTCTGCGAGGTCTGTTGTTTCTTCTCCATGCTGCCCTCGTGCCTCTCACTATTCCTCCCCGGAGGAAACCCACGCAGACACAAAAAGAACGTGCAGACTCCACACAGACAGTGACCCAAGCCAGGAATCGAATCTGGGATTGTGGATCTGTGAAGCAACAGTGCTAACCACTGTGCTACCATGCCGTCCCTTAATCCTTCATTCTGAGCCATTTCCTTGGCTGCTTTGGTCAGTGGTAGTTTGCCATTCAATGCCTTTCACTCTCAGGGGAATAGTGACGAGGAAGGTCCCCAATTTACCTCACCTGCCATTGGCAGTAATCTGATTCACACACTAGCCACCTAATCAACTGAGCTAAGCAGACGCCGATTGAAGCATAGTCACGGCTAATATGTAGAAAACATGGAAGCCAATTTGCAAATAACAAGGTTCCAAGAACAGCAAGGAATCGACTTTAAGTAAAAATTATGTGTAAGTCAGAGAATGGGGGCGAACTCCCATGCCTCTTCTTCAAAATACTGAAAATCTTTCACATCCCAACCCAGGAGGAAAAAACAGTAAAAACGGGGAAATAAGAATACCAATCCAAACTGTTTATTTCCTTCTGGGAAATGAGCGTACAGCCTAGGTTTGACAATTCATCTGAAAGGCAGCACCTACAACAGTACAGCAGTCTCTTAGAATTGCAGGGAATAATGGTTTGGATTAAATGCTAAAAGGCCCATGATTGAATGGTGTCTCTTCATATATGCAGCATCCATGCTCTGGCTGTGTAGGAAACTACATAAATTTTGCTGAAGAAACTCTGCCAACAGCACTTAACATTTACAGAACAAAAATAGTTTCCAATTCGAGTTCTGGAGAGCTACCAGAGGGAGCCTGAAAACAGTTAAACCCCTGACAGCCTTTTGAGCGAAGGATAATGGCCGCATTGCCATAGAGATAGTTGAAGGTATCTCTCCTGATGAGGTGGGAGGGAGACGTGCACCAGGTGGCATGCACAGAATTCATGCTATCTTCTCCTGATTTGCACAGCAATTAACATCAGCATTTCTATTCTCTCACACTGAGTACGACAATTTTGCAGTTCATTACTTTCAAAACCAATTGTGGATTTGAGATGTCTGCTAATGTACTATTAATTGTATTCCACACTGTCTTCAGATGATGGTGCAGAAACTAATAGACTGTAGCAGGAACCAAAACACCCAGAATCATTGTTGACAGCCCAGAAATCGGTGATTGGGAATTTAAGGAATGAGCAGGGTGAGGAAGCACTGAATATTTTGCAGAATGCTGGTGAGGAATGCCAAAGAGATGGTGCTTGATCACGGGTGGAGGGGCATCATCTCTGCTGCTATCAGCTCTTCTGCCATTCCCATATAGGCTTATTGAACCAATGGACTATGTGGACAAATTCCCATACTGTGTGATTGCCAAAATGAGAAGGATCAATAATTGATTGGAGCAGTGAACCCTTTTTGTTGATATGAATATACGAAATAGGAACAGGAGAAAACCATTTGGTGCTTCAAGCCTGCTCCACCATTCAAATTGATCACGGCTGATCTGATTGTGAACCCAACTCTATATTCCCGCCTACTCCTGATAACCTTTGATTCAAGAATCTATCCAACAAAACCTTATTCAGTGACCCTATCTCCACTGCTCTCTGGGGAAGACAGTTCCAAAGGCTCATGGGCCTCTGAGAGAAAATATGTCTCTTCAGTGGGCGCCCCTTATTTCCAAACTGTGTCTCCAAGTTTAGTCTCTCCCACAAGGGGAAACATAGTTTCAACATCCCTTCAGGACCCCATATAATTCAATAATATCACATCTCATTCTTCTAAACAGACCCAGCCTGTACAATCTTTCCTCGTAAGATAACCGTGCAACCTCATCTTCCCCCCCTCCCCCACTCCATCCACTCCCTCAATGCCAGGCATCAGTCAAGTGAACATTCTCTGAACTGCTTCTAACACACTTAAATATTTTCTTAAATAAGGAGACCAATACTGTAACCTGTACTCCCGATCTAGTCACGCTAATACCTTGTCAGCTGTAGCAAAACATCCCTACTTTTATATTCATTTTCCCTCGCAATAATCAACAATATACAATTTACTTCCTGTGATGAATGTAGGAATATTTTAATATAAATTGTATGATATATATCTGTTGCAGTAATATTTTTAAAAATCCTAGTTTAACATTCTGATAGTTTGTGTTTACAAAAGGTTCAATTAAGATGTTGCAACAGTGAGATCATCATTCATTCCAACCATGTAGTTATTTACCTATATAAGGCTAAAATAGAATTGTGTTTATATAATGAAGGCTCCCTGGGGTTTAGATAATTGAGGGGTTGTATTAGCCATAGTAAGATGGTAATAAGCCAGTTAGTGGGGCAGTGATATTAATGGGATGAGCCAGGTCTGTAGCAAACAGTTGCCAAAGACAAAAGGACTGGCAAATGTGTCTGAAAGAGTTTCCCTCTCTCTCCAGTAGTCTTTCCAAGAAAGGTCTTTAGAAGTCTACAGCAAGTATCCCTGTGTTTGCTAACTTTATTTATAAGTGCTTTGTTTAATTGGAGATAGAAAAGGTATAAGTTAGTAGTCAAAGGGGTTTCCTTTTATTTTAAGAATAGTTTAACTCCTAATTGAAAAGCTATTTTTCTGTGAGGTTGATGTGTTTAATCCTGTGTTAATAATAAAGTTTGTTTTAGTATAAAATATATCTATTGGTCAGAGTTATCACTCCTGGGGTGAAGTACCCTTTCCTCACAGTTGTACAAATAAAAAAAAGTGTTGGGGGTTCTTGTTCGTTCGCCTAACAAATATTTGGATCTGGTCCAGGATCTTAGTATTTCTTGATACATTGGTACCAGTGGCAACTGAAGTGGGCAAAACATTAACCCAATGCATGGCACATGGTTATGATAGCAGCCAGTGGGTGGATGCTGGAACCTCATAGACATGTACTCTTCACTCTCCTCCAGATGTGTGGGCTCCCTCTATATCTTTCTTTCACTTTATGTACATTTGAAACATGTTAATCCACCGGAAAAATGCTCTCAATGTCTCCTGCCTCTGCATGGGGGAAAAAAAGTGCAAATTAAACAAGCGTAAAAACTTACCTAACATCGGGGCAAGCAGGCTAAGTTAACCCTGCCCCATTAGTTTCCAGCGCTTCCATGAAAACACTTGTAAAAAAAAATGCGTCAGGTATTTAAACATAGCACGCTTTCAGCGCATATGTACGTGCATCGGGATTTACGCATAGTCCCAACACAACCTCTGTGCATCAGAAGATTGTACGGAAGTTCTGGGCCATTTTTTTTTAAAGCTTTAGCTTGTTGAGAGGTTGTTAATTCCATTAATAAAGTACTGTATAAAGTGAGCTTGGACTCACAGAAAGTGAAAGAAAGATTTTTTTTAAAATTTAGTTTGTCATGAGGATGTTAATTCCATTAAAGGAACTATAATCGATAGAGTGGGTTTGGAGTGTATGTAATCCTCGGTGATCACTCGCTAACGAGTGTAACTGTCCACCTGAGAAACTCTGTTACTGGTCATGGGTTCTGTGGGTTCTTGCGTGGCTCATGCGCCTCACCTTCGACTGCAGGTATTTCCGGGAGGTGGGATCGCTGGCATTCCTTTCTAAGGCTCCTTTTCCAGGCCTGCGCTTGCCGTTGGGTGTCCTTGAAGAGTGTGTCCCTTCAATCAGAAGGTTCCTATATGTAGACCTTGTCTAAGCAAGCATCTTCTAAGCGTTGATGTCTATGTTGCATTTATTGAGATAAGCCTTCAGGGTGTCATTCAAGCATGTATTTGTCCTCCTCTTGCTCGGGAACCTTCCTTGAGGTGGACAAAGGAGATTATTTTGGTAATTGGGACTCTGACATCCTCAGTTCATGACCGACCCAATGGAGCTGGTTTTGGAGATCATGACCTCGATGCTGGTGCTCTTGGCTCATTCAAGGATGCTGATGCTAGTACACCTGTCCTCCCAGCTGATGTGGAGTTAAAGTATATTTGGATTTGGAATGTATATTAAGCTGTGCTGTTTAAGTGTCTCCCTGATGTAATGTTGATCCTTACAAGCCTCAGTGATTACTTGAAATGCTTTAACAGTGCTTAACACCTTAGTTGGCGCATGCAAACCTCCTGTAAGCTAATGTTAACTATCTCTGTGAAAGGTATCGCAGAATCCAGTGAAGATTCAACATCTAGAGTAAGGCGACATGTCTGCTTGGTGAGGAAGAGAGTCAATTCCCCACCCCTTAGAGTATATAGGCAAAGGACATCCTGAAATGATGTCAGAGGAGGTGTGCGCCAGGAGACTGCGCTTCAGCAAGGAAGTAATGGGACACCTTTGAGAAAGAGTGAAGGAAGACCTGAAGCCGAACTCCAACTGCCGCCCCACCTTAACAGTGGAAATGAAATTCACGGCAGTTGTAGAATATTGTGCATTGCACAACTTTGGCATGGACTGAGCGCTCACCCAGAAGATGACTTGCCACCAGAAGTGGAGGAGCTGGAGGAGGGCAATATGGAGCCTGATGCAGACATACCTCCAGGTGCAGCTGTGCAAGCCCAGGCTGCAGGCGACACAAGGGCACTATGGGTTCACGTGGCAGATGCTGCTTTTGGGCATTGAATCTTCCCCATCCCCGCTCCCCTCCGCCTTCCTCTCCCCCCTCCTCTCCCTCCCTATTTACAGAAAGACAACAGAACTATTGTGTTCAAGAAAAAAAATGTATTTTATTGATGGTTGTGTTAAAATGAAAAGACATATTTTATTGCAAGAAATTTGGAAAAGTTGATGTTAAACTAACTGCAATACAGCAGCTGCTAATGTTAAATCTTAAGTTAAATGTTCAGATGGCATCAAGTATTTATAACATTATTTTTGTTGATAAATGTATTCCATTAAACTTTACAAACGTCTTCAAATGTCTTATTAAAATATCAGATGCAACATTTAATTATGAGATCATTCTAAACGAATAAGATAATTGAAGTAAATAAGGTAGAAATATAATAAAGATAAACCCAAATTTATCTTTGGGGGGGGGGGGGGGGGGCACTTTTTCAAACTTATGACCAAGTCAAAACCATGTTGTAACGGCACTTTATGACCCCTCCTGCATGTCTAGAAGGAGACCGGGGCCTGGATTCTCTGCCACTCGTCGTCGATAGTGGGACTCCCGATGCAGAGAATCGGGCATCCGGGTTAAAAACAGGTTCATCACCCGCTCTGGCAGCGGGATCGGGTGCTGATGTAAATGATGGATTTGCATCCACTTAGTGGGCTGGGCACCATATTCTCTGGGCCCGGGTGATTCTCCGGTCCTCTGGGCCTGAGGCTGCTGCCGGAGTCGGAACGTTTGCCACGATTTTTAAGCGCTGGTGAGTGCGCACTTTTCTCACTCAGTCTCGGCGGACCATGGCTTCCTGCCAATGCACGGGAGTTCTAGGCCACTGTTTCCTCAACCAACACTATCAAGTAAAACACATCAACTGGACCCTCATTCCATTTTCTGTTTCTGGTACTTAAATTTTTGTGGTGCTTTGTCTCCATAACAACTGTAACTGTAGTTCATAAATAATGCTTTAATGCATCCATTGCATTGATACGGTGCTACACAAATGCAGATTCCTCCCTTAGAACAATGAAGCCGAGTTTTAAATTTGGCACAATCAGAAATCCAGGTTCAAATTGCGTTTGAAATTGCGTCAGCTTTCCAAAGTGAAGTTATAGTTCAACTTTCTATTCAAAGTTATTTGCATAATCACAAATAGACCCAATGCAATCAGGCAGCATTTCAGAGTATAATTGTTTATTTTTCTCCCTAAAAAATAATCCTTGATTTATTTGAAAGTGAGAATCTGGTGCAGTTGAAAATGATGTTTCACAAAAACTATAAGCATTTTAAATAAGAGTGTTTGGCCGCGCATTTTGTAAGTCCTGATTGCTTCAAAACTCTACGCTGAACCATTTACTAGTTCATTGGTAAACCCAAGTCAGTTTCTTAGTGAAGAAATTCTGTTTAATTACTTTTGTAAAGTCTCAGGCAAGCGACCACTTTGAAGTGATGTCTGTAGCTAAAGATTTGGTTTTATTTGGGTTACTATCCACTCCTCCTACTGCCCGAAGGGTCTCCTGCACTCGGCCCTCACCTGGGCCGGGTTATTTATAAACCAGCAGTCCGAGGAAAAGCGGGGTTAGCCCCGCCCCCTCACCTGAGTAGATCATATTCAGGTGATGCTGCAGGGACTCTGATGTTGCAGATCTCTGGGTCTCCTGTAGGGTTACAACACTTTTATACTTTGAAAAGCTGCCGAGTTATATCTGCGTACCTTAAAAAACACAGGTGAGGAGCCACATTATAGGGTCACAAACAGGTGCCATTGGTAGAAAGCTGCCAACCTGATTAATTGGCCAATTTTGTTGGCATGGTCAGCTTTCACCACAATTTTTAAAATAATAATAATAATAATCTTTATTGTCAAACTAATGTCAAAGACCGTGGAACTCCAATTTGCATTGGGTGTAACTTGCACTTGGAAATGCCTCAAATGGCACAAACCAGTTGATCCTCTATAGGTTTAACATCCACCAAGTGTAATCTAAAAGAAACAGTGGGCGAAATTCTCCGTTTGAGAGACTAAGTGCTGACGCCGGGACTGAATTGCATGGGGTTCACGTTTCCGTGGGGGATGCCAATTCCGAAGCAATTCCGGACTGATGTGACCATCAATTCACTAGACACACGATTGGAAGTAAACTGTGGTTTTTTTTAAAATGTTTTTTAATTGAGTTTTCATATTTTATATACAACATACTACAAAATATTAGAGAAAAAAAAACACACAAAAATTAACATGTATATTTACAGGTAAGCATCTTCATAATAACAATTGTGGATGCTCCCTTTAGCCGGCATACATATTTTACATTGCCCAATATGGCCGAGGCACATGTTTATAGGCATTTATTTATAGTTTGGTTTTGGGTCTTAGCTTGCCATCAACCCCCCATAACAAACCCCCCCCCCCCCCCCCCCCCCCGGCTACCTTCCCCCGATTCCCGTCCATTTTCCCCTGATTCTTGGCCACCCGGCTATTCTTCCTCTTGTTCGTTGGCTACAAACAGGTCCCGGAACAATTGCATGAATGGCTCCCACGTTCTGTGGAAGCCGTCGTCTGACCCTCTGATGGCGAATTTGATTTTCTCCATTTGGAGAGATTCCGAGAGGTCGGACAGCCAGTCTGCAGCTCTGGGCGGTGCTGTTGACCGCCAGCCAAACAGGATTCTACTGCGGGCGATCAGGGAGGCAAAGGCAAGGGCGTCCGCCCTCCTCCCCAGGAATAGATCTGGCTGGTCCGAGACACCGAAGACCACCACTTTCGGGCATGGCTCCACCCTCATTCCCACCACTTTGGACATGGCCTCGAAGAAGGCTGTCCAGTACTCCACAAGTCTGGGGCAAGACCAGAACATGTGGGCGTGGTTGGCTGGGCCTCTTTGGTACCGTTCACATCTGTCCTCCACCTCCGGGAAGAACCTACTCATACGGTTTCTTGTTAAGTGGGCTCTATGTACCACTTTTAGTTGCGTCAGGCTGAGCCTTGCGCACGTGGAGGTGGAGTTGACCCTATGCAGTGCTTCGCTCCAGAGTCCCCACCCTATCTCCATCCCCAGGTCGTCCTCCCATTTCATTCTTGTTGCGTCCAGTACGGTGTCGTCCCTTTCTACCAGTCGGTCATACATGTCGCTACAGTTCCCTTTCTCTAGGATACTTGCGTCCAGTAGGTCTTCCAGTAGTGTCTGTCGTGGCGGTTGTGGGTACGTCCTTGTCTCCTTTCGTAGGAAGTTTTTGAGCTGCAGGTACTCGTTCCCCCCAGCTAGTCGAAATTTCTCTGTCAGTTCGTCCAGTGTTGCGATCCTGTCGTCCGTGTATAGGTCCCTGACTGTCAGTGCCCCCCGTCCTGCCTCCACCTTTTGAAGGTGGCGTCAGTCAGTGCTGGTGTGAACCTATGGTTGTTGCAGATGGGAGCCCTGTCTGACATTTTGGTCAGGCCAAATTGCTGCCGCAGTTGGTTCCAGGATTGGAGGGTGGCTGTCACCGCTGGGCTGCTGGAGTGTTTTTTGGGTGGGGATGGAAGTGCTGCCGTGGCGAGGGCCCGGAGGGCGGTCCCCATGCAGGAGGCCTCTTCCGCACGCACCCACTCGGCTTCTGGCTCCTGGATCCATCCCCTTACTCGCTCGGCTGTTGCCGCCCAGTGGTAGAATTGTAGGTTTGGGAGGGCTAGCCTCCCCCTGGATTTTGTTTTTTGTAGGACCTTCTTTGGGATCCTAGCATTTTTACCCCCCGATACGAACGCCATGATAAGTTTGTCCAGCGCTTTGAAAAAGACCTTGGGGATGTAGATCGGAATGGATCTAAACAGGAAGAGGAACCTGGGCAGTACGTTCATTTTGATCGCCTGGACTCCCCCCGCGAGGGAGAGTGGGAGTGTGTTCCATCTTTGCAGGTCCTTTTTTACTTCCTCCGTCAGGCTGGTGAGGTTCCATTTGTGGACCCCTTTCCAGTCATGGGCTATTTGGATCCCCAGGTAGCGGAATTTGTGTCGGGCTTGTTTGAACGGCAGCCCCTTTAGTGCTGCCCCCCCCCCCCCCCCCCCCCCCCCCCTTTGCGTGTGTACTGGGAAGATCTCGCTTTTGCTCATGTTGAGTTTGTAGCCCGAGAAGGCTCCAAACTCTTTCAGGAGCACGATGATTCCGTCCATGCTGCTTTGTGGGTCCGAGATATAGAGGAGCAGATCATCTGCATAGAGTGAGACTCTGTGCTCTCTGCCTCCCCTTCGGATCCCCCTCCAATTTTTTGCTGCCCTGAGCGCAATTGCTAGCGGTTCGATTGCTAGTGCGAACAGCAGCGGGGACAGTGGGCATCCTTGTCTGGTGCCCCTGTGCAGCTGGAAGTATCGGGTGTTGGTGTTGTTGGTCCGTACACTCGCCATGGGAGCGTTGTATAGGAGCTTTACCCAAACGGTGAACCCTGTTCCAAGCCCGAACCGCTCCAGTACCTCTATGGGGTATTTCCATTCGACTCTGTCGAAGGCCTTTTCTGCGTCCAGGGAGACGATCACCTCTTGTGTTCTCTCCCCGGAGGGGGTCATTATCACGTTCAGCAGGCGACTGATGTTCGAGGTAAGCTGTCTACCTTTGACGAAGCCCGTCTGGTCCTCTGCGACCACCTCAGGTACACAGTCTTCTAGCCTTTTGGCTAGGATTTTGGCCAGTATTTTGGCGTCTGCGTTCAGCAGAGATATGGGTCTGTATGACCCACATTCCGTTGGGGTAAACTGTGGTTTTAATAGTCTTATAACTAAGCCAGCCTGTGACCAGAGGAACTGAGAGCAAGCTTACGGCTGCAGAACTTTATACTTCCGGTTAGTGGGAGGAGCAATGGGCGGAGCCAAGGTTGGAATCGTACAAACTCCTCATCTCCCCCTATGGGCAGAGCCGCGCATGGGCTCACATACAGAGCCCACAAGGACACAATACAACGCAATGCAATACAGTGTGAATTACAATGCAGTATAATTCACCACACGGACTCTGCCCTCTTTGCTGCCGCCGTCGGTTTTTCTGGGGCCGGAATTGGCGCTGGAGAGCTTGACAAGATGGAGCTGCTTATTATCAGCACTCCATTCCCCACACACTCTCATTCCAGCCAAGACGGTGGCCCTGTGAAGAGCTCCCCCCCCCCCGGTGCGGGAATGCAGAGCTGGACTTGATGTTGGATCCAGTGGAGGAGAGGCGGGACACCCTCTTCCCCAGGGTGGGCAAGAGCCCACGGACATCAATCGGGTCTGGGCGGAGGTGGCAGAGGCGGTGAGTGATGTGGGCCTCACTAGGTGGACTGGTTTGCAGTGCGGGAAAAGGATGAATGACCTCCTTAGGTCAGCTCAGGTGAGCCACCACCTCTGTACTCCTGGCATCACTCCTGTTCCTCACTCCTCACGACACCACCCCCTCACTGCCTGTCCCCCGCCATCTCAGGGGCCAATCAAAAACCATCTTCCCGCATCTCCCTTAAATTACACCCTGCACCAAACCCCAACATACGTATTGTCCTCTTTGGCCAAATGCCTTGTACACACATGCCACCAGCTACAGATCCCCCACCCATGTAACTCACCTCCATGTGCCTTACCTCCATGTGCCTCACCTTGCCCTGGATGTGTACTCTAGGAAAAGGCGGTCCATAATCGGTAGGAGCAGAAGACCAGAGGGGGCGAACTGGATCTCGGGGCTCTCACCCCTGTGGAGCGGAAGGCAAAGGAGCTAGCCGGGGAGGTGGAAGAGGGGGGTATCTCCCAGGCGGATGTCGGAGTGGGACAACCAAATGAGTCCTATAACAAGTGTGTCACCCTTGTTCCCCAGACCATCCCTTCTCGAGATCTCACCATGTGTCTTTTGTTTTGTTTTTCAGGGACACCATCAGACCAAGCTGGCCCATCTGGGGTACCTCTCTCCCAGCCACAACTCAATCAAAACATGGAGGACCAGTCTGGGGACAACATCCGGCTTTCGGCTTTGCATTCGTCTGCACCCATCGCCATCCTAGTTACTATCACCTCAGTGGGCCATAGTAGTGAAGAAACTCCTGGGTCACCTTCTGATGTGCACACCACACATGCTGCAGCACATCAGTGGAGGTAGGGACTCCTGAGGGAGTGGGCAGCCGGAGATCTGGAAAGGACGATCCCATCACTGGTGGAGATGCAGACACAGAGCAAGGGTTTACAGGAGCGGGTATCAGCAACTTTCCAACATCTGCAGGTGCAATTAGAGGAGTCCAACTGTCTACAAGTGTAGGAGCTCATGGCGACAATGTGTGGTACCCAGGCCAACACTGAACGGGTGGCATCCATGATGGAAGCCTTGGATGAAAAAGGCACAGCCATGGTTCAAGATGTCCAAGACTGCGGCCGATGGCTGAGGCTCTGGACAGGAGATCCCAATCACTGGAAGCCATGTACTGGGCCCACATGGACATTGCTTACGGTGCTCCAGAGCTTGGCCCAGTCACAAAGAGTCATGTCTGAGGGCATCGAGAGCATTCGCTGGGCGCTGACTAACCTGGGCCAGTCACAGAGGGACATGACCGAGGCAGTGAGGGACATATCTCACTTGCTAAGGGTCATGTCACAGTCTCAGTGCTCCATGACTGAGGGCATTGAGACCCTGGTTGAGATGAGAGTGGGCCTCCAGGACTGGTAGTGCCAGGTGATGATGGAGCCTCTGAACATCACACCAGCTTCACCTCTGTCCCATTGAGTAGCCCGGGGGCCATCGAGCAGCCCGGTGGAGGAGGAAGTGAAGGGGCCCATGCCAGTGACTCCTGCAGGGGAAGTGCTGGAACACCTCCGCTTCTGAATCTCCCCCCCTCACCTGACATTGGTGCATCTGATGGGCAGCAGACAGAACAGAGTGGCATCTCGTCACCTGTGGCAACCAGAAGTGGGCCGGGCCTAACAAGGTCCAGGCTCTCCAGAGGGTGGATGCCAAAGGTATCTCAGTTCAGCAGACGAGATACGCTGCAGGCCGCCTCCACATCTGATGTACTGTCTGGGGTCACACCAAGAAGGAGTGGTAGGCCATGTAAGATAAGACAGTTAGACACCAGTTAAGTTGGCACAGGTGCAGCACATAGGTTAGAGGGAGGGATTAGGGCACAATACTGTAAATAGTCACGATTAAACTGGGGCAGCATGGTAGCATTGTGGATAGCACAATCGCTTCACAGCTCCAGGGTCCCAGGTTCGATTCCGGCTTGGGTCACTGTCTGTGCGGAGTCTGCACATCCTCCCCTTGTGTGCATGGGTTTCCTCCGGGTGCTCTGGTTTCCTCCCACAGTCCAAAGATGTGCAGGTTAGGTGGATTGGCCAGGCTAAATTGCCCTTAGTGTTGGGTGGGGTTACTGGGTTATGGGGATGGAATGGCCATCATATATGTTGTGATCACCAAGAGGATCACCAAGGTGGAATATGATCCTGAAGGCAGAAGTCAGACTTTGTCAAATGATGAGGAGCACCAGAACCCATCTCACAGCGACGTGTCGTCATCTTGCATCCCATGGACAAGATACGCTGACACTGCCAACCCAGGACCAACATTCTGTGGTGATGCGGGTAGGACCCTCGGAGGGAGGAGGGGAAGCTGGGGTGGTGGAATGGAGTGAAGGGGGAAGGAAAGGGGAGGATGTGAGCAACTATGGGGAAGGGGGCACCACTTGGAAGGGATTGATGGGGGGTGTTGGGGAGAGTATGGAGAGGTGGGACAGAGTGTCTCTGATGCTGGTGGCCAGGCCTCTTAATGAAATGAAATGAAATGAAAATCGCTTATTGTCTCGAGTAGGCTTCAAATGAAGTTACTGTGAAAAGCCCCTAGTCGCCACATTCCGGCGCCTGTTCGGGGAGGCTGGTACGGGAATCGAACCGTGCTGCTGGCCTGCTTGGAAAACCTAGAGGAGATGAGGTTATTCGGTGTGCAGTGGCCCTGGAGCACACATTGGGCCACCTGCTGCTCCAAGTCCAGTTCTTCCTGGCCATCTTATAGGCGGCACAGTGGCACAGTGGTTAGCACTGCTGCTTCACAGCTCCAGGGACCAAGGTTCAATTTTGTCCTCGGGTGACTGTCTGTGTGGCATTTGCACTTCCTCCCCATATTGAGTGGGATTCCTCTAGGTGCTCCGGTTTCCTCCCACTGTCCAAAGATGTGCAGGTTAGGTGGATTGGCCATGCTAAATTGCCCTTTGTGCCCAAAAGACTGAGTGGGGCTACTGGGTTATGGGGATAGGGTGAAGGTGTGGGTTTAAGTAGGGTGCACTTTACAAGGGCTGATGTAGACTCGATGGGCTGAGTGGCCTCCCTCTGCATTGTAAATTCTATGATCTTCCTGACCCTCCTCGTCGGATAAGGCCGGTGTTCTTTCTTCCTCCTCCAGCATGTCCCCCCTTTGCTGATGCAATGTTTGACACCGTCCTCAGGTTGTATTGGAGTTCCCCACTGGAGCGATCTTTAACACAACAATGCACCGGTCAATGCCGCTCCTAGTTGCAGCATGAGCATTGTTGTAGCGGTTCTCCGCCTCAGGCTGGGGCCTCCGGATAGGTATCTTCAGCCCAGACCACATTGGGTAACCCTTGTTGCCCTTTAGTCAATTCCTCATTCGAGAGAGCACCTTGAAGGTGTCTGAAACCAACGAGTGCACCAGGATGTAAGAGTTGTGCACACTGCCCAGGTATCGGACGCAGACGTGCATGATATTTGGCTGGTGGTCGTACATCAACTGCATATTCAGGGAGTGGAAGTCTTTCCTATTGATGAAGAGCACCCTCTGATGAGCCGCTGCACATAAGGAGACATGTGTCCCATCTATCACCCCCGAGACCTGCATGTCAGCGATGTTGGCAAATCCCGCTGCCCGGGCATCCTTGAGAGCCTGGTCCAAATTGACGTTTACACAGATCGCTGCCCAGACAAATAGGGCATCTGTCACGGCGCAGATGCACCTGTGAACGGATGTCTGCAAAATCCCAGACAGGTCCCCACTCGGCGCCTGGAAAGACCCAGACGCATAAAGGTTCAGTGCGACCATCACCATGATGGCCACCGGGAGTGGGTTCCCTCCTCCATGCCCCCACGGTATGTGGTGTACCACCATCTGGCACAGTCTCCTTGGATAACTGGAGTCTCTGGCGGCACACGTGCTCAGCCCCTCGAAGGGACAGGCGCTGACAGTAAGCTGGTCACTTGCTGTGACGCCTCCATCTCACCTCCTCCGCGACCTGTTGGATGGCCGGCTCTACAACTTCACCGGCTGACCCCTGCTCTTCTGTGGCAGGCTCCTTCTGTACAGGGTTCTCTCCGAGCTATCCCTGTCCCTCCAGCCTCCGTGTAACCGCAATGGCAGCTGTGGCCAGGTAGACAGTAAGCATTTCTGGCTGTACTCCGAAATCCATTCTCTGCAGGGGAGAAAAAAGAAGACATATTAATTAGCTTTGTTTACTTCCTGTACAGTAAAATATTTTGTTTAAAACGCGTCCGTTTGCGGTGCAATTCTTTCATTTAAAAAAAAAATTCCAATTAAGGTGCAATTTGGCATGGCCTATCCACCTCCCCTGCACATCTTTGGGTTGTGGGGTGAGGCACATGCAGACACGGGGAGAAATGTGAAACCTCCACATAGACAATGACCCGGGGCCAGGATCAAACCCATGTCCTCAGCGCCGTGAGGCGGCAGTGCTAACCACTGTGCCACCGTGCCGCTCCTGTTTCATTCAGTTACTAACTGGCAGTTTGATTTTCATTTGAAAAGTTAGTGATCTCCATAACAATAGCAATTAGTTCCTCAGAACGCTAATCAAGTCAAATGCTCAGCTGAAAGAGTTGGCTGAATGGTGAGTGCACAGTTCAGATGTGATCAGTGATTATGTAGCGTTACTTATTAAATAGAATAAATCCATTGTGTTTGTGTAATGCATTATCGAAACAGGAAATGGTTTCTTGCTGCGTAACTGGGTGACTTACATGGATATATTTCCCGAACTGTGTTGACAGTGTATAATTGGCTTGCAAAATAAAATGCCATGCTTTTTCATACTGAGGCACATATAGCCAGGTTACATTTGACTCTGCAGCCTACAGCTGACTGACGTCAGATTACCAAGAGCGGGATTCACCGTTCTCCAAAGTCAATTTCCTAATGGGCGATCGGGAGGAGAATCCCTTCCGACGCCAAAATCGGGGCGGCGCTGGATTTCTATCCTCCGCCCCCTGCGAAATGGCGTCATCGCATCGCGCGCCGCATGCCGTTGGAACGGCGTTGGTGCATCACCTGAAGGCCTTCCCCTGATGCTCCGCCATCGATAGGCCTGGGTTCCCGGCCACACGGGGGACTTGTGGTCTCAGCAGTTGGGAACCCGGCATGGTGGCGCCAGAGTCGGGCAGGAGACTGGCTGGGGAGGCTTCCGCGAAGGCTGGGGAGACTGGTGGGGGTTGGCCAGGGGGTGGCCAGTGGGACACTATTTGGCAGGTCGGGTCCACGCACGGCCGCCGCCATGTTTTACGGCACGACCGCTGGTCGCCGCCGTGCACATGTCCGGCCACAGACCTAGCCATTCCCCTGGCGTTTATATCATGGAGCCGGGAGTTTTACTCAGCTTGGCTGCTAGTCCCTCACCGGTCGCAGGAAAGGTGAGGGTTTGACGCTAATTATGCCGTCGCAAAATGCCACAGTTCCCATGCCGGCATCGGCACATCGCCTCCAAAACGGTAAATCCAGCCCCAATAGTTCAATCAAAGGGGTAGGTTTAAAGGAGTGCCTTAAAAGGAGGAAAGTGAGGTGGAGAGGTGGAGTGGTGCATGGAGCATATGTCCCACAGCTTGGGGCAGCAGCAACTGAGGGAATGGCCACCAATTGACAGAGAGCTTTAAAAGCTAGACGAGGACCAGGAGCCAGTGTAGGTCAGCGAAAACAGGGGGGATAGAGGAATGGAACTTAGTGTACATTAAGAGACAAGCAGCAGAATTTTGGATGATCTCAAGATTACGGAGGGTAGACCATGGGAGACCAGCCAGGAAAGTGTGAGAAGAGCCAAGTCTAGTTGTACTTAAAGCATGAATAAAGCTTTCAGCAACAGATGAGCTTAGACAGGACAAAATGGGGTGATGTGATGGAAGCCAAATTAAGATTCTCAGTGATGGCGCACATATAAGGTCGAAAACCCATCTCGGGTCAAATGTGACACCAAGGTTTATGAAGGGATGCAGCCATAAATATGGAATTGGAATTTTAAGAAGAGTAATTTTCCTATGAAGTAGGGATTAAAGCAGAGTTCATCTGCGGGACAAGGGTTCAGGAATCTATAAACTTACCCGGCATAATTATGTGCTCAAAGACACCAACATCTTGTTGCATGGGACATGGTTTATCCCCTAATGCAGGCATTGTCAAACTCAGGGGCGTGACCCGCGGGTGGGTCGCAGGCGGGTGTCGGGAGGGTCGTGGAGCCGTCGTCGCGGTGCTCCAGATTGCGCAAATCCGCACGCAACAGCCGGCTTTTAATAATGCTGGCTCGAACGGCCTTCAAAATGGCCAGGAACAGATTAAAAAGAATTTGGTCGCACTGAGCATGCGTGCCTGATTATCGGTGCGCTTGTGTATGCCCATGCGCACCGATGATCGGGTATGCATGCGCAGTGCGGCCGCATTTTTAAAATATGGTTGCAGCCTTTTTTTTTCAAGTTCGGGGGGGGCCGAAGGGACCCAAAACCATTTCCTCCATTTTTGTCAGCAACAAACAAGGTAACAGAAAATGGTGGGTCGCGCAGGTCGGCCGGGTTGGGTCCCGAAGGTTGGCCGGTTGGTAAAAATGGGTCCCCGGAAAAAAAGTTTGAAAAACACTCTCCTAATGCAAGGAGGTTCTCAAAAAAACAGGAATTGGCCTTTACACCACCTTAACAAGTCATTGATAAATTGGAAGATACCACAATAGATAACCCTTAAGAAGCCCTTAAATCAATTGCCAGCTGAATCCTGGAAACTGAGTATGACAAGAAACTGACCACCTACATCACTCAATATCTTCTTTGCTTGAAGGGTGTTGGCGGAAACCAGGACTGTTGTCCTGAATGTGTGTTTAACATGCTTCCTTCTGGTTCCACTCTTATGGTATCATTATTGGACCCATACAGTAGGAATTGTAGATTCATTGGATTCACACCAGCACCTCTCAAGATGAAGGTACAGTTACTGTAGTGTAATGACGCTAGTTCTGCTCTTCTTGGGATTGAAGTATTTGATGTGTTAGGCAGGTTGGTTCGATGTGGACTGTACTCGATGCAGGGAAGCTAGAAACAGACATCTAACACTGGAGAAGATCCAACACTGTTTTATTCAACGATAGAACTGATAAACATATTCAGCTGTGGGTCGACACTATACTGAACTGACTGGAGACCTAGTACTAGCCTGACCAGACTTACTGGCTGCCGCATAGTGTTTGCACCTGCTCGCTCGTGGACTCTGACTGTCTCAGTGGCTGGGTCCAGAGAAAGTGGGAAACCTGGTGCCCTCTGGCTTTATAGTGGTGGTGTCCTGTCTGGTGATTGGCTGCTCTGTGCTGTGTGCTTACTGGTCATCCTGTGTGTCAATCACTGCCTGTCTACATTTCATTATATGCAGGAGTGGATATTATGACATCTCCCCTCTTTTTTTTAGATAAATAAATATATATACATATGCCTGACTATATACAAAAGGAGTCTAAATGAACGTATATACATCGGAAGGTGTCGATAGTGCAGATACATGGTAAATGAAACAATATTTACAGAGGTTAAATCGATGAAGTCATAAAATGTACAAAAGTTCAGTCTATAGATTTAGTCTTTGTGGTGGGCGATGAATTCTTGTTGATCACCGCAGAGGTGGCTCAGGAGCCACCTGCACTTGGATAGGCGGGATCGCTGCCATCGCGGTGGTCGCGGGGGCCAGCAGGATTGCTGGCAGATCGGTGGCCTCGTGGCAGGGTACGTCCGGAGGAAGCGTCGTAGGCGGCGGCGCACTTCGGTCAGGTAGCGGATGTGGAACTCTTCGCGGTGCCCGTCTGTTGTGCCGTAGCAGGGAGCCATCATCCATGCGGACCAGGAACGATCTCGGGCCACTTGTTTGATCACAACAGCTGTGGCTGACCAGCCGCCCTCAGGCAACTGGACGTGACCATGATCGGCTGGAGCCAGCTTGGGTAGATCCGTGGCATGATCATCATATGTGGCCTTCTGTTAGGCCAGGGACTGCTGCAATTTTTATAAAACCGTGAGGTGGTCAAGGTCTGGAACATGGATGGCTGGAACTGTGGTCCTCAGAGTGCGATTCATGAGCATCTGCGCTGGAGACAACCCAGTGGACAGTGGGGTTGCCCTGTATGCCAGCATTGCCAGGTTGAAGTCGGAGACTGAGTCTGCAGCTTTGCACAGCAACCGCTTTACAATATGCACCCGTTTGACTTCAGGTAGTGGGGACTGGAGGTTACGTGACGGAAGTTGTGGGACTGTGCAAAATCAGACCATTCCTGGCTATCAAAGCAAGGACCGTTGTCGCTCATTACCGTGAGCGGTATTCCATGCCTGGCCAACGTTTGTTTGCAGGCTTTGATTACCACCTTCGACGTGAGGTCAGACAGTGCACCACTTCTGGGTAGCTGGAGAAGTAGTCGACCAGGAGTACGTAGTCACGCCCCGTGGCGTGGAAAAGGTCTACACCTACTTTGGACCATGGAGAGGGAGAGGTCACGATCTCGCGCTGTTGCAGCGTCTCCTTGGGTTGAGATGGTTGAAACTTCTGACAGGTAGGGCAGTTGAGGACTGTGTCGGCAATGTCCTGGCTGATGCCCGGTCAATAGACCGCCTCCCGAGCTCTGCGTCGGCATTTCTCGACCCTAAGGTGACCCTCATGGAGTTGGCCCAGCACCATAGCCTGCATGCTCTGAGGAATTACGATCCTATCGAGTTTCAGAAGGATTCCCTCCGCCACCGTCAGGTCGTCTTTTACGTTATAGAACTGGGGACATTGTCCCTTCTGCCAGCCAATTGTAAGGTGCTGCATCACATGCTGCAGCAGAGGATCCTTGGCCGTCTCCTCACGAATTTGGACCACCTGTTCGTCAGAGGCTGGAAAGCTGGTGGCACACAACTGCACTTGCGCTTCTATGTGGCAGATTAAGTCACTTTGTTGTCATGATGTGGTAATGGACCTGGACAGGGCATCTGCAACGATCAGCTCTTTGCCTGGCGTGTAAACAAGTTCGAAGTCGTAGCGGCGTAGCTTAAGAAGAATTCGCTGTAACCGAGGTGTCATGTCATTTAAATCCTTCTGGATTATGTGGACTAGAGGCCTGTGGTCCGTTTCTACCATGAATTTTGGCAGGCCATAAACGTAGTCGTGAAACTTGACTATCCCTGTCATGAGGCCCAGACACTCCTTCTCAACCTGAGCGTACCGTTGCTCAGTGGGCGTCATGGCCACTGGAGCCCAGGACGAGCAGTCATCTCGCTGAAGGAGCACCGCCCCAATGCCATCCTGCTTTGATAATCACATTGTCCACGTATACTCGCACTCCCTCGATACCCTCCATCATCTGCTCCATGATGCGGTGAAATATTTCAGAGGCAGATATGATACCAAAAGGCATCCGGTTGTAGCAGTAGTGACCGAACGGGGTGTTGAATGTGCACAGCTTGCGACTGGACGCGTCCAGCTGTATTTGCCAAAAAACCTTGGGGGCATCTAGCTTAGCAAAGAATTTGGTATGAGCCATCTCACTGGTCAAGTCTTCACGTTTTGGTCTCGGGTAATGCTCCCGCATGATGCTGCAGTTTAGATCCTTAGGGTCAAGGCAAATGCAAAGCTCTCCTGACGGCTTCTTTACGCAAACCATGGAGCTGACCCAGTCTGTTGGCTCTGTGACCTTCGATATGATGCCCTGGTCTTGGAGGTCCTGTAATTGCTTCTTCAGACGATCCGTGAGGGGTGCCAGCATCCGGCGTGGTGCATGAATGACAGGGGTGGCGTTCGGCTTGAGCAGAATTTTATATCGGTATGGAAGCATGCCCTTTCCATCGGAGATGCTGTGGTACTGCGTGATAATGTCATCTATGTCGGCTTGCAAGTTTCCATCAGGTGATGATGCTGTCATGTGAGAGTACCTTTAAGAAATGGATGTTTAAGCAATGTAGCTTTAAGAAATGGAGCAGCTCATATTACTGAAGTGATGTCAGAGGGTGAGGGTAGCTGAGCTGAGATCACTTCTGCTTTTTGGGAGTTTTAGTTTCAGTTTTGAGAAGAAGAGCTTGGGTGTGTCTGTGTTTGCAGTGAGCTGGATCTGCTGTGATATCTGCCAGGAAAGACTATCTCTGAATCATTTGGGTGATTTAAACTAGTAAATAGTAATGTATTTAACCTGATGTGTTTCTGTTTAAAGGTGTTACGTCTTTTGGAGGTTTGAAGGAACATTTTGAGGGATTATTTAGTGTTGTATTATTTTTGGGGTTATCTTTGAAGTAAGGGGTGTTAAGGGATCCAATGTTTATGTAAAAAGGTTAAGTTGAATTCATGGAATAAACATTGTTTTGTGTTTAAAAACCCACGTGTCCATAATTGTAATACCACACTTGGAGACCAAGCCGTGTGCTTAAAAAGCAACAATACATTAAAAGGAGAGGTTGGTTGAACTCCATGATATATTTTGGGGTTCTGAAAACGCCGCTCCCATAACAATGACATGGTGTTGACTCGCTGAACCAGGTTCAGGAGCTTGCAGGCACGAGCACTGAGCAGGGATGCTCTGTCAGGCCCGACCATTTCAACCCGCAGTGTTGCCTTGATCCCCTTATTGGATAACCCTAGTTGACACGAGCCACTGGCAGCTATGGCATTGCTATTGTAGTCAAGGAGCTGGCAGGCCGGTGGAAGAATGCTTGGTCTGGTGCGGATGGTGTCGAGGTCGGATTTTGAGATGAGGTTCGCCGATGTGCCGGTGTCCAGTTTAAATTGGATGAGAGCCTTGTTAACTGTGAGGACAGCACACCACTCGTCGTCGGGATCCACACTGAGGATCGAGATGTGTTTCGTTTTTGTGGTGGAAGGCAGTGCATGTGTAGTTATGATGCCCACCCGGTATGGGGTCTTGAGGCACTCAGCATCAGGGTCTGTTGGGCTGTCGAGATTGAAATCAGGCATGCCTTGTTGTATTGAGTGGACACTTCTGCGCCGCAGCTGGGATCGCTGGCTGCTGAACGGTGGAGCAGATCTACAAAGGGCTGCGCAGTGGCCAAGCTTGCCACACTGGAGACATCGGCGTCCTTTTGCTGGACATTGCCGCTTTAAGTGGGCAGAGCCACATTTCAGACACGTCATGACGCCGACGTCAGCGCGTTCCATGCGCCATCGCGCATGCGGAGTGCGGTCAGTCGACGCACACACCTGCGCAGTCGGGTTGTCGGTCTCGTCGTCCACTCGGTCATGGCACGCATGCGCAGCAACCCGGGAAAAGCGCAAAATGCTCAGGCCATGCATCTGTGCGATGGCCTGCACCCTTTCCGCCTCGTGGGAGGCCAGCTTTGCAGTCTCTGCCGCCCTGATGTGGGAGTAACGATTCTTAGCATGCTCATGGACAACGCACGTCTTGATAGCAACAGGGAGGGTCAACTGTTTGACTTTCAGGAGCTGCTGCCGAAGGGAGTTGGAGTGGACCCCGAAAACGATCTGATCCCAGATTATGGTATCAGCCATCGAGCCATAGTTACATGACTGTGCTAGGAGGCGGAGATGGGTCAGAAAGGACTGAAAAGGTTCATCCTTACCCTGAAGTCTCTGCTGGAAAACGTACCATTCAAAGCTCTCATTCACCTCAATGTCGCAGTGGCTGTCGAACTTCAGCAGGATTGTTTTAAATTTCGTTTTGTCTTCACCTTCAGCGAACGAGAGGGAGTTGTAGATGTGGATGGCGTGGTCCCCGGCGATGGAGAGAAATAGTGCGATCTTCCTGGCATCCGATGCTGCTTCGAGGTCGGAGGCCTCGATGTACAAGAGGAAGTTTTGCTTGAAGATCTTCCAATTGGCGCCGAGGTTGCCGGAGATGCGGAGCTGCGGAGGAGGCTGGATGTTTTCCATTTCACTGGATAGCTGCTTCCTGGTCAATGCTGATTCACTCGAGGTAGGTCGTCAGGAGCAGTATCACTCCGGTACCATGATGTGTTAGGCAGGTTGGTTCGATGTGGACTGCCCTCGATGCAGGGAAGCTAGAAACAGACGTCTAACACTGGAGAAGATCCAACACTGTTTTATTCAACGATAGAACTGATAAACATATTCAGCTGTGGGCCGACACTATACTGAACTGACTGGTGACCTTGTAGTAGCCTGACCAGACTTACTAGCTACCGCATGGTGTTTGCACCTGCTCGCTCGTGGACTCTGACTGTCTCAGTGGCTGGGTCCAGAGAAAGTGGGAAACCTGGTGCCCTCTGGCTCTATAGTGGTAGTGTCCTGTCTGGTGATTGGCTGCACTGTGTTGTGTACTTACTGGTCATCCTGTGTGTCAATCACCGCCTGTCTGCACCTCATTATATACATGAGTGGATATTATGACAGCATTGGCTCGGTAGCTTTTCTCTCAGGGATTTAAGGTAAATACTATTTTAAATATTGATGGACATTTTCATATAGCTTCTGTAACATAATTTAAACTTGGATTCTCTAATAGAAACAAGATTATACTTTATTTTGCTGGAACTTGCAACGTTGCAATTGTCTTGCCATCAAATGGGATTTGCATGTACAATTCTTTAAAAACTTTAATATAATTTAGAAAATATATTGTCTCATGTGGTCTTCTGTATCTAAACTGGACACTGCGTCTTCGTACAATCTTCAGTGGAGAGGTATATTATTGAGGTGTGGTGCCCTGAAGATTATAATAACTGGGTTTGCCTCCCAGCATTGAGGACCCGGGTTCAATCCCAGCCCTGGGTCATTGTCTGTGTGGAGTTTTCACATTCTCCCCGTGTCTGTGTGGGTTTCACGCACAACCCAAAGATGTGCCTGGTAGGTGAATTGGCTATGCTAAATTGCCCCGTAATTGGAAAAAATAGAATTGGATACTCTAAATTAAAAAAAATAATAATAATAATAACCGGGTTTTTATAATCTGGCTAAAATTTGTTGAAAGGGCTAAATGGAGGATGGTAATATTCTCTGGTGTTTCCTTTCCTTCAGGGAGAGTTGGATCAGTTCCTGAGACCCACTTGAGTGTCTGCAATGTCGGTCTTTCTCAAACCTAAGTGTGATCACCTGAGGAGTACGCCTAACCTGCAATAGTCTTGAAAAGGACTCGGATTGGAATCCACTTCAGTGAACAGACTGACATAATCTCTCAATGCTGCCATGGAGAGAGGTGGAGCCAATAGCTGAGGGACAGAGTTTGGGGTGGGGACTGAAAACAATGGTTTCAGTCTTTCTGATATTTAATTACAGTGCAGGCTGTTGGGTAAGCAGGCTGATAATTTAGCAACAGCGGAGGGGTCAAGAGAGCCGGCGGAGAGTTAGAGCAGGGTGTCATCAGTGTGATTATGAAAAGTAACACTGTGCCTGTGGATAATGTTATCCAAGGACAATAGGAGGTGGCCAAAGGAGGGATCCTTTGGGGATATTAATGGTAATGCTGAGGAAACAGGAAGAGAAGCCATTGTAAGTGTTGCTCAGACTTTGATTAATAGATAAGAATGGAACCAGGTGACAGTAGTCCCACCCAGCTGGACAACAGTGGAGAGGTGCTAAGAGGATGGTGTGGTCAACCATGCCAGAGGCTACAGACAGATCAAGAACGGTGAGCACGAAAGTTTACCTTTGTCACCGTTACATAGGATTTTAATTTGTGACTTTGGAGAGAGCTACTTCAGTACTGTGACAGGAGTGGATCCCTGATTGGAGAGGTTCAAACATGGAGTTCCAGGAAGGAGGGGAGGAGTTTTGGGAAGTGACAACATGATCAAGGACTTTGGTGGGAAAGGGAGGTTGGATATGGGATGATAGTTTTGCAAAAATGGTGGGTCAAAGGTTGGGACTTTGATGAGAGAGTTAACGATGGCAGATGTAAAGGAGAGAGTGAGAGACAGCTGACGGAAGAGAGACGTTTACAGTATTGGCTAACACGGGGAGCAGGAGAAGTTGAGTGAACAGCAATTTAGTGAGAAGTTGAAGCAAGAGAACAGGAAGTGGATCACACAGACAAGGTAAGCTCAGAGAGAGCTGGTGGGGAGGAACATTTTGATGGCCTACGGGGCTTTCTTGTCCTATGCCTTTCTGATATATTCTTCCCTGAAAATTCACAGGTATATGCATGTTGGATCGAACTATTCCACATCCCATCTGTTTGAATAGTCCACCTCCCATCTGTTTGAACCTCCTGAAGGATTGGTAGAAAACATATCCAATCTGCTGCCAATATTATAGATTTTATACCCCTGGCAATCTGAATGCTGCTCATGATGTCAGATGTTTCTGCTGGGTTTTTGTCCTTTGTGTGTGTAATCTCTCGCCATTTTCATCAGTGGTACTTGGTTTCTATCAAGTCGGTGCTCCCCTCTAAGGATTTTTGGGGAGCTAGCTGTACATTGCCAGTTATATTTGTTGCCATTGTAAAGTATCACACACATCTTAACACAAAGCGTTCACTTCTCAAGCATTAGGTTATCTCGCGACTGATCTCTGTTTCCAAAATCAGAATATTATTGGCTCAGATTTTTGTGGCCACTGGCAAAGACGTGGCTCAAGCCGTTCATTATACTTGCACTTGCTCACAGGTTTAGAAATTGTAGTTATTAACAATCCAAAGAAGAGCAGAGGCTTCTATAGGGGACCTGAGACCAATGTCAAAAGAACAAATCGGAATTGAGTTTCAGTTCACCATAGTGAGCCGTGCAGAGCCTCAACCAGGAAATACAAACCCGAATAATTAAGTGGGGATTGGTTAGCTCAGTTGGCTGGACGGCTGGTTTGTGATGCGGAATGATGCCAACAGCACGGGTTCGATTCCCGTCCCTTGTCCTGCCCTCAATCACTGCCAGTTAGCTCTCTCTCAAAAGTGGAGAGCAGCCTATAGAACAGTACAGCACAGAACAGGCCCTTCGGCCCTCGATGTTGTGCCGAGCAATGATCACCCTACTCAAACCCACGTATCCACCCTATTCCCGTAACCCAACAACCCCCCTTTAACCTTACTTTTTAGGACACTACGGGCAATTTAGCATGGCCAATCTACCTAACCCGCACATCTTTGGACTGTGGGAGGAAACCGGAGCACCCGGAGGAAACCCACGCACACACGGGGAGGACGTGCAGACTCCGCACAGACAGTGACCCAGCCGGGAACCGAACCTGGGACCCTGGAGCTGTGAAGCATTTATGCTAACCATCATGCTACCGTGCTGCCCTATGGTCATCAGGGACTAGCGTGACTTTCTCTCCATGTAGAGAACATGAAATAAAGGGTGGAAAAGAAAAGTGGGAATTAGAAACAGATGAAAAGTTATTTGTAAATCTCCAAGAATAACAAAAATTTGAAGGAATGAGACTCCAGGGCTGGATTCGCCGCCGCCGGGATGCTCAGTTTTGCCGGCAGCCCGGGGGTTTCCAGACGGCGTGGGGCTGCCCCACAATGGGAAACCCCATTGAGCAGCCGGCGAAATGGAGCATCCCGCCGGCGGGGTAAAACAGAAAGGTGGGACGAAGAATCCAGCCCCTGATATGTAAAAAAATTTCAGTGCCAGGGAGATTGATTTCCAATAATTGAGATATAAGACACTATTAAAAATTCACTTACAATTAAATAGACTAGACCCAAATTTATCTGACATTTCATTTTTAGTGGGTACCTTAAGGAAATACAGCAAATAAATCCATGCTCTTTTATGTTTTCAAGTGCCAATTCTCTTGGTGAAAAACTGGTAAAGCTTTTGGAGAAGTAAAACTCGGACAGCAACTCCTGGATATATGCATTTAACTGCGCATTTACTGTCATCCAATTTACCTTTTTATAATGGTGAATGCTGATAGCTTTACTGCTATTCCGACCGTTAAAGCTGGACCATTTGTATTTTGATCTTTGAGTACTGCAGGTAGCATTTGTGCCCCCAAATCACTGCAGAATTAAAATGCTTAACTGAAAGAGCTTCAAAGGTTTTAAAATATTCCTTTCCTTTCAGATCAGAAAATCAATTTGGCAGGCGATGAAATGGGAGTGAATTCGGCAAAAAGCTGAACGGGTTTTAAATGACACAAAGGGTTAATTAGGACAGCTTTAATATTTCTCATTACATTTTGTTTGTTGCCACATCCCTGTTTGCTGCACATCGTTTTTGGTCCTAATGATATCAGGGAGGCACCAGCTTGTAGAACTTTTAATATCGAGTTAATGAGCACAGGGTGAAAAACCACATGAGGGAAAGTGGTGCTGGTAACATTTGTTCTAATCAATGCTGCAAAAAATCTCAAACAGTGGCTGTCAGGATTGTGTTTTTTTTTCCCATACACCCTTAAGTATTTTAGACTGCTGAATGATGAAAAAGCCTGCAGACTTCGGAATACAACAGCAGCTGAGAGTAAAGATAATCGAAGGGGTGAAACAGGAGAGAGAGTGTGGATGCAGTGCAGTGCATTATTGAAGGAAACTGGAAATGGTATTTAAAAAGGAGGATAAAAGGGTGTTTATTTCCTGGAGAAATAATACAGAACATTCAGGAGAGCTCCCTGCCTAATGATGTATTTAGTCTGTGAGCATTAAAGGTGAATACCTAGAAGTTGCTTCTAAAAATACATCTGCAGTCATTTTTTCATTATCATTACTGATTCCAGTTATTAACAATAATCATTTTGGCTGCAATTTTATTCTGAAAACAGCTCATTCTGTTTTCTTGGCCTCAATAATGCAGTGTTCCTTCAGTAGTCAGACAACACAATCAGTGATAATGAATAAATAACTGACAATTAGATGAGGAGAAATACCATTAAATATTGAAGTTAAATAATTTCAGGCAGGTCCAGGTGACTAAAAAAGGTATCATGGCGAATCTCCATTAAATAAGAACGATTTCTCAGAGGCTTTTTTTTTATCACGAGTGGACTTAAGACACTGAACATTGAGTAATCAGTATACCATGTTTTATTGACAGAGTACAGCTTTGCAAGTAATTATTTGGTTTGTGCTTCATTCACTTTGTCCTGTTCAGGATTGCAAACAATAGCAGTATTTCAAACCTGCTGTTTAATAGGAGGTAAGTGTAATGGTTTGAAGTGCGTTTGTCATATGCTCAGTTCCTTTGCAGAGTTAATGAGATAGCCACGTGAATTGCCTTATGGACAAATAAGAAGACTCGTCTTTGACATGAAAAGAAAATAAACAACTTGTATTTATATAGCACATTTCCATTTTCCTTCAGGATGTCCACAGTGGCTCAAAATCATATTAAAATTAGGGAAAGACCAGACCCCTACCCACTTTTTATACATTGTCGAGAGGGCGACCAAGGTTTGTGATCAACACTTTAGATGCTCAGATCAAAGTTCAAACTATGTTAAAACTGGACTGACAATGAAATGCAATTGCCACCACCAGCCCCACCGTATAAGACATGAATATAAAAGAGCTTTGTTCTCATTTCAGAGATGATTATTAAAAACCTCTTGAGTGAGGAAATTGGATTGGTGGTTAATGTACTGTTTAACTTTAAGGCATAGGTTTAGGTCTAACCATAATTATGTCATTATGGACAATGGGGGAAGGTGACAGATGCAAGGTCGATCAGTGAATTCGTGAACAGAAGTTAGTTCCCCAACAGACTTGAGCTGGCTGTGACAAAGGCCAAATCTTTCTCAGCCTCTGCTAACTGCAAACAATATTATTCAAGGGGTTGTATTGATATTAAGGACTGTCCAAAGTGTTTCTCGAATTGTATTTTGGGTGCAGCAGCACAATTCTGATGACCACTTTCATTCCTGTATTAGGGTCAGGAAACTTTGGTGTTATGTTCCAACCAAATATCTGCGGCATCATTAAATCTGCTCTCTTTCACCTCTGTGACCTTGCCTGATCCCACCCTGCCTCAGTTCATCAACTGTGAAATCCTGATTTCTGCCTTGGTTACCTCTAGGCGCAACTATTCCATCCCATTCTTGGCTGCACTCCCAACTTCTTCCTGCTGTAAATGTAACCTCAATCAGAATGCTGTTGCCCAGATCAAAACTCCTTACACATCACCTCCATGCTCACCGATCCAAGTAGCCTCCAGATTGAACAACACCTTCATTTTAAAATTATTATCCTTACGTTCAAATGCCGCCATGGCCCTGCCAACACCCTCACATCCCACTCCACCATCTGTGACTTCCTCCAGCCCCAGAAGCCTCCGTGAGGCTGTGCAGCTGCAGGCGGCTGAAACTCTGGAACTATTCCCAATTCGCTCCTTCCTCTTTTCAAGCACTCCTTAAGGCCTACCTCTTTGAACAAGTTTTTAGTCCTCTGCCCTAGTATCTCCTTTCGCAATGCAGTGTTAAATCTTACTTCATAAATCTCCTGTGAAGTGTCTTGGAATATTTTAGTACAATAAGGGCGCCATACAAATACCAGTTGTTGTTGTCAGTACAGTACCGGGGATAGCACCATATATGAACATGTTGATCAGCCACATCAGCAATTTTACTTTGTAAACCATTATACTGGCCATGGTAGCTTGCAGCGCCATCTGTGCTATCAGATAAACATTTTTGGGGGCCAATTTTAAGATGCTGTAATGTTTCAATCAATAGATCAAAAAGTCCCTGTCCTGTACCATCATTACTTGGCACAACTGAAAGTAGTCGCTCACAGATAATACCTTTAAGCACATACCAAATAATAATGCTAAACTGAGCGATGGATGAATTATCTTGTGTTGAATCAACCTGAATAGAATAATATTTTGCTTGAGAAACTTCATGACTAATTCTTTCTTGTATCATATTCTTCATAATTTTGATTAACATGTTTATAGTTGTTTTACTCAGGTATGTAACAAGTCC
Source organism: Scyliorhinus canicula (assembly GCF_902713615.1). Taxonomy (NCBI): domain Eukaryota; kingdom Metazoa; phylum Chordata; class Chondrichthyes; order Carcharhiniformes; family Scyliorhinidae; genus Scyliorhinus; species Scyliorhinus canicula. The sequence continues at coordinate 114,495,373 of NC_052156.1, read as the reverse complement.
ACCAAGGCCTTTACTTTGAGCCTTTCCTTGTTGCTCCAATTGTTTGATTCTTTGTTTAGACTTGTTTTGCACTGCAGAAACGTGAGCTGCCATAATGGGGTCATATTTTACCATCAACTGCACTGTAGCTAAAAAATTGCCATGATTCAGAACCTCATTATCTAGAGTGTAGGCTGATTCATTTCTGTGACCTCAAAAAGGAAGTGCTTGCTTGCGTAACATCTTTATGATGGCTATAATCCTCATGACAATACTTCTCTGCTTCAATGCTTCTTCTTTCCTTTTAATTAGCGATGCTGCAACAAAATCTATCTAAGGTTATCCTTAACATCATTAACCACACTGATACATTGCTGAGCATTTCTGACATGTGTTGTTGTCGATTCATGTAAAGTCAAGCTCTGGCTAATACGCCTGTAGTCACTAAAGCCACGTACAAAGGGTGATGGATTACAAGTGTTAGGAAACCCAAAGGCTAAGCAGCATGAACAACATAAGGATCTATTTTCTTTGTTATATGTTAGCCATTTTCTTGGGACTGGGTCATTCATAATTTTCCTCTCATACAAACGAGCATCAAATGGCAGATCATCAAGTGGCTGAAGTGGATGTTCAGCAAAACACTGTTTTAGCTTTGTTCGTGATGGATATTGGAAGATTCCAGTAATTGATCATTCATTTTCTCGCGTTGGTTCATTTACAGGATGTGCTTCGGAAACCAAGTCATTTATGCTTGAAGGAATATCTGGTTCCCTGTCACTAGTTGAAGCTATGTGTTCAGATGTTGCAACTACAGGCAGTACAGATACCGGAACAAGGAAGCCAGAAGCAATATTGGGCCTGGGTTGATTAGTAATGGATGCACTTGTATTTGTCTCTACATTCAAAGTAGCTCTTCTCTGTTCTTGTAACTCGCATGTCATTGCATCATCACCATGAGCATGTGTTCTTGCTTCTTGATTATTTGTTGCAGAACTGGATATTGATGTGGATTGTGCTTGTGGTATTATAAACTCTGTAATAGGCCTGCATCGCTTGGCTGATTCCTTCCTTTCTGCTTCTTTTTGTTCTTTGCATTTTAGTGACCCAGATTTATGCTTTTTCTTTTCCATGCTGGTAGGGGTAATATTCCTGAAATAAAAACTTAATTAAAAATAGCCCACATTGGGAAAAATGAATATTGATGATTGCAAGAATAACTTGAAGGAACGCCAGATAAACCCCTACTTGATAAAAAATATAAAATAACTTACTTACACTTCAATAGGCTATGTTCATTAGTCAATACTACTGTGGCCTATGCAGCTTCAGAAGAGGAGACAATCCACTGTCCAGTGTTCACACCAGCAAGCAACTGAGATAACTGTTGAAACTTAGAAGTTTGGTCCGACTATAGTAAGACATTAAGAATGGTCCCACGACCAAAGTTAACATGTTCAGTTTGATACCAGTGTAGTGTTACAAGTCGCAACCCTTTGAGTTTACCAATCATGGCTTATCACTTCAATATCTTTGACCTCATGATTCACGGTTAAAGGTACCGCTTCTCCTTTTCGGTGACCTCATGACCCTATGTACTGCTTGATATCCTTTCAAGTTGCCGACCATCTCAAATCACGAACTGTAACTTTATCTTTAAATTCACACACTCTTGCTGAAAACGTGGATTTCCAACTATGTCCGTCCCGGGTGAACCAGCACCCCCCCCCCCCCCCCCTCCACTCCTTTTCACATCCGTTTAACACTGCTTTGTTCCTTCATACACTGAGTGATTATTTGTTTGTTTCTTTATTGCATTTTTATTTGGTATTGCTCTTTTTAAAAACAATTATATTTTATTAAGTTAGAATACAAATCTCAGGAAAGAAGTTGGAGATTCATTTATCTAATTAATTATAATTTTTAAGGGCCCTTCAGAGATTCACGGGCCCCTTCTTGGCTCTCCGGGCCCTGGACCGATGTACCGGCTGAACCAAGACTACTGCTTGATATCCTTTGAAGTTGCCGACCATCTCAAATCACGAATTGTAACTTTATCTTTAAATTCACACACTCTTGCTGAAAACATGGAATTTCTTTAATTATGCCCGACCCGGGCCCCCCTATTCCACATCCTCCCCTGCTTCGTTCCTTTTCATGCACTGCTTATTTGTGTCCTGTTCTCTTTTTTTCCTTATTCCTTTTTATTACTAAAACAGTTGTCTGTGTTTGTTTCTTTATTGCATTTTTATTTGATCTAGGGGGCCCACTTCTTCAGGGGCCCACTTGCCATCGGGCAAGCTGACACCCTGGCCAGTCCGCCACTGTCAGTACTCAACACTTTGATACATCCAGCCTATAGAGAGAAATGCCACAGAGTGCAACTTTTAAAAAATGTAACGATGATCTAAAACTTTATGGGCTACAAGTATTTAATGATATGAAACAAAATGGCGTGACAAAGCAGACTGATCCCATAAAAGGTACACCTCAAATGAAATAAGTTCAGCATTGATGCTTTCAATTTAAATTTTTCATTTATCTGAAATTGTATTTTCTACCGGCTGTGGTCATGCTGTAAAAAGAAAGTTAGCATGGTCTGAAACTGAATTACTTCTTCAGTTTAAAATTTGCAAGCATATTTCTGTGGGGCCATGGAGACATTTGAATGTAAGGACAAGATCTAACAATAAAGTGTGTTAGCGAGCGGGAAATGGCGGCTGTTTCCCAACAGCCAACCCAGGGAGGCCGGTATCTAATGTTAATGATGGCACTTAATGATGCTCCACAGGCTTCACACCGCAAATGACTGTCCCTCTGGCTGATTTGCTGGGACCGCACCCAGACAGCCCCCCGCTAACGAGGGGGCGCAGCACTTAAACCCATCCCGCAGAGCAAAGCACAGACAGCAAGCAGCCATGCCACCGCGCAGGCCAGCTCGAGAATTCAGGGACGTGGCCAGACTGTTGGAGCGCAGACAGTGCCGCCAGGGAGGCAATGGCAGCGGCCGTCAGCTCGGGGAGTGTCATCATGAGGATCGCCACCCAGTGCCACAAAAAGCTCAGCAACCTTCACCGGGCTACACGGGTGAGTTGGCATTGCTCATGGGTGAGTTGGCATTGGTCCCCAGGCATTGGTCCCACCTGCTACCACTGGAGGCCATCCCCCCCCCTCTCCCTCCTCCCCCCCCCCCCCCCCCCGCCCAACGACCCAATGCCTGACACCTGCCCCCCCTGCACTATTCCATGACGTACCCCAGTACACCCTGGCATCCACCAGCACACCACACCTATGCCCTACAGTGGGGCACCTGCCTGATCCTGCCATGCCCCTCCACCCGTGCTGCATGAAGCATTCGGCTCACATTGCCACTTCTGTGTCCCCGCATATGTTGGCCTACAACATTCAGGATAGGACACAGGCCAGTGGCAGGGTGCCAGACTCAGGGTCCCTGTGAAGAACGGGCCCTGGAGGTCGTGGGGGTGACCGAGGGCAGATCGGTCACTGATATAGAGATTGGCCACCGCTGCAGAAGTGAGTATCCACCAGCCCCCACCCAGATGACCGGTCACAAGTGAGTTGATGATGATCCTTCACTCTTACTGACCACATGTCCATTCTCCCACAGGATCTCCATTCAATGACGCTGGCTCATCCAGTGTGCCCCCCACCTGCCCCACTCCCCAAGAGAACACCTCAGAGGAAAGCTCAGAGGATACCACCATTGATGCGTCATGGCTGTCACCCCCACCCTTCCCCAGCACTAAGGCATAAACCTTGGATGGCAAAAGTAGTGGACAGGCTTCTGGGGCACAATCTGGTGAGCACCATCAGCTGATGCACATCAGGTGGAGCCAGGAATGCCCAGTGGGGACAGCAGCAGTCAGAGGTCTGTTGAATCCCAAGAACTAGCTGAGTCCCAGTCAGATGTTGAGCATCTGGACCAGGCTATCCCGGAGCTGATGTGGTTGACGTGGTGTGGCCATGAGATTCAGAGGGGGATGTCTGCAACACTCCAGTGGGCCCAAACCCGATTGGAAGAGTCCCAAAGGCTCAGAGCGAAGGAGATTACGTCGGCAATGCGGGCACCAAGGCCAAAACAGCTAGGGTGTTGACCGCAGTGGAGCACCTGGAGCACGATGTCAGCATCATGAATGGTGGGGTCTCAGGTTTTGCTCAGTCAGTGATGGGCATGGCTGGGTGCCTTGACAGCATGCCCCAGTCACTGGGAGATGTGTACCTGACAAAGCTGGACTGTTCCGAGCATTGTGGATCATGTGGAAGTCTCAGGTGGGCATGGCGTGGGCGCGGCAGAGAATGTCCCAGTCACTGAGGACCGTGTCCCAGTCACGGGTGGACCTTGCCGGTGCGCTGCAGAGAGTGGCCCGGTCACAGAGGGGCATTGCTGAGTGCATCGGCACCATGGTGCAGATATTTGGGTGCCACCAAGGCTGACAGAGCCAGATAATTCAGGAGAACACAGAGCTCAATCCAGCTGCCCCTCCGACCCAAGGTGACCCGCCAGAGTTCCACGGGCACCGATCGGGAGTTCACACCACCCCCCCACCCCCTCCTGACAGCGGCACATCCCTGGGTCAGCATGCAGAATAGGGTGGCATGGCAGGGCATGTGCCACAGCCACATTGGACGGGGCCCTCCGGCACCAGGTCCTCCAGAGGATCCCTGTCACGGGCATCACAGACCATATGATGCCCGGTAAGCAGCAGGCTGCCCCTTCGATGCGCATCCTGGTGAAACAATTAGACGCAGTGGCAGAGCACAGAGGGCTGGGCAGATAGGGGATCCCTGAGAGGGCACCGGGGGAGAGGGGCACCGGCACTATCAGGGTCTAGGGACAGTAAGGGTCACGATTTTACAGGTGAAACCTCTGTCACGTTATTCCATACTGCGGGCCGGCCTCCAAGCCCCCCACCCCTCCCGTTTGCCCTCGGCCTCAGTCCCCCGACATGGGTGCATGGGGACGGTGGGTGAGAAGTGGAGCGGGGGAGCGATGATGGCCAAAATCACGTCCTATGAGAGGCAGGTGTAGATGAGGGCCTCCGGCTTGTTCTGCGGGTCCTCCGCGGGCTTGTCCTCCAGCACTTCCTGGACCAGCTCATCCTCGTCCTTCTGATCAGAGGGTCCTCCTCCTCCACCTCAAGGACGTCGCCCCGCTGCTGTGCCAGGTTGTGAAGGGCAGAACAGATCACCACAAAGGGGGCGACCCTCTCCTGGGGGTGTACTGCAGTGCACCACCAGAGTGGTCGAGGCATTGGAACCGCGTTATGAGCTGTCTGATGCACTGCTCAATGGCAGCCCTGGTGGCCACATGGGCTTCGTTATATCAGGTCTCCACATCGGTTAGCGGTCTCCGTACTGGTGTCATTAGCCAAGGTCTAAGCGGGTACCCCCTATCCCCCAAGAGCCACCTGGTCATCCTGGGGTGCCGCTCGAAGATACCAGGCGCATCCGTTTGCCCCAGGATGTAGCTGTTGTACACACTCCTGGAGAAGTGTGCACGCATGTGCATGATCTTGAGGTGGTGAGCACACATAAACTGGACATTTAGTGAGTGGAACACCTTCCTGTTAACGAAGGGCACTCCTGGACCGCCCGGTATGTGCAAGGCGACATGCGTGTCACCTATTACCCCCTGGACCTGGGGCATCCCGGTGATGGCGGGGAATCCGGCTGCCTGGGCAAACAAGGCATCCGCGACTTCACGGATGCAGTCGTGAGCTGTTGGTTGGGATGTGTCACGTGAGACCCCGCTCGAGCACTGAGGCATATCAGTTCAAAGCTGCGGTGACCTTGACGGCCACCGGGAGCGGGTATCCTCCTCCTCCACATGATGCCAAGTCCGCACAGTTCCCTTGTTGAGATGGTGCCTCCTGCAGCACACACTGTCCATAATCTAGTCGAAGGACCAGTGATGACACCTTGGGTCGTTCCCTGGCCTGATGGGTGATCGGGTCCTCAGGGTGTGGGGTGGAGCCCTGCACATGGGTGGTTGCCTCAAACCTCTGTCAATGCTGTTGTTGCCGCCTTCTCCGGCATCTGGCCACCTGGATGCCAACACTGCCAACGCGACCGCTTCCACGGGTTCCAAGTTATCATCCCTAATTTAATATCGGTAAGGAATTGGAGAGGGTGTTAGACTGACAATCAGTTATGGCTGCCACCCCGGCACCCTTGGATCCCACAAGCCTCCCCCCACCCTCACATGCCCTGCCATTTCTGAGGGTGCCACCCAGCACGCTTTGCACACCCACCCCCGGCTGCAGCTTTGGCCTCGCGTATGATGGAAACTGTCCCCTAATCCTCAGGAAACACTTCCAGGGAAGTCCTGAAATGTTAAAAGTCATGTTTCAAATGCTAAACAATAACTAGGAAACTAACCTCACACTCTACGAACTGCGACAAACTCTAACACAAAGTAACTGCTGCTGCTTCAGGGGCCTTTTATCTCACCCTTGCATGAGGAAATGCATTGGAAATGCCTATGCGACCAGCTAAAATAGACGGGCCATGTAAAATCACTGTCGATTGGACTTTTAATAGCCTTAATTGACCCTTTAATTGTGAGCAGGCACGTGTCTGATTCACGCATGCGCCCACCGACCCCGGAATCATGCCCCTACGTGAAGGCGTCTGGAAACACTCCTGACACCTTCTCACGAGATGTTAATGCACTTCCAGATGGGGCACACACCTCGTCCACATGTGTCAAATTCTGGCCCCAGAGTCCTCTGAACTCAACAATAGAGGAGGTTCTGGCCGGAATTTTCCATCCTGCTCTCACTAGCAGAGAATCGCTAATTTATGCGCAAGGGGGATAGATCATCGGGCTCATTTGGAATCCCGGTATTGGCCCACCATTTTGATCGGGCAGCCCAGCTCCTAGGTACAGCGGCAGACCCCATTCCCCCACAATGCAAATCAATCCTGCCCCCCGCGCCCCCCCCCCCCCCCCAGCCTCCCGCTGACAAGTAGCCCCCACCTCCGTGCTCTCTCACCAAGGTCCCCCTCCCCCTCCACAGCACACAAATTGCCAGAAACCAGCAAAAATGATGCACAGGATTGTGGATTTTTAAGTGAAAATTATATTCAGTAGCATTCCAATTTCCACAGCCTTTTGTCCAGCTGTTAAAACAAAAGCAAGCCACTAACCTGTGCTGCATACAGAACTAACTGTGCCCCAGGCTGAATTAATCACCATTGGGAGATTTCATTCATTACACCTGTTCATGGATCTTTGAGGAGGCTTCAAAAATTAAACTGGTTCATTTGGGTGTAAAGACACTAATAGGTATGCTTTCAAAGATTTTGACTGGCAATTCTGCAGTGACTAACTTACCTCCTGAGTGCCCAAAACCTGTCCACCATCTAGAAGACTCAAATTAGGAGTGAGTTGGAATACTTTCCACTTGTCTTGATGGGTACAGATCCAACAACGCTCAACAAGCTCGACACTGGGAAGGGCAAAGAAGCCGCTTAATTGGTACCCCAGCGGTTCAAGACGACAGTGCACCACCACCTTCTGAGGGACAATTGGGAATGGTTAATAAATGCTAGCATGGGCAGCGACGCCTTCATCCTGTGAATTAATTTTTTTAATGTATTTAAAATCAGGAGCGGGATTCTCCGATCCCCCGCCGGGTCGGAGAATCGCCGGGGAGCGCCCCCGCCGTCCGCCGAATTTTCCGGCACCGGAGATTTGGCTGGGGAGGGAATTGCCCCATGCCGGTCAGTGGCAGCTCGCACCGCCCCCCCACCCCCACCCCCGGCGATTCTCTGGCCCGCGATGGGCCAAAGTCCTGCTGGTTCTTTGCCAGTCCCGCCGGCGTAGATCAGACTAGGTCCCTTACTGGCGGGACCTGGCGGCATGGGCGGGCTCTGGGGTCCTGGGGGGGCGCGGGGCGATCTGGCCCCGGGGGGTGCCCCCACAGTGGCCTGGCCCGTGATCGGGGCTCACCAATCCGCGGGCGGGCCTGTGCCGTGGGGGCACTCTTTTCCTGCGCATCAGCCATGTCAGCCGCCGTGATGGCCGATGCGTAGGTGAACCAACCCCCGCACATGCACGGGGATGACATCAGCAGCCGCTGACGCTCCCGCACATGCGCGGACCCGCGCCAGCCGGCGGAGTCCCTTCGGCCTCGGCTGGCGTGGAGCCAAAGGCCTTCCACGCCAACCAGCGGGGCGCAAACCACTCTGGCGCCAGCCTAGCCCCTGAAGGTGCTGGAGTGGTTCATGCCACGCCCCGCCAGGTACGGGAGAATCCCACCCCAGTTTTCTCCCAGTTAGTGGATTGACACTGTGATTAGAAGTGTTCGTATTTTGTGATAAACACACTTTCAGCTGCATTAATCACGCTGTGCCAAGTTATCACTCTTAACTACATCAAGAAATTTTTCACAAGGAAATTTTAGGAAAAAAAAATTAAGTTATGCTTTTAAAATTGCATTGGGTTCAAGACACATTTTATGGCCACGATTTAATGAAAAAGAACCCAAATCTCTGAACCCCCTCACTCCAGCCTCCAGACCTCCCTATGCACCAATTCAATGAGCCCCCAGCCTCATAAGGGCAGGACATCTCTGGGCCCAAGCATGGGCAAGATGTCACATGGACACCTTAGCACTGCTAGCTCGGCAGTGCCCCTGCCAGTCTGATAGTGCCACCTGGGAACCCTGGCATTACCAGCCTGGCACCTGACAGTGCCCCTGCCAGCCTGGCAGTGCCATATGGGTACCACCCTGGCATTGTCAGGGTGGCACCCACAGGGTATCAGGCTGACTATGCCACAGTCCCCAGAGCACATCAGGTGTGTTGGAGACCCTGTCTGCCCAGAGCCCGATCACAAGGAGGGCCCCGATCATCTGGGAGACCCCTCCCCCAAGTTTCGGTATGCCTGGTCCACATTTGTGGAAACCAGTGCTAAAGGGCACCCAGTCTGGGTCTCTGAGGCTTGGCCATTAGGTCCCGCACCTTGGATAACATTGGCACAAACATAATTAAGTGAGCTTAACTGCTCACTTGAATTTTTAAATCTCGACCACTCGCGGGTTCTCAGTAGATCTCGCAAGGCGTAACGAGCATCGTAAATCTCGGAGATTTACTGGGCTTGATGTGTCCCGTGTCGGCAGTGGCGGACTGGGTCTAAAAATATTGGTTGCCAGGAGACAAAGGGGGCCCACCCACAACTACAATGCTATCATTTAATTTTCATAACGAATAAATAACATTTTCAAAAAATACATATGGAAAAGAGGGTACAATTTAAATTTTTGGGGAAAAAATGTGTATTTCTTAGTAATTACAGTGTACATGTACTGTACATATTACTGGCAGTAGATACCAAATGTAAATACAGAATGTTATAATTGAATTTTTTATTTATTTTTTTAATTTTAAGTAATTGGTTGATATTTTTAAATAGTTTACTGCACAATTTACACATTAACAGATAGTTCAAAAGCACAATAGAGCATTGCATGCAGTCCACTATATTAAGAGCAATCGTTTGTGTTCGCTAGATGATTGTGCGAATCTGCCAATAATTGCTTCTGCATCCAATTCATCTAAAAATTCCTTTTCAATGGATAGCAACATGTATGATTCCAAATTCTCCTCAGACAGCGAATTTCTTAACCTTGTCTTTATGATCTTTAGCTTTGAAAATGTCCTCTCACATTGGACTTGAGTAACTGATAGTGTGCAGATGACTTTATAAAGTTCATAAAGGTTATCATATGCCTTGTCATGAAGTCTGTTGGATGTCAGAATTTTTAGTACACACGATGGGCAAGTGCTGCAAATTTACAATTGTTGCAACTGGAATCCATATTCTCACCATCATTAAGCAATAGCTTTAATACATCAAAGTTTGAAGCAAAAGAAAATAATTCCAATATTACTTGATCTTTGCTGATTTGTGGAAACAGCTTAATAATACCTTCCAATGCTTCATCTTCAAGGCCCTTCTCTGCAATAGTTTTAAACTTTGCTGGGTCCAAGCAGGACAAATCTTTATACAACTGTTTGTGTTGTACAAAGCGTGATTCTAGTGACTGGACAATGCGATCCATTATTAGGTTAAACACATTTACTCGAAAATCAGCTAGAGAATCTGAGGAATTTCTTTCATCATCAATAAGCTCATCTGCCATTCTTTTCTTCTTCCTCTGCCTCTTAACTGGCAATGCTGTTTCCAACGCATCAATTTCCAATGTTTGATTTTCATCCATATTCATCTGTGAAATCCTGTCATTACATTTATTTACAAATTCCAAAGCCTTGCTGTGAACGTTATCAAATGTTCTTTTCTGTTCCTTCAACTTTGTTGTAGCTGAATCTACCAAACTCCATGCAGTAAACATATCTAAACCACTTGTCTGTAGATAACTTGATAATGGGGTTGTAGTTTCAAATATCTACAAGTAAGTAAATGCTGTCAATATGGTTTCAAACTTTAGAAGACTTTGAAGTAAAACATTTGCTTCATGTTTTGTTTTTGCATTAAACTTTTCTGAATCTTGCATCATTGATAAGCATGTCAATAGATTTACGACAGTACTGGCAGCGGCATCATCAAAACGTCCAAATATAGTTGTTGCTGCATTGGATTTTCCTGACCATCTGGTCTCACCAATTAGCTTTAATTGTTTCATTTTTTCTTGTCCTAGATGTTTTCCAACAACTACTATCCATACAGCCATTCTCTTGTCTGATGCTTTCACAAAAGTTGCTATATTCTGGAGCAAATTGAAAAAAGAAACTGCAGGCACACAACATTTTGTTGTTTCAGTTATCACCAAATTCAAGACATGGGCATGGCACCATATATGAACATGTTGATCAGCCACATCAGCAATTTTACTTTATAAACCATTATACTGGCCATGGTAGCTTGCAGCGCCATCTGTGCTATCAGATAAACATTTTTGGGGGTCAATTTTAAGATGCTGTAATGTTTCAATCAATAGATCAAAAAGTCCCTGTCCTGTACCATCATTACTTGGCACAACTGAAAGTAGTCGCTCACAGATAATACCTTTAAGCACATACCGAATAATAATGCTAAACTGATCGATGGATGAATTATCTTGTGTTGAATCAACCTGAATAGAATAATATTTTGCTTGAGAAACTTCATGAATAATTCTTTCTTGTATCATATTCTTAATAATTTTGATTAACATGTTTATAGTTGTTTTACTCAGGTATGTAACAAGTCCACCACGGCCTTTACTTTGAGCCATTCCTTGTTGCTCTAATCGTTTGATTCTTTGTTTAGACTTGTTTTGCACTGCAGAAACGTGAGCTGCCATAATGGGGTCATATTTTGCCATCAACTGCACTGTAGCTAAAAAAATTGCCATGATTCAGAACCTCATTATCTAGAGTGTAGGCCAATTCATTTCTGTGACCTCGAAAAGGAAGTGCTTGCTTGCCTAACATCTTTATGATGTCTATAATCCTCATGGCTTCTCTGCTTCAATACTTCTTCTTTCCTTTTAATTAGTGATGCTGCAAAATCTTTATCTAAGGTGCCATCATTAACCACACTGATATATTGCTGAGCATTTCTGATATGTGTTGTTGTCGATTCATGTAAAGTCTAGCTATGGCTAATACGCCTGTAGTCACTAAAGCCACGTACAAAGGGTGATTGATTACAAGTGTTGGGAAACTCAAAGGCTAAGCAGTATGAACAATATAAGCATCTATTTTCTTTGTTATATGTTATCCATTTTCTTGGGACTGAGTCATTCATAATTTTCCTCTCATACAAACGAGCATCAAATGGCAGATCATTAAGTGGCTGAAGTGGATGTTCAGCAAAAAACTGTTTTAGCTTTGTTCGTGATGGATATTGGAAGATTCCAGTAATTGATCTTTCATTTTCTTGCGTAGGTTAATTTACAGGATGTGCTTCAGAAACTAAGTCATTTATGCTTGAAGGAATATCTGAGTTGAAGCTATGTGTTCAGATGTTGCAACTACAGGCAGTACAGATACCGGAACAAGGAAGTCAGAAGAAATATTGGGCCTGGGTTGATTAGTAATGGATGCACTTGTATTTGTCTCTACATTCAAAGTAGCTCTTCTCTGTTCTTGTAACTCGCATGTCATTGCATCATCACCATGAGCATTGTTTATTGCTTCTTGATTATTTGTTGCAGAACTGGATATTGATGTGGATTGTGCTTGTGGTATTATAAACTCTGTAATAGGCCTGCATCGTTTGGCTGATTCCTTCCTTTCTGCTTCTTTTTGTTCTTTGCATTTTAGTGACCCAGATTTATGCTTTTTCTTTTCCATGCTGGTAGGGGTAATATTCCTGAAATAAAAACTTAATTAAAAATAGCCCACATTGGGAAAAATGAATATTGATGATTGCAAGAATAACTTGAAGGAACGCCAGATAAACCCCTACTTGATAAAAAATATAAAATAACTTACTTACACTTCAATAGGCTATGTTCATTAGTCAATACTACTGTGGCCTATGCAGCTTCAGAAGAGGAGACAATCCACTATCCAGTGTTCACACCAGCAAGCAACTGAGACAACTGTTGAGACTTAGAAGTTTGGTCCAACTATAGTAAGACATTAAGAATGGTCCTACGACCAAAGTTAACATGTCCAGTTTGATACCAGTGTAGTGTTACAAGTCGCAACCCTTTGAGTTTACCGATCATGGCTTATCACTTCAATATCTTTGACCTCATGATTCACGGTCAAAGTTACCGCTTCTCCTTTTCGGTGACCTCACGACCCTATGTACTGCTTGATATCCTTTCAAGTTGCCGACCATCTCAAATCACGAACTGTAACTTTATCTTTAAATTCACACACTCTTGTTGAAAACATGGATTTCCAACTATGTCCAACCCGGGTGAACCAGCCCCCCCCCCCACTCCTTTTCACATCCGTTTAACACTGCTTTGTTCCTTCATACACTGAGTGATTATTTGTTTGTTTCTTTATTGCATTTTTATTTGGTATTGCTCTTTTTAAAAACAATTATATTTTATTAAGTTAGAATACAAATCTCAGGAAAGAAGTTGGAGATTTATTTATCTAATTAATTATAATTTTTAAGGGCCCTTCAGAGATTCACGGGCCCCTTCTTGGCTCTCCGGGCCCTAGACCGATGTACCGGCTGAACCGAGACTACTGCTTGATATCCTTTGAAGTTGCCGACCATCTCAAATCACAAATTGTAACTTTATCTTTAAATTCACACACTCTTGCTGAAAACATGGAATTTCTTTAATTATTCCCGATCCGGGCCCCCCTATTCCACATCCTTCCACTACCTCCCCTGCTGCGTTCCTTTTCATGCACTGCTTATTTGTGTCCTGTTCTCTTTTTTTTCTTATTCCTTTTTATTACTAAAACAGTTGTCTGTGTTTGTTTCTTTATTGCATTTTTATTTGATATAGGGGGCCCACTTCATCAGGGGCCCACTTGCCATCGGGCAAGCTGACACCCTGGCCAGTCTGCCACTGCGTGCCGGCCCCAACCGGCCACTAGATCATGCCCAGTATCAGCTGGTATGCCAATAAGTTGAACAAAGCCCCAAGAAAAATAAACACTTCTCAAAATGCCCACTGCATCGTCGATTGTACGCAAATGAGAAACCGATATGGCAGTTCCCCCTTAAGTCAGGGTGCAAACACTGGATTGCACGTCTGGAGTTGGGGTGATGCCACAAAGTAAAAGAACATTGTTGCGGTCCCACCTAGCTGATGGTACAGGTGTCAAACATTAATACTCCGACATATCCAGAGAAGGACTGTGTTGTTATTAAATGTCAAATGAGGGAAAAAATGTCCTGTTCACCAAGAAACAAAGTAACCCTGGGGCCTTTCAGCATTCACTGTTTAAAACAAAGGAAGACACAAAATATTTGAAATTGCTGTAAATACTCAGCAGGTCAGACAGCATCTGTGGAATGTTACAGACAGGGGAGGGGGGTACATTGAAACCCCTAATTCTCCTTCCCTTCTGTCTGTTATGAATGTCGCTTAGTTTTGAAAAGGCTAATATGTGTATCGCAAATCCTTGTTCGTGTGCACGTCAGTTTAAAGCCACCTGCGGCAGTTTTTCCTGCAGTTAAGTTAGGAGTAGCATTTACGTGCACGCTCATCCTGTAAGTTGATGCCATGTCAATCAGACAAAATGCACCCGAGAAGGATACAAACAAAAACGGCAGTGCAATTCTACAAGCATTAGCACCAAACAGAATTGTTAGCAGTTCACGTGCCTGTGAGAGTCCAGTGAATGAGGGAGCTCTTCCCTATGTGGAGTTGAAGTTCAGGTAAGTTCAGATGGCTGTGGTCGGCTTTAGGCTAACTGCAGGATTCCTTTGAAGTAAAGAATGTTCAGCAGGTCGTATGGACCGGCCCTGGTGGCTCTTGCAACCAGGGGTCTAATTTCTTTACAGGTGAACTCAGAGCTTTTGGGAAACAAGCTGCAGGAGTCTTTTAAAAGACTTTTGAAAGGCAAGATGGCGCAGCCTTTCTCTGCAACTGCAGTATGTTGATGTTGGTCTGCAGACTGATCGAGATCTTGGAATAAAATATTTTCAGTTTCAGAAAACAGTTTCAATCACATGATTAATGGCCATCAATACACAATAGGAAGCAAATGGTGATCTTTCAGTCGGAAATGTGTGTCCCTTTGGAGTTTCCCTGCCCCTCGCCAATGATGTCATGAGGTTCACATCTGCATAGGGCATGAACCTTATTTGAAAAGATTTTAATGCATTTAAATATCATTAATGTACCACCCGCCATATAATTCACCCCTCACTAAACATGCTTCGCCGAAGCGACCTCGCCGAGGTTGACAACAGGTTTGGCCAAATGAGAATCAGTTGCGAGGATCCCCCTTGGGATGCAAAGGTAACTCTAGGCCCTGGACAGGTAGGGGGACAAGCATGGGCTCTTCCCTGGCGCTGCCCCTGCCACAAGTTGGGCACAGTGCCAATATGTAGCATGGGCAGTGCCAGGGGCAGTTCTTAGTGGGAGCCCCATGGTGGGGGGTGCAGTTCAGTTTCTGTGCGGTGGCAGGGAGGAGAGCAGGTACTGAGGATATTAGGGGGTTGCTGGCGATACTTCCACAGTGGTGGTGGGGTGGGGGGAATACTGGCATGATTGTCTGGGGGGGGGGGGGTGGGAAATGCCGGATGGGCAGGAATGCTGCCGATGATTGTCAGAGCGGGGCTGGCAGCCCCCGATACCTCCACGGTGGTGACTGGTGATCGTTAGATCTCAGTGCAGATCGTGATGCGGCTTAAAGATGATGGTCTTTTCTCGGTGTTGCCGGTTCTATCAGACCCCACCCCACCACTAATTCATTTTCGTTCTTGAAAGAGGCTCAAGATCCAAAGTGAAAACTGGTCTGTGCAACTGGAGAGCTACATGCCGGTTTGCAGTTTGTGCCTGACACTTTACCAAATTCTGGTATGATTCTCTGGCCAGAATTACTGTTTCAGGCCAATGAACTAAATGTCAAGTCTGTTTCTCTTTCCACAGATGCTGCCTGACCTGTGTATTCCCAGCATTCTTTGTTTATATTTCAGACTTCCAGAATGCGCAATTAATAAGATATAGGAGCAGAATTAGGCCATTTGGTCCATCAACTTTGCTCCACTATTCTATCATGTTCCTCATCTGCTACCTACAGTGTTACATACCAAGAGCAGGACTGCAAAATCGGCCAGTGCATCTCCTCCTTAGCACACATGACCTAAGAGCATGAGTAGGCAATTTAGCCTCCCGAGCCTAAATATCCTCAATGTGATCATGGCTGATCCCATCCTGGCCTCAACTCCACCATCCTG
This sequence comes from Scyliorhinus canicula, assembly GCF_902713615.1. Classification (NCBI taxonomy): domain Eukaryota; kingdom Metazoa; phylum Chordata; class Chondrichthyes; order Carcharhiniformes; family Scyliorhinidae; genus Scyliorhinus; species Scyliorhinus canicula. Next base: position 114,479,538 of record NC_052156.1, on the reverse strand, counting down.
CCCGTTCTCCATAACCCTTCAACCCATTACCAATGAGAAAAAACTGTCTAACTCCTCCTTAAATTTACTCACTGTCCCTGCATCCACCGCACTCTGGGGTTGCAAATTCCGCACAAAGTAGTTTTTCCTCAAATCTTTTCCTCAAATTTTTTACCTCTTATTCTAAGATGATGACCTCTCGTTTTAGAATGCCCCACAAGAGGAAGCATCAGCTCCACGTTAACTTTATCCATACCTTTTAGGTATTTTGCTTCTGTGGTAAAATATTTGAAATCTGTCTGAAATGCAGCACAACCTTGGTCCCAATAATTCACTGGATGGCAGCCTCTTTAGAAACTGTAACAATGCACATTTTGTGTTGCGCGTGCTTCAAATAACATTGCGGGATGCAAAGTTCACTGCATTTAACAAATTACCCTGAAGTAGAATTGTTAGTCATTGAAGGACTTCACTTCCTCAAATACTCATTTATGACGAGGCTGGGCACGCACCTGTGCTATCGCTGTATTATCAGCAGACACTGTTTGCAAAATTCAGCCTTCGTACCTTGGCACCAAGCCAGATCAATAAACAAAAACACCATTAATCATTGTCACTTGTCAATCCCCCATTTAAGCAATTGTCTCCCTCTTCTCTTCATTGCCATTAATACACAATGAGTTCCCTGAAATCTAATCAGCATACTCCACTCAGCGAGCACACACTGTGATTCAAGAAGCATTTATACTATATAATTATTACCCCATTTCGACCAAATCATGTGTGGGTTGAAAAATATATCAATATATACTATATACCGTGCGTCCGCCGTGGCTAGTCAACGCATTTCTAGATTAATTGGGAAATTGATTATTTAAATGTTCAGTGCTAATTTCAATTTTACATTTCCAAGGTCCAAGATCGCATTGGTTTAACATTTCACCATTTATTTGCTGCATGCTTAAAACAAGCAACACTTCAACAACAAATCACTGTGCGATTTTGAGTCTGGGATATTGTGAGCTCCAGTTTCTTCAGCGAATCAAAATTATGTGGGCCCCACTTTCATATCCACCCACTCAGCTCCTGAATTGGGTTGAGTTCCTGAGAACCCCTTTTAACTTTGTGACTTTGCGCCATTAATTCTTCCAGGCTGACATTCTGATAACCAGCTGAACAGATGGAATTGCAGGATTGTTCTTGCAAATTTATCATAAAAAATGCATCCGACACCTGTGTAATTTGCCTAATCATTTTCCTAATAAGCTCCCACCATTAATTATGCACCATTTCCACAATGCAATCAAGATAAAAGTAAATCTGATGACTTAATACCCTTCAAAATAATTGGTTCGCCAAACGCGAGGCTTGCATTGCTTCGTCGATCCATTCGAGTTAATTAGAAGAGGGCGCAGCCCTGCAGGAGTCAGCTGAACAGTGGCAAATACTGAGGGAGGAAGGAGACATGCTGCTTTTTTTTGGGCAGGAGTCAAGAGTATTAGCTCACAAAAGAAGAACGCAGATCTCCCCCCCCCCCCCCCCCCCCTCCCCACCCCCACACCCAGTAGTAAACAGATGCGATTAATGTTTCTCAGGCATCACAAACTGACTGCAGGACTCTGCAGGTCTAATGAGAGTCAACTTTTCCGAGCTTGCTGTCTTGTGGTGCAGCCCACCTGTCACATCATTAGGGGCAGCGTGTGCCTTGAATTGACTCGGCGAAAATGAGATTTGCAGGCCCGGGGAAGCACCGTGCCTCAATTAGTCGCAGATTAATTGTTGGGTGAACAGAATGAAACTTTTCCCTCCCTTTGACCTGAGCCTCGCTTCCCGCCCGCTCAGGTATTCTGCCAAGAATTCAATTACCTTTGGAATGCGAGCAAGGAGCAATGCCCCAAACTTCGCAGACGCTCACACTTTGCCTCTGCGAGTTTAATTAGCCCAGGCTAAATGTTTCCGATTTAAATAGGTACCATATTTTAAATGTCACCGCGTATATTTATTCTTTTAAATGAGCATGTACGTAAAGCTTGGCAGCAACACATTAAAACACTGATGTTCTGCAGCTGCACAAAGTCATTACTATGTGGGGAAATGCAGTACCGGCCACTTGAATCTTTCACAGTTGTTAGATCCTAGTGGAGTACGCAGGGGAATGGCCAAAAGAATATCGAAATGATTTTCCCTGGAGTACCACATCCACAGAAACCCCACTCGACCAATCAAGCATGCAGGAGAGGTAATGCTTTGCAATGGAACAATTAAGACTGTGGTTTGTTTTCAACTCAATACTTGAGCACATACCTATAGGCAGTTATAACAAAGGATGGAATAACTGTTTCGTCTATTGGCAGTGTGGTGTATCTTTTGCAGAGAGACTGTAGCCTGAAACAGTGTGTTACTTCAAACTGGTTTATTTACACCATGTATAATGTATACAGGGTGGGCGACTGAGGAGGCACATCTCTCCTAAATGCTGCCTGCTCTGCATAGTCACTGGCATATGACCACTGATGTTATTGTTACATCACGACCCACACCACTCATTACCATAGCTATTCTATTAAACATAGAAATATAGAAAATAGGAGCAGGAGGATAGACCTTCAGCCATTCGAGCCTGCTCCACCATTCAATATGATCATGGCAACTCAGAAATCTGTTCACGCTCTCTCTCTCTCTCTCTCTCTCTCTCTCCCCCCCCCCCCCCCCCCCCCCAAATATCCTATGATCCCTTTAGCCCAAAGGGCTATATCTAACTCCTTCTTGAAAAATAAAATGTTTTGGCCTCAATATGGTACTGAATTTCACACGCACACCACTCTGGGTTCTAGGTGAAGAACTTTCTCCTCATCTCAGTCCTAAAAGATTTACCCTGTATCCTTAACCTATGACCCCTGGTTCTGGACACCCCCACCATTGGGAACAGCCTTCCTGCATCTACCCTGTCTGGTCCTGTTAGAATTTTATAGTTTTCCATGAGGTCTCCCCTCATTCTTCTGAACTCCAGCGAATATAATCCAAACTAACTCAATCTCTCCTTATATGCTCTCGCCATCCCAGGAATAAGTCTGGTATACCTTCTCTGCACACCCTCTATAGCAAAACATCCTTCCTCGGATAAGGAAACCAAAACTGCACACAATATTCCAGGTGTGGCCTCACCAAGGCCCTGTATGATTGGAACAAGAAGCAAGACATTCTCCTACTCCTGTACTCGAATGCTCTCGCTATGAAGGCCAACATACCATTTGTCTTCTTTACCGCCAGTTGCACCTGCATGCTTACCTTCAGTGACTGGTGTACGAGGTCACACAGGTCTCGTCGCACATTCCCCTCTCTTAATTTCTCGCCATTCAGATAATAATCTGCCTTCTTGTTTTTACTACCAAAATGACCTCATATTTATCCACATTATACTGCATCTGCCGTTCGTTTTCCCACACACTCAGCTTGTCCAACTCACACTGAAGGATCTCTGCATCCTCTTCACAGCTCACCCTCCCATCCAGCTGTGTCATCTGCAAATTTGGAGACATTACATTTAGTTCCCTCATCTGAATCATTAATATATACTGTGACTAGCTGGGGTTGAGCACCAATTTGTGGTACCCCACTGGTCACTGCCTGCCTTTTGGAAAAAAAAACATTTATTCCTACTCTTTATTTCCTGTCTGCCAAGCAGTTTTCTATCCATCTCAATCCACCCAATCTCATGTCCTTTAATTTTACATGCTAATCTCTTATGTGGCACTTTGTTGAAAGCCTTCTGAAAGTCCAAATAAACCACATCCACTGATTCCACCTCATCTACTTAACTAGTTACACCCTTAAAGAATTTGAGTAGATTTGTCAAGCATGATTTCCCTTTCATAAATCCATGCTGACTCTATCCAATTCGGCCACTGTTTTCCAAGTACTCTGCTATAAAATCTTTGATAGTGGATTCTAGAATTTTCCCCACTACCAACACCAGGCCGACTGGTCTATAATTCCCTGTTTTCTTTCTAACACCCTCTTTAAACAGTAGTGTTATATTAGCTACCCTCCGACCTGTAGAAATTGTTCCAGAGTCTATAGAATCTTGGAAGATGACCAACAATGCATCCATTATTTCTAGGGCCACTTCCTTAAGTGTTTTGGGATGTCGATTATCAGGCCCTGGGGATTTATCAGCTTTCAATCCCATCAATTTCCACAACAACATTTCCTCACCGATACTGATTTCCTTCAGTTCCTCCATCTCACTAAACCCAGTGTTCCCCAACTTTTCTGGAATGTTATTTGTGTCCTCATTTGTGAAGACAGAACCAAAGTGTGTATTTATTTGGTCAACCATTTCTTTGTTCCCCATTATGAATTCCCATTTCTGACTGCCTTCACCAATGTTTTCTCTTCACGTATCTATAGAAACATTTAGAGTCAGTTTTTATGTTCCCTGCAAGCTTACTCTCGTATTCTATTTTCCTCTTCTTAATCAATCCCTTGGTCCTCCTTTGCTGAGTTCTAAACTGCACCCAGTCTTCAGGTCTGTTGTTTTAGCTGGCCAATTTATATGCCTCTTCCTTGGATCTAATACTCTCTCTAATTTCCCTTGTAAGCCTTTAAACTCCAATAACTTGTGTTTACCTAACACCTGAATGTCTTCTCGGGCATTCCATGGCACTTCGAGCCAATGTTGTGGTTTGAATGTGGAGCACATGCAGAAGTATATTTGTACATGGTAGGATCCCACAAAGCGATGTCTGGGCAGCTAGATTTTGGTTGATAGAGGGGTGTTAGCCAGGGCTTCAGTTGAACTCTATGTTGTGCTCTAAATAGATATGGGCTGCAATTCTCCGGTCTTTGGATTTTTCTTTTCCCACCAGGAGCGCATCTCTGCCCAGCGATTACCCGGTGAAATGGGATGTCTTCAATGGTAAATGGCATTGGTGTGCGGTGGGAGTAGAGAATCTCACTGCGAACAAATGATGCACCACCGAGAAATATGCAGCTGGGGGACCAGAGAATCGTGACCATGATCTTTAATCCACCCCAACAAGAGATTACTTTTAAAGTGTTGGCCAAAGGGTGGCTTTTTTGGCAATCCAACACTTTCTCAGTTCCACACTGAGTGCTCAAGTCCTGCAGTGAGGCTTGAACACTTACCTGTCGGAAGCTGTCAAATGACCCAACTTACACTTATTATCCTGTGTTTCTGCCGCCCCTTCCTGAATACTCACGGTGTAATGTAGTTTTACCGTTCTGAGCAACCTTCTGGTACCAAGCTGAAGTGATTCACCTTTGCACATGAAATTCAATAGTGAGTGTTGACAGTTCTATTTGATTATGGGCTTTTTCCCATTCATTTGTGGGATGTGGACATCGCTGGTTAGGTCAGCATTTATTGCCCATCCCTAGTTGCCCTTCAGAAGGTGGTGGTGAGTTGTCTTCTTGAACCACTGCTGTGTAGGTACGCCCACAGTGCTGTTAGGGAGGGAGTTACAGGATGTTGCCCCAGCAATAATGAAGGAACCCAAGTCAGGTTGGTGAGTGACTTGGAGGGGAATCTCCAGGTAGCGGGGTTCTCAGGTATATGCTGCTCTTGTCCTTCTAGAATGAAGGGTTTGGAAGGTGCTGCCTAATCTTAGTGAGTTACTGCAGTGTATCTTGTAGATGGCACACATGGCTGCCACTGTTCTTCGGTGGTGGAGGGTTTGAATGTTTGTGGATGGCAGCAATCAAGCGGGCTGCTTTGTCCTGGGTGATGTCAAGCTTCTTGAGTGACAGGTGGAGTGTATTCCATGACATTCCTGACATGTGCCTTGTAGATGATGGACAGGCTTTGAGGGGTCAGGAGGTGAGTTACTCCCCGTAGGATTCCTAGCCTTTGACCTGCTCTGGTAGCCACAGTATTAACATGGCTAGTTCTGTTCAGTGTCTGATCAACGATAATCACCAGGTTGTTGATTGTGGGGGATTCAGTGATGGTAATGCCATTGAATGTCAAGGGGCAGTGATTAGATCCTCTCTTGTAGGAGATTGTCATTGCTTCGCACTTGTGTGGTAACTTGCCACTTGTCAGCCCAAGCCTGCACATTGTCCAGGTCTTGCTGCATTTGGACATGGACCGCTTCATTATCTCAGGAGTCGCGAATGGTGTTGAACATTGTGCAGTTATCTGCAAACATCCCCATTTCTGACCTTATGATGGAAAGGAGGTCATTGATGGAGCAGTTGAAGATGATAAGGCCTAGGACACTACCCTGAGGAACTCCTGCAGTAATGTCCTAGAGCTGAGATGATTGACCTCCAATCACCACAACCATTCTCCTTTGTGCCAGGTAAGACTCCAACCAGTGGAGAGTTTCCCCCTGATTCCCATTGAATCCAGTTTAGCTAGGTCTCCTTAATGCCATACTCAGTCAAATGCTGCCTTGATGTCAAGAGCAGTCATCCTCATCTCAAGTCTGGCATTCAGCCAATTGTGAATTGGATATTCTAAATTCTCCCTCTCTGTACCCGAACATGTGGCGACAAGGGGCTTTTCATAGTAACTTCATTGCAGTGTTAATGTACATTGAACATACAGGGCAGAAGGAGGCCATTTGGCCCATCGAGTCTGCACCAACCCACTTAAGCCCTCACTTCCACCCTATCCCCATAACCCAACCCCTCCTAACTGTTTTGGTCACTAAGGGCAATTTATCATGGGCAATCCACCTAACCTGCGCGTCTTTGGACTGTGGGTGGAAACTGGAACACACGGAGGAAACTAGACACGGGAAGAACGTGCAGACTCCGCACAGACAGTGACCCAGTGGGGAATCGAACCTGAGACCCTGGAGCTGTGTTGTACTACCGTGCTGCCCACTTGTGTGCCCATGGTAGCACAAGTAAGCCTACTTGTGACAAGAAAGATTATTATTATAACTGAGTGACCCTGGCTGAACCCAAACTGAGCATCCGTGAGCAGGTTATTGTTGAGTAAGTGCCGCTTGATAGCACTGATGATGACTCCTTCCATCATTTTGCTAATGATGGAGAGTAGACTGATAGGACAGTAATTGACTGGGTTGGATTATTTTTTTAAAATTACGAAATCTTTATTGTCACGAGTAGGCTTACATTAACACTGCAATGAAGTTACTGTGCCTTCAGCCATTTCTTGCTATCACGTGGAGTGAATCGTATTGGCTGAAGACTGACATCTGTAATGCTAGGGACCTCCAGAGGAGACTGAGATGGATCATCCACTCGGCACTTCTGGCTGAAGATGGTTTTGAATGCCTCAGCCTTGTCTTTTGTACAAATGTGATGGGCTCCTCCATTATTGGGGATGGGGATATTTATGGAGCTTCCGACTACAGTGAGTTGTTTAATGTTCATCGTCATTCACGGCTGGATGTGGCAGGACTGCAGAGCTTAGATCTGATGCCTTTGTTGTGGAATCTCTTATCTCTGCCTATTGCTTGCTGCTTATGCTGTCTGGCACATAGGTAGTCCTTCACCAGGTTGGCACCTCCATTTTTCGGTATGTCTGATGTTGCTCCTGGCATGCTCTCCTGCACTCTTCATTGAACCAGGGTTGACACCCTGACTTTGTGGTAATGGCAGAGTGGGGGATATGTCGGGCCTATAGTTGCAGATTATGGTTGAATACAATTCTGCTGCTGCTGATGGCCCACAGTGCCTCATGGATGCCCAGTCTTGTGTTGCTAGATCTGTTCGAGATCTACCCCATTCAGCACGGTGATAGTGCCACACAACATAATAGAGTTTCCTCAATGTGAAGACGGGACTTTGCCTCCACAAGGACTGTTTCATGCATGTAATCCATCCAAATTCCCCTTAGCATCTGCAGGTGAGTGCTTTCTATTATGGTGGCATGGTTAGGCCCTGGGAACAGGAATCCTAGAACAGTGTTTTAAATTTATTTTTGCCCGGGATCAATTTTTACCAACCGACGATCCTTCAGGACCCACGTCAGCCGACTTTCGCAACCCACTATTTTGGTTTACCTTGAATGTGACAGGTGCTCCTGGTTGGACCTCACGATGTAACTTGCTTTGTCATTCAATGTTACATTTCTGCTAAGGCCTTCAGCTGATGATTTAATTTCTCGCTGCATCCTCAAAGAAAATCTTTGTTCTCTAACTAGCCATGCTTATTCTTCAATTACCTTTGAATTTTGAGGGTTTTAATCTGTCATTTGCCAGAACATCCCTCATATGATGCACATGGGAATGGCATCCTGATTTGCATTGGCACAATTAGTAAAACCATTCCTCAAGAAATCATCTTTATTCTGCTTTTTGTCCTGATTTTAGCTTCTTAATGAGCTGTTCACCAGAGGCCCTGGAGCTCACAGCAGCACTGCTGGCAGCTACAAAATGGAGGAACCTTTCTGGCGGCCAGAGCACATGACCTGCTTTCTGCCACCGCTTCTGGAGAGAAGACCAGCGATTTAAAAAAAATAATCTGCTCCTGGGTCAGCGCACTGACGTCAGGGCGAAGCGTTCTGTCTCGCTGGGCTTCGGGCCTGCACGCTACTGAGGGGGTACGCATGCGTGGGATGGCCGGCATTCTGAAAGCCGGTCGAGATCGTTGGGCACATGTTCCCGCAACCGGACCAGCCAAAGGTCTGTTGAGCTCGTGGGAATTTCCAGCCCCAAGATGGATGGGACCGGAAGATTCTGCCCAGATAATCTGGCCCCTGTATCATGTCAGTCTGTGGGACCGTGCTGTGCACAAAATCACGTTTCATGCATTATGACCGTGGCCACACTTCAAAAGTATACAATTGGCTGTACCTTGGGATGTTCTGAGGTCATGCTAACTGCTATATCAATGTAATTTCTTACTTTTACTAAAATCCAAGTACTCTACACATGGGAAGAAGTTACATTTAAATTAAAATTTAAGACCAAATCCTTTAATGATCAACCAGAAGATCTCTGAATAGCCCCTTGATGTAAAGAGTTCACTGTAGGAAGAAATAACAGGTCAGTGTCTTCTATCTTGTGCTTAAAGTCAGGAGTCCAAGTATTTAATTCAGGCCTAATCCAACTGTCAGTTCTACAAATATCAGTGAGGCAAGCTATAACACCAGATAACTCTGTGCAATACTTAGCCTCACACAAGTATCTATTTCACAGGTTCTGTATGGAATTCTATAACATTCTTGAAAGTCCAATTGATTTTCCAGGTGTTCTCTGTGAGTGCTAAGCACTTCAAAGAACCCGAGATACAACAACAGAAGTACACCCGTCGGGGATTCGCTCTCTGGAGGTGTTTTTTTAATATGCTTGGCTTATCACCTACTGTAGTTTAAGTTCTCGCGTTGCATTGGAAAATTACAGCTATTGTACAAAAAAAGGCAACAGATTTGTTGCTGGCTAAAGATTATTGGGTGGGATATTTGTTTATGTGACCCTAGCCTGTACATCAAATTATAATATGATAAGCAGGTGGCACGGTAGCACAGTGGTTAGCACTGTTGCTTCACAACGCCAGGGTCCCAGGTTCGCTTTCTGGCTTGGGTCAGTCTGAGCGGAGTCTGCATGTTCTCCCCGTGTCTGCGTGGGTTTCCTCCGTGCTCTGGTTTCCTCCTTGTTAGGTAATTTGGGCATTCTGAATTCTCCCTTTGTGTTGCCGAACAGGCACAAGAATGTGGCGACTAGTGGCTTTTCACAGTAACTTCGTTGCAGTGTCAATGTAAGCCTACTTATGACAATAAAGATTATTATTATAAAAAAAGTGGGGAGCACAGTAATACAAAGTCCTACTCTCAGTGTGTTGATAACTTTTGAATTGTGGATGGTACGATTGTGCAATAACTTGCATTGCTATCGTACCTTTAAAGTAGTAAAACATACCAAGGTGCCTCTCAGGAGTGTCATCACATAAAATGTGACACCAAGTGACATGAAGGAGATATGAGGACAAGTGACCAAATGCTTAGTCAAAGAGGAAGGTTTTAAGGAGCATCTTAAAGGAGCTGAAGGAGGTAGAGAGACAGATAAGTGTTGGGAGGAAATTACAGAGTTTAGCGTCTGGACAGTGGGATAAATTGCAAACCTCATTATCCATTGCCTGCTGTTCATCGCCTTCTGCCATTTAAAAACTAGCAGTAGACGTCTTAATCCTTCAGGAACTTCCAGTTACTCAGGATTTTCTGGTGCAAACTCATGCATTGTCAAGCGATTCGAAACATTAAATATTAAAACAGGATTCCAAGTGCTCAAATGGCATTCCCTATTAAGCATGACATTCATTTCACGATCCATAATGTTTTTGAATCACCAAGGTAACCAACACTTGAAGGCTGTTATTAGATGGGTTCTCCTCCGCATTCCCATTTCATTGTAAAAGGCAATGGATTTCGTTTTATTACAATAGTTGATGCATTTGTTTTCAAAAGTCAAATTACCGAATACCAAATGTTCCCCGTTGAAGGTGTTCTTCACCAGCAGGTAGAACGGAACCTTGAGGGTGACAGACTTCTACACGCCTTCTCTCAATATTGTTGTGTTCTGTGTGATGGCCGTTATAATGATGTACACAGATCATTTAGTTTTTTTAACTAGATAGATGATTTATTAACAAGCACATGGTAAAGATAACTAACAAACTATAATACAGATGATGGCTGCTAAATGAATTCAATGAATTCTCCTAGAGCTACTCTAAGTGGGCGGCACGGTAGCACAGTGGTTAGCACTGTTGTTCACAGCACCAGGGACCCGGGCTTGATTCCTGGCTTGGGTCACTGTCTGTGCGGAGTCTGCATGTTCTCCCCATGTTTGCGCGGGTTTCCTCCGGGTGCACCGGTTTCCTCCCACAGTCCAAAGATGTGCGAGTTAGGTGGATTGGCCACGCTAAATTGCACCGTAGTGTCCAAAGGTTGGGTGGGGTTACTGGGTTGCGGGGATAGGGTTGAGGTGAGTGGGGTACTCTTTCAGGGGCCGGTGTAGATCCGATGGGCCAGGTGGCCCCCTTCTGCACTGTAGATTCTATGATTCTAAATATGGCTGTCCTCTTGTACGACTCACTACCAACTGCCAGGTGTCTCAGGTCACATGGTAGACTTCTATCGCCACCTGCTGGTCGGAGGTCGTACCGATAACTATGTGCACTGATAGACAACTATATACATTGATGTTAAATGCATATCACCACATCCCCTTTCCTTTGGAACTATTAATATTTACAAATGTGACTGTACTTTACAGAATACGATATGCGTGATAACTTGAAACATATCTTGTACATGGTTTATTAGAAGTTCAGTCTGTCAGGTTTACGTTGTAATCTGGTTGATCGCCTGAGCGATGGATGAATCGGCGATCATGTTCCATCTTCATTTGTTGTTGGTGTTCCTGCTTGTTCCGTATTCACTGCTGCGGATGCTTCTCTGATCGTTGGCTCTGTTGGGCGGTCTGTGTCCTCCTCAAGTGTTTTGGGATTGCATACCAGCTCTTCTGCTGGACTCAACACAAAAGAATGTTGTACTTTCAACAGTGTTCTTCGGTTCCTCCACAAGACTGAACCATCCTCAATGAGAACCAGAAACAAATTTGGACCTGCCTGTGGCAGTACCTTTGCCAGCCTTGATCAACCATTGCCATTGGCATCCTCCAGTCTGACCGTATCACCTGGATGCAGTGGCTGGAGCTTCCTTGTGGGCCTATTGTAGAACACTTTCTGTCTCCTCTTTTGGAGAAGCAGTTTCCGCTCCAGTCCTCTAACCACAGGGTGAGTTGCAATGGAAGGCAGGGTTGTTCGCAGCTATCTGTTCATTAAGAGCTGCATTGGTGACAGCCCATTGATGAGTGGTGCCGAACAATAGCTCAGAAATGCCAGATTGGTGTCTTCCTGGCAATCAATGGTTTTTTTTAGCAGCTGCTTAACAATGTGCACGCCCTTTTCTGCCTTCCCGTTTGACTGGAGATATAGAGGACTTGAAGTGATGTGCCTAAAATCATAGTGACAGGCAAATTCAGTCTACTCAATTTTTGAAACAAGGACCATTGTCAGACATGCCGGGCAAAAATCTCTCATCGAGCAGTTGAGTTCACCAACTGTGCTACCTCGGGGTAATTAGAGAAGTTGTCAATAACTAAAAGGTAGGGGCAGCACGGTGGTGCAGTGGTTAGCACTGCAATCTCATGGCGCCGAGGTCCCAGGTTCGATCCCGGCCCTGGGTCATTGTCCTTGTAGAGTTTGCACATTCTCCCCGTGTTTGTGCAGGTTTCGCCCCCACAACACAAAAGGTGTGCAAGGTAGGTGGATTGAGAATGCTAAATTGCCCCTTAATTGGAAAAAATTAATTGGGTATTCTAAATTTATTTTTAAAAATAATTAAAACGTAGTCTTTTCCATTGAAGTGAAAAAGATCCATGCCCACCCATCTGCCACGGGCTTGTAATGATTTCACCCATGTACATCAGCTCTTTGCTTTGCTTGCAGTGGAACGTCTGACATGTGCCACAGTGGTGGCTTGGGAAAATATGTCAGCGACAGCAAGCTGCTTGCCTGGTGTGTAGATTAGGTCAAAATCGTAGCACTGAAGCTTCATCATGATGCGCTGGATTTTTGGGAACACTTCGCACAAATTCTTCTGCACAATGGATAGAGTGGCCTGTAGTCAATCTCCACAAGAAAAGTCAGAAGACCATACACATCATCATGAAACTTGTCCAAACCCGTGACTAACCCAAGGCATTCTTTTTCAATTTGCACACATCTGCACTTCGTCTCAGACATCGTTCTGAATGCGTAAGTCACTGGCAGCCAGCTGCAGCAATACCGCTCCTGGGCCATCTGAGATGTATCAGTTGAGATTTTGGTCTTTTTTGCTGGGTCAAAGTATGCTACAACTGGTGCTGTCGTCAAGGAGAAATGCAATGCTTGCCACTCCTGCTCATGTCTGGGAGACCATTGAAACACTGTGGCTTTTTTTCTGGAATCTCGTAGTTGAAAAGGTTTAGAGGCCAGGTTGGGAATAAACTTGCCAACAAAGTTGTAAGGTGCCTTTTTTATCTGTGGGACGTGGCAAGGTCAAAATGGCCATTATCCTTTTGTTATCTGGCTGCATACCTTATGCAGAGAGCCTGTCCCCTAAAACGGTAATACTATCAACACCGATTTGTGTTAAATGTGTATAGCCTTGTGCTCGCTTTGTCCAGCTTCAGCTGCCAGAAGCCTTGTGACGCATCCAACTTGTTGAGTCATGTCGCTCCAGCAGTCGCTCACGCTATTTCTTCCCTCTTTGGGATTGGGTAGTGCTCTCTCTTTATGTTAAGGTTCAGGTCTTTGGGATCCATACCCTCAGGTCATTGTTCCTCTTTTTAATGGACACCAGAGAGTCAATAAGTCAGTAGGTTCCTCTATGCGCCTGATTACTCCTAACATCATTCTGTCTAACCCGGCCTTCAGTTTGTCCTTCGGTGGAACTGGTACACGTCTCGGCGCATATACGACTGGTTTCACATTCTCCTTCAACTGGATGCGGTATATATAAAAGGCAGCATGCCAAAGCCTTGAAATGCCTCCGGAGAATCCTTTATGATGGATTCTATGGATGCATATTGGCAGGGTGCCATGCCATCTGCAGTGTACATCTGCTTAACGAGGCCAAGCTCTTCACATGTTTCCACTCCTATGAGTGATTTGTGCTCTGTCTCCACTATGGAAAATGTGACCATGCACGTTCTGTCCTTGACAGTTACTGCAAGCTCACATTCTCCTAACATTATGATTTGATGATCATTATAGTCCTTCAGTAGTACTGTTCTTCGGACCATTTTTTGTTTGATTTTTAGTCGTTTCAACGCTGACAAAGTGATCAGATTGGCCCTCACTCCAGTGTCGAGCTTGCATCTGATTAGTGTGCCATTAACCATCAACGGAATCGTCCATGTATCCTCTCTGATCTTTGGAGCCGCATCACAGTGGCTGCAAATGGTGAGGAAACATTTGCTGTTTTGGCAGGTTGGACTATTCATATCCTCTGTCAAAATCCTGTTCACAGCAGCCAGGTCGTCGATGCATATCTCATTATTTACACTAATTGGTCAACCTTTGGACATGAGGGACATCGCTTGGTGAAGTGACTCGTGCTGCCACACTTGTCAGACCTTTCCAAGTGCGGGACATCGTCGTCGCAAATGTCAATTGCCGCATTGCTGGCATAAAATGACGGATCCGGTTGGTAGCTCAAAATGGCTGCCTGCACTGAGACCACGGGCGGAATTCTCCGGGGGGTTGGTGAATCGCCCGGGGCCGGTGTCAATCCCGCCCCCGCCGTGGCCCGAATTTACAGTGCTGAAAGAGGCCATTCGTCCCATCAAATCCTCACCGGCCCTTGGAAAGAGCACTCCACCCAAACCCACATTACTCTATCCCCGTAACCCAGTAATCCCACCAAGAGCAATTTAGCATGGCCAACCCACCTAACCTGCACACCTTTGGACTGTGGGAGGAAACCGGAGCACCCGGAGGAAACCCACGCAGACACGGGGAAAACGTGCAGACTCCGCACAGACAGTGACTCAAGTCGGGAATCGAACCTGGGACCCTGGAGCTGTGACGCAACTGTGCTAACCACTGTGCTTCCGTGCCGCTTCAACCGCAAGTCAGTCACAAAAGAACCAACAAATTAGTCTGCTCTTTGCGTAAGCATAAAAAATATAGAGCGTTCAAATGTTTAATTTTTTTCTTCGGAGAGCAATGCTGATCAAGGTACTGAATTACTATATTCAAAGTTTTTGCCTTCGTATTCGCTGTCGAAAACAATGTTGTATATTTCCATTGCTTGAGAACGTGTTACCGTGAGCAGCAACGTAAGACACCTGTTGTCAGTTTGTGCATGCAGTCCAAGGGCTGCAACAGAGAGGCTAAGTTGCTGCTTGAAACCACACAAAGTTTCATCTACATTACCCGATACTTGAAGCTGGCAGGTGCCTTCAAACCTTCCATCTCTAACTCCACAGCCTTTTGTTGCATTGAGTTCCAGATGGCCATAGTTCACCAGATCGGCGGAAGAATTTTCCCTTTTTGTTCATCAGCCTATTTCACCCCGTCTTCTTGTTGTTATCTTAAATTGTATCCCACTCCTGTACCATGTTGTGTTCTGTGTGATAACCGTTGTAATGATGTACACAGAACATCTAGTTGTTTACTAGAAAGATGACGTATTAACAAACACCTGGAAAGATAACTGATGAACTATAACACAGACGATGGCTACTAAATGAATTAGATGAATTTTCCTGGAGCTACTCCAAGTGCGAATTTCCTGTTGTACGAACTCACTATCAACTGCTGGGTGTCTTAGGTCACGTGGTAGATGTCTATTGGCATCTGCTGGTCGGAGGTCATACCGATAACTATGTGCACTGATAGACAACTATATACATTGATTTGTACATGCATATCAGCATAAATATCACATATCAATCAGTAGGAAACATGACTTGAATAGAATAAGTCATAAGAAGTCTGTGTTTGACTGTGCTGATGTTTCACTTCGCAATTGTCAACCAGACAACAGTGATAACACTCTAGCTGTTGGTCACACTCTTCCTGTCGGTAACACGCTCGCTGCTGGTAACATTCTGGCTGCTGGTAACATTCTGACTGCTGGTAACACTCTCGCTGCCGGTAACGCTCTGGCTGCTGGTAACACTCTGGCTGCTGGTAACACTCTCGCTGCCGGTAACGCTCTGGCTGCTGGTAACACTCTTCCTGGCGGTAACACTCTGGCTGCTGGTAACGCTCTCGCTCCTGGTAACACTCTGGCTGCTGGTAACACTCTGGCTGCTGGTAACACTCTGGCTGCTGGTAACACTCTGGCTGCTGGTCACGCTCTGACTGCTGGTCACACTCTGACTGCTGGTAACACTCTGGCTGCTGGTAACACTCTCGCTCCTGGTAACACTCTGGCTGCTGGTAACGCTCTGGCTGCTGGTAACACTCTGGCTGCTGGTAACACTCTCGGCTGCTGGTAACACTCTCGCTGCTGGTAACACTCTGGCTGCTGGTAACACTCTCGGCTGCTGGTAACACTCTCGCTGCTGGTAACACTCTGGCTGCTGGTAACACTCTCGCTGCTGGTAACGCTCTGGCTGCTGGTAACACTCTGGCTGCTGGTAACACTCTGGCTGCTGGTAACGCTCTCGCTGCTGGTAACGCTCTGGCTGCTGGTAACACTCTGGCTGCTGGTAACACTCTGGCTGCTGGTAACACTCTGGCTGCTGGTAACACTCTCGCTGCTGGTCACGCTCTGACTGCTGGTAACACTCTGGCTGCTGGTAACACTCTGGCTGCTGGTAACACTCTGGCTGCTGGTAACACTCTCGCTGCTGGTCACGCTCTGACTGCTGGTCACACTCTGACTGCTGGTAACACTCTCGGCTGCTGGTAACGCTCTCGCTGCTGGTAACACTCTGACTGCTGGTAACACTCTGGCTGCTGGTAACATTCTCGCTCCTGGTAACACTCTGGCTGCTGGTAACGCTCTGGCTGCTGGTAACACTCTGGCTGCTGGTAACACTCTCGGCTGCTGGTAACACTCTCGCTGCTGGTAACACTCTGGCTGCTGGTAACACTCTCGCTGCTGGTAACGCTCTGGCTGCTGGTAACGCTCTGGCTGCTGGTAACACTCTGGCTGCTGGTTGTACTCTCGCAGTTGGTAACGCTCTCGCTGCTGGTAATATTCTCGCTGCTGGAGATATGAAGCCCTGATCTTGCAGCTGGAGTCGATAACTCAGCTTTTTGTAATACCGATGGAATACTGCACTGTTGAAGATGTCCTTCAGATTGAGAGAATAATCCATAGTCCTGCCCATTCTCTCAGATAGACAGAAAAGTTTGAATGGCACAGTTTTAATGAAGAGCTGGGTCTTTCACCCTTGGATCCTGTCCAACATCAATCCCTCGGACAACACCACCAGAATAGATGATCAGGTCATTATCTCATTGCATAAATTTTCTGCCATGATCCTGACATTACAACTGTAAACACCTTCACAAATTACTTAATTGGCTACATTGTACTTAGGGACACCCTGAGATTGTGGAAGTCACTATATAAATTCTTGTTTTCTTCACCTCATTGACACGCTGTGCGCCATCTGGTGGCCAGGCCTAGAATTGATGAAGGAGTCAACAGCAGACAAAGGCCAAGTGGAACTTCAATTATGACTTCCCCAAGGACACAAGCAGCTGCTGCAAGATTTGGAGACTTTTGGTGAGTGCCTGTGGATGTTGTAAATTGCCTATGGGATGCAGTGACAAATCTACATGGATATTGTTTAAAATAAGTATTTGATCCTGTGCATTTTTGTGTTTGTGGTTTCACGTTTGAAAGAAAGACTTGTAATTATAAAATCTCTTTCATGGCCAGCAGACACTCCAAAGTGCTTTACCGCCAAGGAGTTTCAGTGACTAGCAGCCATCTCCCACAAACAACAACATATTAATGGTCAGATCTGTTTAGTTGATTCTTCGAAAAGCCACCATGGGTCGCTTTACATTTATCTACAAATATCCCAGGACCATGGTTTACATTTCGTCTGACAGTGTTGCAGTCCCTCAATACTGCAGAAAGGATCAATATCAAAGTGCTGGAGTGAGACCTGAAACCATAACCTTTGGATATAGAGGCAAGTGTGCTATCAACTGTACAACAGCTAACACCTACTTGCAGTTTCTCCACACCGTTCAAATAGCTATTTCCATATTATTCCACAATATGTAGTTTTCAGAAGATTCAATTTTAGGGCACAATTTGAAACACGGTGCTGGAACAGAGTGACCTGGAGGTGTTTAAAAGGAACATGGTATAATTGGCTTTAGAAGCAGACGTACAGAATACAGGAGCGAGGTAGCTGTGTTTATAAAAAAAAAACCTTTATAAATCACTGGTTCAAGCCTAAGTGTCCAATTTTGAGCAGCACACTTCAGAATAAATGTCAAGACCTTGGAGAGGGTACAAATGAGATTTCCTAAAATGGCACCAGGGGTGAGGCCTTTCAGTTGCTTGGAAAGGTGAGGGAAGCTAAGGTTATTCTCCCCAGAGCAGACAAGGTTAGCGGACACTTAACGGAAGCGCTCAAAATTATGACGGATTCTGGTGTCGGAGAAGGGGAGAAACATCTTACTGGCGGGAGGGTTTGTAAACAGAGGATGTAAATTTAAAATATTGTAATTGGCAAAAAATGCCAAGGGGGAGACAAGGCTATTTTAAAAACTCTTTTGAGTTATAATGATCTCCAATTGCTGCCTGGAGGTGATGGTGGAAGTGGATTCAATAATGACTTTCAAAAGAGAATTAGGTCTTTAGTTAAGATGAACAAATTTGCAGGGTGCCAAGGAAAGAGCAATGAAGCGAGACTCTTTACTCTTGGACTCATGATGAGCTGAATGTCTTCCTTCTGTGTTAAACAACTCCATGGTTGCTCAGATCTCCATTCTCTTGTGGCTAAACAGGTATAAGTCACATGAAAGGCATCTGGAGAGAGAAGAGGTTCTAGTTTTCATTTTCAACCCGCAGGAATGCAGGAGCTGTTTTCTGTTTTCTCCAGCAGTCACGGATGACATTGTTTCTTCTCAAGATGATAGCACATGTATTTAAAGAGGGATCCGGATTCTCATGGCCTGGTGCCATGTGCCATGCCATCTGTACCCTGGAAAAAGCCTGTTGCTGCCATCACATTGTGTGCTGTTGAGTTACTTTGCAGCTTTGCTCAAATGTATCACCCTTGCATTTATAAAAGGAACAAGTCAAATGAGTAGATTCAAGTGGGTAGATACAAAAAAGAATAAAGCGACACCCCATCTCTCAACAAGATCCATCAGCCATTTCGTCCACCGTGTCTGCTCCGCCATTCGATCATGGCTGATATGTTCCTCACCCCCATTCTCCTGCCTTCTCCCCATTACCCCTGATCCCCTTATTAATCAAGTAATCCCTTGTTAATCAAGAACACCAGATTTGTGCTTGAGGTGCTGTTACCTGCAGAGCTCCAGACCAAGAGCTGGAAGGTGGAATTAGACAGAATTGTCCTTTCTTAGTGTGTAACAAATAGGAGCAGAAGTAGGCAATTAAGCCTCTTGAGCCTGCTCCACTGTTCAATACGATCATGGTCTCAACTCCACCATCCTGCCCATTCTCCGTAACCCTTCAACAGATCCCTCTGCACCGAGCACCCCAAAGTCTCTCCCCATTTAGATAAGAAGTTGCCTTTCCATTATTTCTGACCAAAATGGATGACCTCACAATTATCCACATTAAACTCTATCTACCCCATTTTGGCCCACTCACCTAACCTATCTACATCAATTTGTAAGGTTCTTATTTCTTCATTGAAACTTACTGTCCCATCTACTTTACTGTCACCTGCAAATTTGGCTGTAGGACCTTCTACCCCTGTATCCAAGTTATTAATATAAATTGTAAATAGTTGGGTCCCAAGTACCAAACCCTGTGGCCATCCCACTAGTTATATCTTGCCATTCAGAAAAAGACCCATTTATCCCGATTCTCTGTCTTCTGTTCATTAGCCATCTTCTATCTGAGCTAATAAATTACAACTAATCCCATGTAATCTAACCTTGTATATTAACCTTCTGAGCGGCACCTTATTGGATGTCCAGATATACTACATCTACAGGATCCCCATTATCCACTTGCCTTGTTACATAGAACATAGAACAGTACAGCACAGAACAGGCCCTTCGGCCCTCGATGTTGTGCCGAGCAATGATCACCCTACTCAAACCCACGCATCCACCCTATACCCGTAACCCAACAACACCCCCCTTAACCTTACTTTTATTAGGACACTACGGGCAATTTATCATGGCCAATCCACCTAACCCGCACATCTTTGGACTGTGGGAGGAAACCGGAGCACCCGGAGGAAACCCACGCACAAACGGGGAGGACGTGCAGACTCCGCACAGACAGTGACCCAGCCGGGAACTGAACCTGGGACCCTGGAGCTGTGAAGCATTTATGCTAACCACCATGCTACCGTGCTGCCCCCTTCTTCGAAGAACTCTAGCAAAATAGTCAAACATGATTTATCCTTCATAAAACCATGCTGACTCTGATGGATTGCGTTTTGACTTTCCAAATGTCCTGATTTCACTTCCTCAATAATGGATTCTAACAATTTCCCAAAAACAGATATTAAACTAACTGGTCTATAATTTCCTACATTCTGCCTCTCTCCCTTTTTTTATGTGGAGATGCCGGTGTTGGACTGGGGTGGGCACAGTAATAAGTCTTATTACACCAGGTTAAAGTCCAACAGGTTTATTTGAAATCACAAGCTTTTGGAGCACAGCTCCTTCATCAGGTGAAGTGGAGGCAGGTTCACAAACACAGCATATATAGGCAGAGACACAATTGCAAGATAATTACAGATTGGAATGCGAAGAATGGTTGGAATGCGAGCCTTTTAAGTAGACAAATCTTTACAGGAACAAAGAGTGCGAGTGGAGTGAGGGATAATCACAGGTAATCGAGGTGTGAATTGTCTCTGGCCAGGACAGTTAGTAGGATTTCGCAAACCAGGGCAGTATGGTGGGGGTTACATGTAATGTTACATGAATTCGAGATCCCAGTTGAGGCCGTCCTCATACATCTGGAACTTGGCTACCAGTTTCTGCTTGGCGATTCTGCGTTGTGTGTCTGGAAGGCTGCCTTGGAAAATGTTTACCCAAAGATCGGAGGCTAAATGTCCTTGACTGCTGAAGTGTTCCCTGATTGGAAGGGAACACTCCTGCCTGATGATTGTTGCATGGTGTCCGTTCATCCGTTGTCATAGTGTCTGCATGGTCTCGCTGATGTACCATGCCTCAGGACATCCTTTCTTGAGTGTATGAAGTGGACAACAGTAGCCGAGTCACATGAGTATGTAACCTGTACCTGGTGGGTAATGTTCTCACATTGATGGTAGTATCCATGTCAATGATCTGGCATGTCTTGCAGAGGTTGCTGTGGTAGGGTTGTATGGTGTCAAGGTCGTTGTTCTCCTGTGGGATAGGTAGCTGGCTGCGAACAATGGTCTGTTTGAGATTAGGCGGTTGTTTCAAGGCAAGCAGTGGAGGTGTGGGGATGGCCTTGGCGAGATGTTGGTCATCACTAAAAACATGTTGAAGGCTCTGAAGAAGATATTGTAGTCTCTCCGCTCTGGGGAAGTACTGGACGATGAAGGGTACTCTGTCGGTTGTGTCCCATGTTCGTCTTCTGAGGAAGCCGGTGCATTTTTGTGCTGTGGAGCGTCAGAACTGTCAATCGGTGAGTCGAGTGCCACATCCCATTATCGCGAGGGCGTTTGTTGATGGCTGTCATGTTCCTTGTCCGAACAATTCCTGTGTATACAGAGGGCTTTACTGTAGGGGATGGGTTCTTTAACGTGTTTCGGGTGGAAACTAGAGAAGTAGAGCATCGTGAAGTTATCCATAGGCTTGCGGTAAAGCAAAGTGCTGACGTAACCGTCCTTGATGGGAATGAGTGTGTCCAAGAATGCAACTGATTCCGGAGAGTAGTCCATGGTGAGTCTGATGGTGGGACGAACCTGTTGATGCCATCATGTAGTTGTTTCTGTGATTCGTCGCTGTGTGTCCAAAGGAATTTCGTCAACGTTTCTAGTATATAGCATTGGTTGAAGGCCCCTTGAAGTGAAGGTCCCATGTTATGCATGAAGATGTTGGCAAATTGAGGTGCAAACTTGGTCCCCATTGTTGTTCCGTGTGTCTGGATGAAGATCTGGTTGTCGAAGGTGAAGACATTGTGGTCCAGGATGAAGCAGGTGAGTTGTAGGATTGCGTCTGGAAATTGGCAGTTGTCAGTGTTCAGTACCGAGGCTGTTGCAGCAATGCCATCATCGTGGGATGCTGGTGTAGAGTGTTGAGACACCCATTGTGACGAGAAATGTTCCTGGTTCAACTGGTCCATGGGTGCTGAGCTTCTGTAAGAAGTACGTAGTTTCGGACAGAGGCTGGGGGTTCCTTGTACGATGGATTTCAGGATGCCCTCAATGTAGCCAGATAGGTTCTCACACAGGTTCCCATTGCCTGATATAATAGAACAGCCGGGTGTGTTGGCTTTGTGTATCATCGGGAGACAGTAGAGATTTCCAACATGGGAGTAAGTGGGATGAGAGCACGTATGGTGCTCTGAAAGTCTTGATCAAAGGTTTTAATCAGTCTGTTGAGTTGGTGGGTGTGTTCTTTGGTTGGATCAGAGAGTAACTATTGGGTTGCTAAGTTGTCGGTACACTTCTTTGCAGTAGTCCATTCTGTTCGGTATGACGGTGGCTCCTCATTTGTCTGCTGGTTTGATGACAATGTTGCGGTTGGTCTCCAGAGGGCAGATGGCGATACGTTGTGCTTGGGTGATGTTCTGGGCTATCTTGTGAGCGCAGCTGACGAGTCTGGGATTGACGCACCCCTGACGGCTTGAGCATAAATGTCGAGTCCAGGGCAGCGGCCTTCTGGAGCTGTCCAACTCGACTCTTTCCTCTTCGGGAATGCATGTTCCCTTCCGGTCGGGGAACACTTCAGCAGTCCAGAACATTCAGCCTCCAATCTTCGAGGAAACATTCCCTAAGGCGACCTTCAGTACACAGAACAATGCAGAATTTCCAACCAGAAACTGGTAGCCAAGTTCCGCACACGTGAGGATGGCCTCAACCGGGATCTCGGGTTCATGTAACATTACATGTAACATAGAACATACAATGCAGAAGGAGGCCATTCGGCCCATCGAGTCTGCACCGACCCACTTAAGCCCTCACTTCCACCCTATCCCCGTAACCCAATAACCCCTCCTAACCTTTTTGGACACTAAGGGCAATTTTAGCACGGCCAATCCACCTAACCTGCACGTCTTTGGACTGTGGGGGTAAAACCGGAGTACCCGGAGGAAAGCCACGCAGATACGAGGAGAGCGTGCAGACTCCGCACAGACAGCAGGGGATCGAACCTTGGACCCTGGCGCTGTGAAGCCACAGTGCTAGCCACTTGTGCTACCGTGCTGCCCCAAACCTCCACCATACTGTCTGGATCTGTAGAATCCTACTAACTGTCCTTCAGATAATTCACACCTTGATTATCTGTGATTATCCCTCATTTCACTTGCACTCTATGTACTGTAAAGACTTGTTTACCTGTAAAAACTCGCATTCCAACCATCCTTCACATTGCAATCTGTAATTATCTTACAATTGTGTTTCTGCCTATATATGCTGTGCTTGTGAACTTGCCTCCACTTCACCTGTTGAAGGAGCAGTGCTCCAAATGTTTGTGATTTGAATAAACCTGTTAGACATTAACCTGATGTTGTGAGACTCCTTACTGCCATCTTTTTGAATAAGGGTGCTACATTAGCATTTTTCCAATCCACTGGAACCTTTACCATGTCCAGGAAATTTTGGAATATTAGAACCAATGGATTCACTATCTCCGCTGCCACTTTATCACCCTAGCCATCAGGCCCTGGGGACTTATCTGCCTTCAATCCCAGTAGTTTGTTTACTGTTTCTCTATTGATGCTGATTTTTCTACGTTCTACCCTTTCTATTACCTCTGAATTAGCTGTTCCTGTGGGCTGGTACTAATCTCCTCCACCGTGAAATCTGAGGCATAATATTGATTTAGCATCTCTGCTGTGTTCCCCACTAGTAACTCTCCGTTTCACCTTCAAAGGGACCAACATTCACTGTAGCGATTCTCTTCCCTTTTATGCACTTATAGAAGCTTTTGTATCCTTTTTGATATTTTGCGTTGCTTTCTTTCGTAGTTTACCTTTACTCTTAGAACATAGAACATAGAACAGTACAGCACAGAACAGGCCCTTCGACCCTCGATGTTGTGCCGAGCCATGATCACCCTACTCAAACCCACGTATCCACCCTATACCCGTAACCCAACAACCCCCCCCTTAACCTTACTTTTTAGGACACTACGGGCAATTTAGCATGGCCAATCCACCTAACCCGCACATCTTTGGACTGTGGGAGGAAACCGGAGCACCCGGAGGAAACCCACGCACACACGGGGAGGACGTGCAGACTCCGCACAGACAGTGACCCAGCCGGGAATCGAACCTGGGACCCTGGAGCTGTGAAGCATTTATGCTAACCACCATGCTACCATGCTGCCTTTTAAAAACTTTTTTAGTAACCTTTTGTTTATGTTTGAAAGTTTCCCAATCTTCCAGCCACTGGCCTTTGCAACATGGTATACCTTCATTTTTGCCTTTATATTGTCCTTAACCACCTTGCTTTTTACCTTTCTTACAGTCTTTCTTCCTCTCTGGAATATATTTTTGACGTGAGAAATTGAGTATCTCCTTAAACAACTGCCACTGCTCATCAGCTACCTTTTAGCCTTCATACCCACTCTACGCGGGCCAAATCTGTCCTTGTGCCTATGTTTAATTCCTTTCTTATAAGCCTCCAGTATTTCCTGGTTTATAATGTGCCCCACTGCGGAACTACTGTTTGGGGACCTATAGATTAATCCTATCAGGGACATCTTCCCTTTGCTATTTCTTATTTCTACCCAGACTGCTTCCACACCTTGATCTCCAGTGCTTATATTATTTCTCATTACAGCACTGATCCCTTTCTTCACCAGCAAGGCTACACCACCTCCTTTTACCTTTCAATTCATCTTTCCGAAATACTGAGTATCCTTCGATGTTCGATTCCCAGACCTGGTCTCCTTGTAACCATGTCTCAGTAATTGCCACCAGATTTGTCCCTATTTGCACTCATTAACTCATTAATTTTGTTCTAAATGCTAAATGCATCAAAGCAGTCAACATTTTCTAGTTACCAACCTCTCATTATTTTTTTCAGCCTCTTTCTCCTAGGTTAGGTCCAGTCAGGAGGGAGCTCTGTGCTGGTGTGAAAGTTGTTGTGATCTTGGATCTGAATTGGGGCAATATAATTTATGAGCCATGCTGCTACCTGGTGCCGAGGCAGAGTCGGGAAAAGGAGAATGGGGACAGAGAAAGAGTGAGAAGAAAATCTGCATTCCGATAGCTACCTATTTTGTCGTGATTCTCTATGACAACTGATTAAGATTAGTCTGCTCTGACTAACTAAAATCCGAAAAGCAAATGATTGCACTTCGGTAGGATTGTGTTCCCCTCTCAAAAATGAAGTTGTGTTTTGTAATTGGAAACTATTTGTTGTGGTGAATGTGAAGATAATTTGCATATCATGTGCTGAATTGCCAACCTGGGTTGTTGAACTCCCAATAGGATTTAATGACTGTGATGTCTAAATTAAATGTTTATTTTTAGGGCTGACCTTTTAGCTTCACCACAGATGATGAAACTCCTGAAGTGCCATGATGGAGAGACTATTAGCCTCTGAAGGGTTGGGAGCAAAGTCAAAAGGTGAAATGTCACTGTCCTGCAAATGAGACAGGCACTTTTCAGTAAAGGGATTGTGTTGTTTAATACCATGTGTCTTTTTCACAAGGGATGTGAAGGCCTTTCTCCCCCACCACTCAGCCCCCACTCCCGCGGCCCCCTCCCCCACCCCCCACCATTATTTGTTTCCCAAGCTTTGAAAGCCTTCCTTGATGAAGGCTCACTTTGTATTCCACTCACCACCTCCTCATAACTTCTATTCCCAATGGGCTCCTTGCTTTTCTAATTGGGTGCTAGGATTGGATTGCTCACGCGATGGGCATTGAAGCTTTGTTTAAGGAATGGAAGAAAGACACAAATGGACCTTCCTCCTCAGTTCAGTCCTCTGTATGCAGCTGATCTTGACAGTTAGCAGGTTTAGACTGAACAGTGCAGTCTTGATCTACTTACCTAAGAAAAGATATACCTAGAGGCCATAGAGGGAGCGCAGCAAAGGCTCACCAGACTGATTCCTGGGATAGCAGGATTGTCATATGAGAGATTAAGTCGACTGTGCCCGTATTCACTGGAATTGAGAAGAATGAGAAGGGATCTCATTGGGATGTATTAAAGACTGACAGGGCTGGACGGGCAGGATGCAGGGAGGATGTTTCCCCTAGCTGGGGGTTGTAGAACAAAAAGTCACAGTTTCAGGACACTGAGTGGACCATTTGGGACTGAGATGAGGAGAACTTTCTTCACTGAGAGGGCAGTGAACCTGTGGAATTTTCTACCACAGGACCTGTGAAGCCAAGTCACTGAATGTATTTAAGAAAAAACATAGATTTCTAGACATTCAAGGACAGAAGGGCCGGGATTCTCCGAAGTCCGGGCCAAATGTACACCGGAGTGGTGTACACTATCGTTAATGGGCAGCCTGGCCCTGCAATTCACTGGTTTTTAGGGGGCTAGCACAAGGCCGGAATGCTGCGCGCTGTTCCAGCGCCGAAAGGCGGCCCTGCACGGCCGGCGTGGGTCCATGCGTGCACACAACGGCCGTCTCAGTGCCGGCTCATGCGCGAGTTTGCCATCTCGGCACCGGAGCGGAGCAACATGGCAGGGACCTAACAGCGGGTCCGTGTGGAAGGAGGTAGGCTCCCTCCAGATCGCGACCGCCGCTGATCGCAAGACCCCGATCGTGGGCCTGGACCCCGTGGAGGACCCCCCAGAGTCAAATCCCCCCCGCCCCCCCACCAGGACGTCCACAGCGGCCGCGGGTCTGAGCTCCCGCTGTTGGTACCAGGTTTGAACCACGCCGGCGGGACTCAGAGGGAGTTCGGCCCGTCGCCTGTGGAGAATCGCTGTGGGGGCCTATTTCAGCGGCCCCCAACCAGCACCGCGGCGACCACGCGGGCGTAGATTCTCCGGTCACCGGTGAATCGGTGGCCCGTCGTCGGAGCAACGTGGCAGGAATTTCCCGCGCCCCCACCAATTCTCCAACCCGTCGCAGGCTGGGAGAATCCCGGCCAAAGTATATGGGGCGAGATTCTCCGCAAATGCGGAGAGTCGTAAAGGCTGCCATGAAATTAGCCGTGTTTAACGGCAGCCTTCATGCCCGTTCCCGGGACCCGATTCTCCCCCCCCATCGGGGCTAGGAGCGGGACCCCGGGAATCACGGGTCCTCCACGGGATCCAGGCCCACGATCGGGGGCTTACGACCATCGTTAAGGCCGCGCGCCAAGATGACGCACGTCTGGCGTCTGCATGACGTCAGCCGCGCATGCGCGGGTGACGTCATCACGCCATTGATGGAACCCGCGCATGCGCGGTTCCGCATTTCTCCACCGCCGCCCGACAAGATGTGGCGGCTTGATCTTGTCGTGCGGCGGAGGGGAAATAGTGCATCCCTTGTGGACGCAGGCCCGACGATCGGTGGGCACCGATCACGGGCCTGTCCTCTCCCGAGCACAACGGTGGTGCTCCCACCCCAAACGGGCATCCAGCGCCTGTTTTTACGACGGCAGCAAGCAGGCGTGTTTGCTGCTGTTAAAAAACGGGCGTAAAGGCCTGGCCGCTCGGCCCATCGGCCGCGGAGAATCGCCGCTCGCCGCAAAAAATGGCGAGCAGCGATTTGTGACATGGGTCAGGCGAGGGGGGAGGGGTGGAGAATTGCGGGAGGGCACAAAAAATGTCGGGAGACCCTCCCGCTATTCTCCCAACCGGCGTGGGCAGCGGAGAATCGCGCCCATGGGGAGAGAGCGTGAGTATGATGTTGAGATTGATCAGCCTTAATGACATTGAATGGCAGAGTTGGATCGATGGGCCAAATGGCCCACTCCTGCTCCTATTTTCTATGTTTCAGGGTTTCTCCTGGTCTCAGAGGCAATAGGCAAACTGGTTTGTGAGATTTCAGAACTGATCTTACTGTATATGTGTTTCCGTTCATATTGTGACTATTTCAGATAGACAACAGTGTCTGGAAAAAAATTCTCACGTATACATCATTGAGAGGAAGAATTTGCAAGGAATTTGGAGGAAGTGCAGGAGAGTTCAACTCATAGAACAACTCTTTCAAAGAGTTGGCACAATGGACCAAATGGTCTCCTCCTATGTCATATAGGTGGCATGGCGGCACAGTGGTTAGCACTGCTGCCTCACAGCGCCAGGGACCCAAATTAGATGCCTAGCTTGGGTGACCGTCTGTATGAAGTTTGCACATTCTTCCCGTGTCTGCTGTCTGCGTGGGTTTCCTCCGCATACTTCGGTTTCCTCCCACAGTCCAAAGATGTGCTGGTTAGGTTGAATGGCCATGCTAAAATTGCCCCTAAGTGTCCAAACGTTAGGTGGGGATGGGGCAGGTGATTTGGCCTAAATAGGGTGTTCTTTCAAAGGGTCGTTGTAGTGTCAATGGGCTGAACAGCCTCCTTCTGTTCTGTTCTGATTCTATGATTCAGCATTATAATATAACTGTAAAAATACCACGAGTGCCAGAACACTTTTCCTTCTTTTTTTTTTTAAATTTAGATTACCCAATTATTTTTTCCAATTAAGGGGCAATTTAGCGTGGCCAATCCACCTACTCTGCACATTTTTGGGTTGTGGGGGCGAAACCCACGCAGACACGGGGAGAATATGCAAACTCCACACGGACAGTGACCCAGAGCCGGGATCGAACCTGGGACCTCAGCGCCGTGAGGCGGTTGTGCTAACCACTAGGCCACCGTGCTGCCCTACACTTTTCCTTCTTTATATCTCCCTCCCTTAATATAAAGTAAAATCTTCTCCCAAAAAAGGTCTTGGAAAAATAACGGTGTGTCCAAGATGCTTTTGCAATTATTGCATTAATTAGCCAACAAGAAGAAATGATGCACTGCATTTTGCGAATCTCTAACAAACTGGTCGAAATACACTGCCCTGACAAATCCCCCTTAGTCCTCCTGCTCTTTTCTGAACTTGCTGGAATTGCACATTAATTACCCATTAAACTCACCACAGAAACTTAGGGCATATACTGAACAATGGAAGAATTTTTAAACACTGTGATAGCTGGTAATACAATGTCAATCAATCTCTCTGGTTCAGAATGGGAACAATTTGGCTGGAAATCTCTGGCCGTTGAGATTCTTTTTTCCCACTGGCAGCGCAACCCTGCCCGTGGGTTTCCCATTGACAAGTGGCGGGAAGAGAGAATCCCACCACCAGCAAACGGTGTGTCGCCCAGAAACCCTCAGCTGGGCGAGCGGAGAATCCCGCTTTTTACGTTTCCCTCTCATTACTGCAGGGAATACATTCTTGTTGGAGAGTTTTTAAAAATTGAAATTGTTTCTTACTTGTCTCTTCTGTCTCTATATTTTCTCTCAATTTCTCTTGAAATCTTTCCGTCCCTCTCTTTTGGTTGCATCTCACCTCAATTTTCCATCATCCCCCTGGTTGTTCCTCAATTTTTTTAACTCAGTGGTTAGCTGATATCATTCACTGCGATCCCAGACTCTCCGTTACTCTCACTGCACTATTATCGATTAAAGCTGCCAGCAAGTAACAAGGTCAATTCAATTCCAGCTGAAGGATGCAGAGAATAGCCTAACTAATGGGGCATGTTGAGGGATGCCCCACTGCAACAAGATTTGGTACCTGTGATGGTGCAGAAATGGGGTTTCTTTGCTCTTCCATCAAAATTATGGGGTCAGAGAAGGAGATGCTTATTTTCCATTCCTATCTCATCGCGAGATTTCCAAATTGCATTTCATGGAACATAATTTCCATATCATTGTCAGGCGTCTACGGCTAAATCTTCCTCCTGCCAAAGGAAAGGCCATTCACTGTCAGCATGAGGGCAGACCAGTGTAAATTACATCTGGCCTCCCACAGCATGCACCTGGCAGGTAGACCTCCCAGAAGGGCGGCATGGTGGCGCAGTGGTTACCACTGCTGGATCACAGATCTCCCAGAAGAGCTGAGGTGGACGCATCGCTTGGGGGGACAGGCTCATGCTCAGGCACAATCTGGGTTCGGTCACTTACTGGACACTACCTGGTCAGTGCCTTGGCACTATCCCAGCACTGCCGCTAGTACTGTCCCTGGGGCAGGGCCTCCCTGGCATTGCCCAGGCAGTACCAGGGAGATGTGTGTGGGGGTGGGCAGTTGGGGGAGGGGGGGTGAGGAGGGGGGGGGGGGGGGGGGAGGAGGGGGGGGGGGGGTTCCATATGAACTTTTGTGAATTGGGGCGGCTTTTAAAAATGTTGCCCCGAACTTTCAAAAAAAGGTTGCTGGTGGGGCAGCTTAATCAGAGGCCACCCCACCAGAGGGACATTGTGCGACCCACCCCATGCCATTGTTTTTACAATGCTCCCATTGATATGCTGGAGAAAGCTGCTTCAACCCCATGTTCCCCACCCGTTATCAGCCTCTGTTGACATTCGGGAAAATTCAGCCCTAAATCTTCAAACCTTGACATTGGCTCCCCCCCCCCCCCCCCCCCCCCCCCCCCACCCCACAGTGTGTTTTCGAGCAGCAGAGGCGAACCGCCATTGGCAGAGATCAATGCCCGTTTTTATGGCTCGCTCGCTCCACCATTGGGGAACCCGCCGTGTGGTGGTTACCTTCAAAGAGACTGGAAGATTCCACCAGCGGGAAGGGCTAGGGAGTCGCGCCCATTGTCTTAACACGATTAACCCTGTCATATCTTGTGAGAGTCCAGAGTTTACCTTTTCCCTCGTGGCTTCACAGGAAGCTGAACTAACCAGGGCATCCAGATCTGCTTCCCATTGATCCACTCTTCATGGCGCCCATTTGTAATTGGTTCTCTATTATCCTCGACATATTGGAGATAATATTTTATATCTCTGGTAATATTTTATTTCTTCGCTTTCAATTGCAACTTCCTTTGTGCCTTGCTAAAAAGCTGTTCCTTTTTATTGCTGCAGTTCAACCCTGTATCTTCAACGGGAATATTCATTTGACACCTTTTTTCCCTCCTTCCTGCACCATTTTAAACACCTTCTGGAAGTCTCTACCAGCTGCACCAGCATTTTGTTCCTGAAGGCATAGTTTGTGTCAATGGCATCTGAATTACATTTCCATTCTGATACCTTTTACAAAGCAGCAAGTCTGCATACATATGCACAATTTCTTTGAAAAGTTGCAATTTTGTTGAATAACACAAAAAAAATCTATGTACAAATAAGATAAACTTTTAAATTAGGGTCTCAGTTATGAAAGGAACGATTGTTGAACAGACATCACATAAATCACAAAGACAAATACTTGCTGAAAAGCACTTGCATTACAAATATAGAGTAATATGTCAAACTCTCCATATATCTGCACCCAAGGCGACTCATGACCACCCCACCCCCCTAGTCATATGCCCTTTCTTCTGGGGTTTAAAATAATAATGTTGGTGGCTAAATATACTCATAATTCAGAAGTGCTCACAACAAACCGCAAATATGCATAGACGAGGGAAACATTTAACTTTATGGAATTTCATAATGTGAATCAGACCCGGTGGCTGACTCCTAACCCTAAAACTGGCTACTTTGCATGGCTGGAATCTTTACAACCCTGCGTCTTAAATAAATGGAGCAGTTGGAAATTAAGTCAGTCTTGCAGGCTGGAGCAGGAGTGTGGAATTTATACTATTTAAACATAATTCTCTACCCTGCACTGCACAGATATCAAAATCACATTAGCCCTTTTAAATAAAGTACAAGTGTGATGTAAATTAAAAAAGCACATTTAACCTGTCACCGCCAAAATATCCTTCCATTTTAAATAAAAGCGATTTGACTGCTATTAACTGAAATTTCAGGCTGAACATTTAGCACCTGATTTTGTTTTGTCAAGAAAACAGGGCATTTCACTGAGGCTTCAAATATAAAGTATATGTTAAGTGGATCAAACAATCACTCAAACTACAAAACTTGCATTCAACCACTATAATTAGGACTTGCTGCCATAATGGGGATTCTGCTGGAACAAAAGGGAAATAAAATGGGATTGTCTTTTCTAAAGAGAAATGGATTAGAGGTCACAGGATCGATCTTTTGACAGTGGGGACATAATGCTGACAGCACACGGCAAAGATGTTAAAGGACAAAACTCACAATGGAAATGCTAAACACAAAGATATTTAGACATGAAACAATTCTGGGTGAATTCCAATCGTGCTTTTATAATGATAATTTGGACACACTTCGTGGCCAGTGTAGGTGATTCTCTTATACCTTTTAAGCCATATTAGAAAAAAGCTTGACCTGATTTTGACGTTAAAAGGAGGGGAAGTTATGTTGTCAACTGTACCATTTCCAGACACAAAATTATAGTGTTTTTTCAGCAGACATTTCAAACCCAGTACTCACCAATGCCAAGGCCCATCCCACCTACTGCTCGGAATAATTTTATTTATATTTCCAATTACCCTATCCCTTCTCCAGGAGTGCAGCCAAAAGTTCACTTCCTTAATCCAATCTCGCAAAGGCCTTAACATTACTAAACGAAACATTTGCATTTATATACTATGCCTGTCACAATCGCCTGACACCCCCAAAACACTTGGCCAAAGGAACATGAAGTGTTATTGTTGTATTGTAAGAAATGCAGCAGTCAATTTGCACACAGGTTACAGCAAGGATCAGAAACCTGTTTCAGTGATACTGGTTGAACGCTGAGCGATAAATAGCATGTTGTGAGAAAGTACATACAAGCAACCAGTTAGGAAAAAAGAAAGACTTGCATCTAGATAGCGCTTTTCGTGACCACCAGATGTCTCAAAACACCTTACACCCAATGATGTACCTTTGAAATGTGGCCATTGTTGTGATGTAGGAATGCAGCTGTTTTCACACAGCAAACAGCAATGTGATAATGACCAGATCATCTGTTTTTCTGCTGCTGATTGTGGGGTAAGGACTGGCCAAGACCCCAAGGGGAACTTCCCTGCTTTTCTTTGTGTCATGGTGTTCTTTGTTTCCACTCAAGGGCACAGACAAGATGTCAGTTTCACATCGCATCTGAAAGGCGACAGCTCAATAGTGCAGAACATCCTGAATAGTGTATCGAAGTATCAGCTTAGATCTTGTGCCTAAGTCTCTGAAGTGGGACTTGAACCTATAACCTCCTCAGAGACAAGAGTGCTCCCATGGAGCAACAGTCGTGGGGCGGCACAGTGGTTAGCATTGCTGAATCACAGCATGGTTCAATTCCGGCCAAGGGTGACTGTGGCGTTTGCACGTTCTCCCCGCATCTACGTGGGTTTCCTCCGGGTGCTCCGGTTTCTTCCCACACTGCAAAAGATGTACAAGTTTGGTGGATTGGCCATGATCAATGCACAGGGTTACGGGGATAGGGTGGAGGACTGGGCCTAGGCAGAGTGCTCTTTCACAGGGTTGGTGCAGACTAGAGGGGCCATATGTCCTCCTTCTGCACTGTAGGGATTCCATTGATTCTAACTGATCGAATACATGGGGGAGTGGTGAGTTTGCATTCAAGATTTCCCACTTTTCTAGTTTCTTATCTCAGCCACACTGCTCCCTGGTTCTACGTGTAAGGGGAAAAGAGAACAATGGTTTGTCAGTCTGTCACCTGCTACCAACTAGCTTCGGAGTGGAAATGATGGAAGTAGGTGAGCATCCCATTTGCTCTCCTGACTATAAATTCTGTGTAGGGCGACCACAAAGGGACAGGGGAAAAAAAATCTTTAAAAAGAACGACGCCATCACTTAAAAAGAAAGTCATAAAAATAACACCAAAATAGAACGATTGTATTGCCCTTTGTTTTGGGGTGTGGGGTGGGGGGGGGGGGGGGGGGGGGGAGAAAAACCTGAATTAAACTTTATATGAGACACAGGTAGCAAAAAGAGACTCTTTGGGCAGGTAGTCTAAGAGGAGTTGTCTGATTTTATTCAAGGTTGTCTGGCTAATGGGACTCCTTGAAAAAGGTTAAAACAGGAGTTACTTGTTGTCAGAATTTAAACAGTCAACTAACTGGGAAGTGCTGGGGGGAAGGATCCCACAAGAGGTTAGTTAACCTTTTAAACTTTTATCTGTTCTGCAGTTGACACAATAAATATTGCATGAAATGATAGACTTGAGGCCCTTGATACCCTCTATTACACACTGACTGGAAATAATGCCTTAACCATTGAATTGAAGGACTTTTTGTCCACGCATTTAGTCACCTTCCTTCCAGTCAATGACATATGTTTTTTTTTTGTTGGCTTGAATTAAGTTCATATCATGGAGATGGACAATTCCATTTACTGCATGTCTAACATTTGCTATGATAAATGTTTATGCTTCATTTTGAGAAGGTGCTTTGGAATTTAAAAAATAACCACACGGAAAAATCCTTTGACTTGCAGAACGTGCCATCTCCTCAGCTTTGGTGACAGTTTTCCGTGGATAAGCAGATGAGGCAACCACAATGCTTTACAGTAAAACGGAGACAAAACCTGCTGCATTCCCACATGGTCAACATGTTTGTGGATGTATACCAGTAGATGAATGGGAATGTGCAAATTATCGAGACGTGTTTGTCAATAAAGAAAAGTATTTTGTTTGTATGCTCAGCTTTGTGATCTAATGATTGCTGTCCCTGGAGTTTCAATTAGCCTAAAAATCATCAATATTTGCATGAAGTTACTTCAGGCACAAGGTCGGCATTGCACAAAACAAAACGTCTGCTATCATTAGCAATGTACCACCACCATCACGGAATGCATATAACAGGCTCACAAGACACCATTTTCAGCATCATGTGCCAACAATAACCCACGTTAAACTACACATTTCCCCAAGCTTTCATCTACACTTGAAACTGTTGTGAAAGTGTGTTAAATGTAGTTCTTCATTTTTTTTTAACAGCTTGTGTGTGCATGTTGAAGAAACTGTAAATACTACGGAAAGAGTAGAAGATGGAAAAGATTACAAAAGAAAGAATACACAAAACAATTGCTAGTTAGTGATTGCAGAAAATCCTTTCTGCTAAGAACATTGTGGTCCTTCGGACGGAGATCAAAGGTACATTGGGCCGGATATTAACTTCAGAGACCAGAGAGATTCAATATCATGCGGGAAATCTATAAGCAATTTCAGTGCGAATGTCAGTGGGCTTTTTTAACTCCATCAGCTCATCATACCTCTGGGTTTGGCATCCATGGCGAGGCAGTGGGTGTGTTGTGGACCCATGTGGCATGATCCCAACTCAAGTATTTCAAGGGCCAATCCAGAGAAAGAATTTGAAGTTGGCAAGAAGTAAAAAGAGATTGTTACAGTTAATTCGGGTTGGGCAAAAACTGTGCCATGGTTCATTGACATTTTGTTTGATATGTAGCTGGGCTCATCGAGGGACATGAGTCTCCTTTAGCAGTGGGAGGAAGAATACTACTGCTGCCATAGAGGAGCAGAGTAGTACTATGCTCCTTGATTTGGTTATTTAATGGTCGAACTGGGTTAGGAAGGGTTAGTACAGTTGTATGTGCTACTGCATCTCACTGTGCGCATCGCCCACCCTCACACTCTGCGTTCTCAAACTGTGATGAGTGTTATCAGTAGCTGATATAATGGTACCTTACCTTTAATGCATTGGCCCTTTAAGACCGGGCTTGGAACCCTGGGGGACTCCGCCTCTGGCTCCGCCCCCAGGAAACGGTATATAAGATAAGGCTCACTCAGGCAGCATGTGATGAGCACACTTCTCGGCTGCTGTACAGTTCTCAGATGATTAAAGCCTTTGAATCATCTATCTTCTCTCCTGTGTCGTGATTGAGGGTATCTCACAAACCTTCGTCACCGCACCACTCTTCATACTCATTTATCTTGCAGGTTAAGCAATTCCTCACATACCCATCTATCCCTCCACACTGCCACTCAACTCTCCTAATTATCCAATATAATTTCTCTCCCTCATTATCACTTGCATTAAATGCACAACATCCATTGGGTGAACTCATGCCATTGCAGTCACTCTTAGGTCTGTTCTTTTCCTCTTTGAAGGGGAAGAGGCCAATGAACACAAGGGTGGGAGCCGGACGTTGTCCTCCACAGATTTCCCAGCTCACAGATGCAGAGGAAGAAGCATGGATATCAGTGATGTTTCAACATTCCTGACCATCAGAGATGGAAACTTCCCAGCTACCTGATGACGAAACTAAATCTCAATGACCCACATGCTATGGACCGATCAGTCATGTTGGTTTGATTCCGATAGTGAATAATAACTAGCAACATATTCTTAACTTTCCAGGAATAGTCATATCTTTATTTTATTCTCATAGAGTCTACAAGTCTGCAGCAGCCATCACGGGATTCATTGATAAGAATTCCTGAAATTAACCAATTCCTTCTGAGGGTGTGCTGTAACAAAACACTTTCAGCTACTTACACTTCAGTGGGAATGGGCAGGCAGATAGTTGAGGTTTTGCCTGGATATTCACAAGTGAGCAGGAACAGATGGTGGCAGCAGGAACCATGCCGAAGAGTCTGTTTCGGAAAGCGTAACCCACTCTTCTCAGGTTCCGCACCTTAGGGGGCAATGGATGAAAAGCAGAATCATTGGGCAGCAGTAGAGAACATGCATTGCACTGACGGTACTTCCAATCGCACTTGCCATGACCAGAAAGGGAATGGAGGCGTCTACCTCAAGCATTGTTCCTGGGGTAGAGTGGTCAGCTCCTTGGACCATCAACTGCTGCCATCAAATGCCTTGACCATGGCCATGCACAGTCTGAATGCCACCATGCCGACTTTAAATAGTATTGCAGGTAACCTTTAGCTTCGATGTGCCACACAGATCTGCTTTCCAGTAAAATGGCAGCAGTGAAACGTGCGTCGGACATGAGAGGGGTGATGGCAGAAGGGAAATGGAGACCCCACCCGAGGTGCTTTCACTTCTCACCCAAAGCCCATCACTCAGCCAGTACTGCACACACACTGCCTCGTCTCTCCATGGATGCCAGTTGAGCTGCCTTTAGCAATGCCCTCACAAGCCCCAATGCCAAGATCATCTGAGTAGTCAAAGCTGGGATCCGAGCAGCCTGCCTCTGCTTCTCCTGAATCCACAATGTGTACAATGTGGAAGCAGAAAGACAAAGAAGAAAGCACATGGTATGCACATGGGTGTCTGAGATAATGCTCCAGTGTGAACTTTCCACAGTTTTGTTCAATCACATCAGTTTTATCCTGTTCCAGCACTTTCTCATGTTGTCCAGTCTTGAAAGACCCAATGCTGTTGGCCTGTAATTACATCTTCAATTTGAATCACTAGTTAAGTGTTTGTGCTTTGTTTAATTTATTTATTTAATAACTGGAACCCCACAAAGCCAAGCGAAAGCTTCCCCATTTGGTGAATTTAAGGTGATTAGTCTGGCACTTAGTCGCCTCAGTAATTTGCAGCATTGTTTGTGTCTCTCCACAAGTGTACAAAGGGTTTTAATTTGACGGTCCTGTGGTGGAGCCCTTTCCTTGGATTGCCACCTTGCTGTGGTGGAGAGGCTTGAATGTTCCATTGACCCCGAGAGCAATGCCGGCAGGAGTCTTAAACTCCGGTATGGGTCACTCATGACAGTAAGATCGGAGGGGAGGAACCAGACACAGTACAATCCAAAATAGTCCTCACCGGCGGATCAGGTGGAAGATACTTGAATGGTATCAATGGATGCGATGGCGGATGAAGGCTGCAGCAGTAGGAAGATCCCCAATCATCGAGGTTCCCTTGCCTCTGGAACTGAGCCTACCCTCTGTCAAGGACCATGTGTCTGCTGATGTGCAACGACACAACCACATTAAAAAATGTCCCACACCAGGCATCTACCTAGAGGAAACCAGCACAGCCAGTGGTGGAGGCTGGTGGTGCAGAGGCCTTGGCCTGCTTCAATATGTTTCGCAAGAACCACTCGAACCAGCTTTGTTAATCAAGGCTCTTCAACACTTTCCCAATGTGTATGGGTTATCACACAATCCTGATTTTTCCCCTTTATTCTTACATGGGATGCGGGCATCACAGCGTTTGTTGCCCATCCCTACTTGCCCTTGAACTGAGTAACTTGCTCGGCCATTTCAGAGGACAGTTAAGAGTCAACCACATTGTTGTGGGCCTGGAGTCACAAGTAGCCTAGATCAAGTGAGGGTGGTAGACTTCCTTTCCTGAAGGATATTCGTGAACCAGTTGGGTTTTTACCGATTTTTACAACAATCAATGATAGTTTCATGGTCCCCATTACTGAGAGTCATTTTATATTCCAGATTTTATTATTGAATATAAATTTCACTAGCTGCTGTGGTGGGATGTGAACCTGTATCCCCAGAACGTTAGCCTGAACCTCTAGATTACGGGTTCAGTGGCATTAACACGACAACACCATCTTCCCCAACCCCTGCCAACTGTCTACTTCCCTTCTCCTTTTCTTTCAAATCCTCAAATTTTATGGCATGAACAATTTCTTCCTGTGCCCAAGCCATCTGTACATCCCAACACTCCAAGGCTTCTTTGACAGCACCTTCCAAAACCCACAACCTCTACCACAAAGAAGGACAAAGGGGCGGCATGGTAGCACAGTGGGTAGCACTGTTGCTTCGCAGCTCCACGGTCCCAGTTTCGATTCCCGGCTTGGGTCACTGTCTGTGCAAAGCCTGCACGTTCTCCTCGTGTCTGTGTGGGTTTCCTCCGGTTGCTCCAGTTTCCTCCCACAGTCCAAAGATGTGCAGGTCACAATGATTGACCATACTAAATTGCCCTGAGTGTCCAAAAAAGGTTAGGCGGGGTTACTGGGGATGCGGTGTCAGTATGGGCGTAGGTGGGGTGCTCTTTCCAAGGGCCGGTGCAGCCTCGATGGACCAAATGGCCTCCTTCTGCATTGTAAATTCAATGGTTCTACGACAAAGGAAGCAGACGCACAGGACATCATCACTTCGGAGTCCTCTTTTAAATCACTGACCATCTTGACTTGGACATATAGAGCTGTTCCTTCCATCATCGCTGGACTAAAACCTTGGAACTCCCCACCTAACGGTCACCATATATACCTCAGTGGTTCAAGAAAGTATCCCACCCCCACCTTCTCCAGGGTAACTATGAATGGACGATAAATGCTGGCTGTGCCAGCAATGCCCACTTCCAGGGAATTCATTTTTAAAAAGTCGACCTAATACTGAGCTCTGGGAATATTGCTTTCAACTGATAACAAACAACATAATACCCAGTTACTCGAACTTTTGTTTCCTATCAGTCAGCCATCTTTGTACACATGCTGCTAATGTTTCCCCTGAATTGTACACCGGAATAGTTGTAAATAAAAGCCACTGTCAGACACCTAATGGAATGTTTCCTGAAAATCCTTGTTCATTACATCTACTGCCTTCCTTTTATATAATCAGTCAGTTCTTCTAAAGCCCCTATTAATTTTGCCAATCACGGCATTCCTTTCACAAATCTGTGTCTGCCCGACTGAGATTAACCAACACATTTCTAATGGTTGACTAAATTTAACTTAAATCATAGATTTTAAAGGATGGAAAGTTGCAGGAAGCAACATACTGATATGTGCTTCCATCAGATGTGTTTCCCTTCTGGGAAAACAGTTTCATAAAATGGAACATTAATCTCCAATTAATCTTCAACTGACCATTGAGGTAATGTTAAGCATCTAATCTATGCACTGCTGTGGCAATCTCATTAAAACATACGGCAGATGTTGAAAATCTGAAATAAGAACAAAGGTTGCTGGAAATGCTCAGCATGTCAGAGTTGTTGCTTCCCTCTCTACAGACGCTGCCTCACCTGTTGTGTGTCTTTAGTTTCTGTTTTTGTTGCATTGATCCAAGCATTTCAGGGGCTTTTACATTTGATATCTTCCTTGGCTTCCCTATCTCTTGCACGGAGTAAACACACTTTGTGACCTGACTTTGCAGCTGAGGAATGTTGGATGAGCTCATTACTTATGACCTATAGCAAGGCAAAATCAAACTAGTTCCTCACTTTTTAATTCCTTTTTTTGAGCGGTAATCATGAATGAATCGTTTTTGCACAATTCCCACCGACATTATGACAGCTTTGACGAAAGACTGCTTTCTTACTAAAATTACCAAGGACTGAAATGTCGGGCCTTATATTACTTATGTGATGAATTATGTTCATTTGCTGTATGCTTCCATTAGGTTGGCTAAATGTGTACAGAGAGTTTAAATGCTGCACTGACATAGATTGTATTACTTAAATGATGAACTATGCTCATTTGGTGTAAATTTCCATTAGTTTGATCAGAGAAATTCAATCAAGCGCGCTTGTTGTTATAAAAAAGCTGTATTTGTTTTGGAATATTATCATTTCCTCCCTAATAAAACCCTCCAAGGAAAAGATCATTTTAATAATAGGCAAAGATTTGTTTATGATTTTCCGAGCGAAGTAATCTGAGGCACTTTCACAGTTACATTATTTCATAATCTACCAACAATGGAGGATTGATGTGATTGGCTTTTACAGATATTGTTGTAACTCTTCATAGATGAAAACACACCTTTAATTACTTTATTCACTAATGCCATAAATGCATACCTTTAAAAAAAGCCAATGATCCAGATATACAGCAAACCCATTTATTTTTATTGAAGATATTGGACTTGATTTATTCCTCTGCAGTCACAGATATATATTCAAGCCCCAAGCATGTACAGGAGCACTTGATGTGCGCCTGCCTCTGTACAAATACTGTATCCGATAGTGACCCACTCCAATAGTAATAATAAATGTCATTTCTCTGTCTTGCCATTCATGGCCAGCAAAGCAGGCAGACAATGATGACTGACAATGATTTCCCGCGTGATCTGGCTGCCGTTGGGCCCAGCTGTGTGCAAAAATGGCTGCGCTATTTCCAAACAAATGAGCAATCTCTGCACATCAAAGAGCTGCTTGTGAAGTAAAAAGGGTGATACCTGCAGCAGGTAATCCATCCTCCAATTCAATGTTTAGTTTGCCTACAGTTTGTGTCAAGTGCATGCACGGTTTTTAAATATGTCAACGTCCGTACTTTTAGAAATTTGCCCGAGGTGCTTGTTGGCGGATCAACACATTGGCCTGGAAATTAGGGAGTGCTGTTTGCCTCAGGATCAATTCGTCTTGTAGCAGGGACCTCAAGGAGCTGTTTGGCGTCTTATTATCTCCACCACTGAAGGTGACCGGAGGAAATGTTTTCGCTGCCATTAGTTTTTTTTGTCTGCAAACAATATATCTCAAAGAAATAATGGACAAGTTCAACAAAACTTTAGTACGCAAAATAGGTTATGGCTCAAGAAAGAATTGAATAGTTTTTGGCAAAGATACTGATGCAGCTCCTGATCCTGGAATTTTTTAAAGGATCTGTTACCATTTGGATTCAGGACATAATGGCTCTTTTAAAAAATATTTCTGGACTGTTTTATTTAGAATGTTGTTGATTGTTTTGGATTCTTATGGATTGCCTCAGCTGCTGTGATAGAATTTGTTACTGCTGTCAAAATGTGAGCAGAGTTTTTAGAGCAGGTTTTTGGATGTGGATTGGCTTAAAACCCCCTCAAGGGAGATAGAAGCTCTGAATGAAAAGGTTCCTTTTTTCAAGTTTTGTAGCTACAGAGCATTAACGAGGTTGGCAAAAGCCTAAAAGGAAAGCTGCGTAATTGTAATAATGTCGAGTGAACACTACATGGTGGAGGTATCTGCTCTACTGAGTGGCCTCTTCACTTACTCGCATATGCAAAGGATCTAATATCGGCTTTAGGCATGAGTAACGGTTGCCTTTTTCTTGGCTTTACCAAATATAGTGAGCGGTGCACTTTATGCCGGCTATTGTGTGGACTTGGGTGAATACAGAGTGAGGTGTTGCATGGCCATGGTGTTATTCCATGTCACGTTACTCAACGGCAGCTAGGGTGAAGGCTAAGATGTGCTGCTGTAATTGTTTGAGGGAATGGGAAAACAAATCAATCAGAGTCCAATATTCCTAATTATTACCTAGTGACCATTTTCCCTTGATTTTTGCACTTACAACAGGTAATTTTCCAATTCTCTGCTCCTAATGAACAGTTACACATAGAACAGTGCTTATTATGAAACAAGCAGATGAGGCATAGGTTCCATTAAGTCGGGTGCAAAGCAGGAAAATGACACTTAAGTAGAAGGGGAGTTATCCCCGGTGTCCTGACCAATTTTTATCCTTCAATCACAATCATATAAGTCGACTTGACGAGAGAACTTCAGAACGAGCTTTTTTGTGGCATCTTTCCAGCTATCAGACTACCTCAAAGCATGTCACAGTCTACCAGTTACTTTTGAAAAATAGCCACTTTTGTTTATTTGTAGGTGACCACAGGCCAAATCAAGCACAGCAAGGACCCACAAACAGCATTGGGAGAAATGACCAAGTAACCAAGGTTTGATGGCATTGGTTAGAGAATAAACGGTGGGGAAGGCACCAGGAGGATTGTAATATTCTTCTTCAAATTGTGCCATTGGACCTATGACACAAATCAGAGCAGGCAGTCAGGTTCTGAGATGACTACTCATGTAAATGACACTTTTGGCAATGTAGCACTTCCTCGGTATGCAATAAGATATCATGGAGTGATGTTTGATCCCACAATCTCCTAACTGTTGTGTGTGTTAAAATGGTA
This sequence comes from Scyliorhinus canicula, assembly GCF_902713615.1. Classification (NCBI taxonomy): domain Eukaryota; kingdom Metazoa; phylum Chordata; class Chondrichthyes; order Carcharhiniformes; family Scyliorhinidae; genus Scyliorhinus; species Scyliorhinus canicula. Next base: position 114,437,060 of record NC_052156.1, on the reverse strand, counting down.
TGAAAGATATCAACCTCACATAAGGGATTGTGCAAACATGTTGTGGGTACATTTATTAATTCTAGGCACATGTGAACAGACATACATGCACAGAAAGCTTGGAAACATCTGGGCTATGTGTCTGTGTTTCTGCTCCAGGCCGAATTGAAATCGAGGATGGGTCACATGACACACTTTCCTTAAAGTGATGGCATGCTGCAAACCCCTTAAAGGCATACTTCAACAATTTAGAGGTGGGAGTTCTACCCCTGAGGGAAAAGGTGCACAAATTGTGAAATGGAATCACGTGCAAAGACAAGGAGAACCATTCAGGAATGCGGGCAGGGTAGTGCCAGTCTCCCCACCCTTATTTGTGCATCTGATTGGACATTTCAAACTAGGTTACAGCAAGTTTCCAAAGACAATTGGGGGCAGCACGGTAGCATGGTGGTTAGCATAAATGCTTCACAGCTCCAGGGTCCCAGGTTCGATTCCCAGCTGGGTCACTGTCTGTGCGGAGTCTGCACGTCCTCCCCGTGTGTACGTGGGTTTCCTCCGGGTGCTCCGGTTTCCTCCCACAGTCCAAAGATGTGCGGGTTAGGTGGATTGGCCATGCTAAATTGCCCATAGTGTCCTAAAAAGTAAGGTTAAGGGGGGGGGGGGGTTGTTGGGTTATGGGTATAGAGTGGCTACGTGGGTTTGAGTGGGGTGATCATTGCTCGGCACAACATCGAGGGCCGAAGGGCCTGTTCTGTGCTGTACTGTTCTATGTTCTAATGGATGGGATTCCCCATTAGCCAACAGCAAAATCGGGAAAGACGATTGGGCAGAAAATTGGTCCAGACGCCGAAATCACGACGGGCGATGATTTGACACCAAATCGCAATGCTCCAGCACCTCGACAACAGCATCAATGCATTCGGGAACGCATGACTAGTAGACACAGTTTGCATACCATTAACGGGCCCAACTCGGTATTCTCCTGGGCCGCTACGATGCTCCGCCTCGGATGGGCCGAGTTCCCGACGACGTGGTCCACTTGTACTTTTAAAAATCGTGGAACTAGCATGGCGGCTGCTGAGAGAGAAAGAGCATACGGAAGGTGTCCACCATCAACATAGTTTGCTGACAGCAGTGCCACTGGCTGGGGGGCTTCTGCCAGAGAGTAGTGGCGGAGTGGCCAGGATGTGGGCTGTGGGGTCAGGGTGAACGGGCTGGGAACGCCATTGCTGCAGCCGGCAGCGCAGCCATGCAGCTGCGTACACCGCTAACAGCCCACTTTGAACTTAATGCCACAGGTCGTATATGTGTCCCCCAGGGCACACCCCTGGGTGCCCTCTGGCCCCAGCCGACCCATCAGCTGTATGGGCATGCTCCAGCACAACCAGTGCCATCTTGTTGCCTGGGATAAATGTGTGTGGGGATTGTAATGTGTATATAGGGCTGCAGCTTGTCAGCCTCCCGAGTGTCAATCACTGACCCGGCAAATCCCGCACCGTTTTTCATTGGAATCGATTGTGTTTCATGCGGCACCAGTGCTAGCCCCTCTATGGTGGCGGAATCGGTCCAGGTGTGGCACTGATTTTTCAGTAGTAAAAGTCCACGGATTCTGCGTTGGCGTCAGCACATAGGGCTGGATTCTCCAATTCTGCGGCTTTGTCTGGAGGAAGCATTTGGTCTTAGAACCAAAACGTCGGCGGTGCCCCCGTACCAATATTCCGCCCGGTGGGGGCGAGCAGCTGTGCCACGTAAAGCCCCCGGCAGATACGGATGGGGAATGGCCGAGTCCGTGGCTACGCAAGCGAACGGCAGCGACCTGCAGCGGCCCGCGCAGTACAACATGGCGCCGGCAGCGCGTGGATCCGGCCTGCCAAATAGTGTCCACCTGTAATCCCCCAACAGTCCCCCAGCCCCTGCCAAAGCTCCCTGGCTAGCGGAAAGGCTCTCCCCCACCCCCTCCCCCCCCCCCCCCAACGTCCCAACTGTGGCGGCGCTGTACACAGTCCACAGCCACCACACAAGGTCCCCGAAAACGGAGGGGACACAAGACTGATTCTGTCAGGAAGTTGGCCCATCGGGGGCAGAGCATCGGGGGAGGGACTCAGGTGACATCCTGAGACCGTCCCAACAGCTGGTACTCAGCGATTACGCTGTTTTTTGAAGGGGCAGAGGCGCCGTCCCCCGATTTCAGTGTAAAAACGGATTCTCCGGCCAATCGCCGAACGTGATATCGCCATCGGCAATCAGAGAATCCCGTCCTTCGTCTCAGAAACGGAGAATCCCACCCAATGATTTCCCCCTCAACTTGTGTGAAGCTTCTTTTGAGGGGAGCCATTGAGAAGTTCATCACGCGAGCTACCCTTCCACTAATTGAATGAGTAATAGAGTCAACCAAAAGTGGAGGAAAATAAAAGAAGGTGCCAATGGATTTATTTTTGAAATGTGAATGAAGTCTGAATATATTATGCTTGTTTTAAAATATGTGAGTTGACAGTTTAAGATGTGATGGAGAGTCCAATGGGACTTCCTTGTGCATTTGAGTGATAATAGATTCATTGTTAACAATGAGTAGATCTGAACTGATTTCTTTTTTTACTCTTTGATGCTTTTAATCATTCTGTATTACAGCTAAATTATCTCTCGGCTAGAAAAAATTATGGTGAGTGGGAAAACTGACTGAACAGAAGTCCCCTTTCATCTCACTTAAGTGTCTTGCCTAATAGGTCAACTAAGGAACTCTCTTTAACAGGGTTGTTTCTGTAATGGACTGTCCTGTTCTCCTGGTAGCATGCAACTAACAATCAAGGCACATTGAGGTTCCTCCTACTCATTAGTAGCTAACAGCGACCGTATTAGCCATTAGGAAATAATTATTTCAAAAGCAACTGCCAGATAATTAGCCGGTAGCAAATAATTACTCACCAACTCATTTACATGTTAAATCATTTTGAAATTGACTACAAATTAATAACTAATTAGTCACAGTCATTAATGTTTTTTGAAGGGTAATCCTGAACTGCATAATGAAATTTTGTGTGGTGATTAGAAAAGGGCTGGGAATAGGGGCATTTTTAAAAAGCCGGCCTCGTCTGCCTTGGGATGTTGGTGATTCATTAACAGTTCTGCGAGGATCAAGCATGCACTTCATTCTCTTTTGGCCAAGGTTGAATCTGACCTCAGTTTAAAATGTCTGTCATTGCTGACACTTTGGCTTGAATTTTCCCCTTGGCATTGGGCAAGAGGAGTTGGGCCAGTTTTCAGGGCGGAAACTGATTCAGGTCAGGATATTAACGTGGGCATGGAGACAGGTTCCCTGTTGCATTAATGGTGGCAAACAGCCTTTCAAAGCTGGACGGCCTATCAGGCAGCTGCAATCCAAGGTGAGATCCTGGGCGGGTGGGCCGGGGGGGGGGGGGGGGGGGGGGGGCTGGGGCAATTTCAACAAGAAGATTTCCCCTCAAACACTTTTTTAAATATTTTAAAACAAAAATTACAAAAATCAGTCAGCAGTCAGATCACCACTCGGGCTATGAAGTGCTCCTCCACAGGTGGCCCTTAGTTGAACCTCCAACCAAGTAGGCAGGGAGGGCCGTCAGGTCTGCTGGGAGAGCTGGCACCCCAGCCTTCCACTGAGCGCCTGCCTCGAGGTGCTTTATATGTCTTCTATTGTGTCGGGGACCTGGAGGCTCACAGTTGGCCTCGTTAAAACCTGCTCAGCAAGGATCTTTAATAAGCATAATACCTGCCGGCCTTGCAAGGGACAGGCAGCCTTTCCATTCCTCAACCCCAAGTCAGCCAAAGTGGCTGAAGTCGGGAAGGGGGTTGTGAAACTGGCATTGCTGGCTGGCCTGCCTTGAGTCCCAAAATTGCAGCTCTCTCTTTCACTCAAACACAGCAAGCATTGTGTGCATCCTTTGCACGGAGGCCTAGCATCTGATCTCACTTTGATGGGTTTTCTCTCCCACTTCCGCACAGCCTTGGGTCTGACACATATTCACCTCATTTAGATTAGATCCCCTATAAGGTTACTCAGCTTGTCCTCAGTTCAAATTGACTTCACGTAGATCAACTGTCCAGACATTCCTTTAAGTATTCAGCACCAGACTGCGACCTTGTTTGAAGTAGTCCCTGTTCAATTTTCAGTCTCCTTGAGGATCAAAGTCAATAGATTTGATTTACAACTTGCCCTGCATTAAGGATCGGCACAATGGAAATGAAAATCGATAGCTGATCTGAAATACAAGCCTGGGTTTGCACTACCGAGGCAGGTAACTGGAGTTAGGAAATTTCCCAAGTTCCCAGCCCGATCAGTAGAAAAGTATCCATCGGTCACAATCTTTGCTCAGGGCGGGGTGAGTATGGGATGAGATCAGGCTCACTGACCTTGGATGTAGAGCGTTGACAATCACAGGGAGAGCCAAGGCAGGTTGGCTGGAAGGCCCGTTATGATTCTCTGGGTCTTAGTACGGGTTGTATTGAAGGCTGCTAAGCCCTCTAGCTCTTCCCCTCACACCCCATCACCTCACCACCCACTCCCCATGCCACCTCCATGGTCTACATGCCAGCTCTGGCCCCAAGCCCAGCCCCCTCACCCCCATGACTCCTCATGTCCTCCATGCCAACTCATAACTCTTCTATGCCCATTCTTGCAGCATACACTGTGTACAGAACCAACGAGCAATATAGTAACAATGGCAAGTGTGGAACTGCTCAGAGAATAAAAATAATGCGCACATTCACACATCTTTTTAAAAGCAAATTGCTGTTCCTACAACCCTATAAAATTGTTAATCAGAACATTAAATTGTCAATAACAGGCTTTAAGCCCTTCAAACCGCTAAGGGTGGAATCTGACCAAATTTTTTCAATTGTCAGTTCTGGTGAGAGAACCGGTGAGAATCCCGTTGACGCAAATGGCAGGAAAATGCATTGAATATTGAGCCTCATTAACAATATTTTTCCCCCAAGTGATTCATGCCACCCTCTGGCGGCTTGCCTCTAAATTTGCTTGTCCCTGGAAAACTTAATCTCTGCAATTAGTGTTGCACTCCTTTTAGACACCTCCCCAGCACATGTCCCAAGCCCAGTCAGGGAGATGGTTTCCAGGAAAACAGCACCCAAGATTGCCAGAGGGAGCCCACGCAAAACTCCTGGATGGTGTAGAGCAGAGATGTGACATCCCCTACCCACGTTCCCACAGACGTCCAGCAACCAAGATCACCACCCCCGCCTGGGAGGCAGTGGCCGCAATACTGAGTGCCAGCCTGCTGCATAAGAGGACAGAGTGACAATGCCAGAAGAAGAAGAATGACCATCTTCATGCAGCCAGGATAAGTATTCCTCCTGCACCCCTTCACACACCCTTCACACCTCCAAGTTCAACTCTCGCCCATAATGGGCGGGATCCAGTCTTGCAAAGTTAAGTGAGCTTAACTGCTCACTTAACCATGCCTAAACCAGATCTAACCGGCCCCTGGGATCTACGGCCTCGCCGAGGAGACCTCAGCCAGGCGTTGTAGTTCAAGTTTGATAAGCCATGTTAATGGCTGATGTCTTTGTACTGTTGCATATTGCTGTTTAATGTTTGCTCATATGCTTGTTATTGTACTGGCTCTGGTGTATTTGCTATGTTTCTGCCTGTTTTTTGTATTTTCTTCCAGTGCATGCAACTGATTCTTCTGTTCTACACGTCTCAGTGAGACCTTTTCCGGTGAGTTGGGCTGCTTGTTTTCATGCACACATACTCTGACAGGCATATACTCTTTATGCACGCACACTCTTACGCCGATATGCATGTACTACTTTCATCGCATACTTTCCCGTACATGTACTGAGCGCCCTTTCACCGATGTGGGTCTCGATGGCCGGGAGGGCGGGGAGGGACTGCCTCGGCAGCTGGTGGCGTTGTTCCTTCTCTTTTGATGTGCTCTGTACGGTTTGGTTTATGATGTGCTGGAGTTATTCCCGGCTGAATTATGCCCTTCTTGAGAAGGGTGGCCTGTTCTTTCTCTCTCTCTCTCTCTCTCTCTCCTCCGCCGTGCTCCGTGTTGGAGTGTTCAATTCTGGTGGGATGGGCTGGTGTGCCTTTCCGCTTATGTAGGTCGTGGGATAGGGGAGGGGGGGCGGTGGAGAGGTGGTAAGTGTGTTTGTTTGGTGTCCTTGTACTGTTTTCTATATTTTGATAATGTTATTGAACTAAAATACACACATGGGCTGTGGATTAAACAAACTTTCAACTGGAAGAGCCAGTGACCCAGCCACTTCTCTCTGACAGCCTGTGAGGGTCATTAGGCCTCATGAGACTGGAAAACGCTCCCTTCTTAGAGTCCCTCACTCTGCCCATTCAGCCTGGTGTCTCATGGGTCCCCACCCAAGAACCTCACACTCGCTCCTCTGCCGACCATGTGGATTCATCTGCTCCAACCCACTTTCCAGCTGCCACTCTGGAAGGGCAATCTCTCAGTGGTGATATCACCACAAGCTGAGCAAGGGGGATATGGAAAGCATTTCCTGCCTACCAGCCGCCAGACCCTTTTAAACCTCGGGTTTCACAAACCGGAACAGCTGCTTAGACGCACAAGCGACCACCCACCTCCCCCACCCCAAGATGCCGAGGCTAAACTCACTCCCCCCGCCCCATGTTGAACCCATCGGGGTTCCCCGCATCCTCTCCGCTTCCCCCTCTGCGTCTGGTATCCTAGATGGTAATGGCGACCTGAGCACTCTCTTCCGATGTCCCCTTCGAAGGCGAGGTCACCAAGTTCTCGATTTCATACAGAATGCCGATGACCGATGAATGGGAAAACCCTGGAGGGACGACTCGCCAATGATATTATAATGTATTAAAATGAGGTTCCTGGCCTTCTGTGGCAAATTTGCATGCACACCATCGGCAAAGGGCCTGGAAAATCGCAAATCACGATCTCGCTGGAGAGAATTGAGTTTTCTGAATTTTACGCCCAGGTCGCTGTTCTCACTGACAACGAATGCAGGCTGTGGTCACCCCTGTTGTTAAAAGGAAGCTGGAGATGAAGGCGCAACCCTCCTTCCCACCCGAGTCCTGAACAGGCTTAATTTCGGACTTCCCTTTGCCTCTGAACTCCTGCCACCTTGGAAATTGAGACTGGGCGAGAAACCACCTTTTAAGTGTTCGATGAATGACCCTCTTATGAACTGATCTCCCCACACATCTTCTCTACTGAGTAGTACCACAGTGGGCAGCACGGTAGCATGGTGGTTAGCATAAATGCTTCACAGCTCCAGGGTCCCAGGTTCAGTTCCCGGCTGGGTCACTGTCTGTGTGGAGTCTGCACGTCCTCCCCGTGTGTGCGTGGGTTTCCTCCGGGTGCTCCGGTTTCCTCCCACAGTCCAAAGATGTGCGGGTTAGGTAGATTGGCCATGCTAAATTGCCCGTAGTGTCCTAAAAAGTAAGGTTAAGGTTGGGTTACGGGTACAGGGTGGATACGTGGGTTTGAGTAGGGTGATCATTGCTCGGCACAACATCGAGGGCCGAAGGGCCTGTTCTGTGCTGTACTGTTCTATGTTCTATGTTGTATGTATGCTTCACCCGATGTCTGTGTCTATGTCCTTTGTTTTTTTCATGTATAGAATGATATGTCTGGACTGAATGCAGCACGGTAGCATAGTGGTTAGCATAAATGCTTCACAGCGCCAGGGTCCCAGGTTCGATTCCCGGCTGGGTCACTGTCTGTGCGGAGTCTGCACGTCCTCCCCGTGTGTGCGTGGGTTTCCTCCGGGTGCTCCGGTTTCCTCCCACAGTCCAAAGATGTGCGGGTTAGGTGGATTGGCCATGCTAAATTGCCCGTAGAGTCCTAAAAAAAAGTAAGGTAAAGGGGTTGTTGGGTTACGGGTATAGGGTGGATACGTGGGTTTGAGTAGGGTGATCATGGCTCGGCACAACATCGAGGGCCGAAGGGCCTGTTCTGTGCTGTACTGTTCTATGTCTAATACTTTTCACTGTACCTCGGTACACATGACAAAATCCAATAATACAGCATCTACTAATTGCATGTCATCTTTGTGTTGTAGAAGTTTAAGCATAATACTATTCTGGTTCACTGAGCTGCAGTGTTGTTCACACTGTAGTCTATGAACCACTTAGGGTACCTACAAAACCCGGCAATTCGGCTGTGAAGGCCTCGGCAACTACATTCCATTTCTGTTCATGCTTCTTTTGAGCTGGCTTGTGTTTTCCAAATTGTCTGGGCCCGGAGGTTTGGAATGCACTGTCATTAGTGCTGTCCTCATTGTTCAACAAACCCTTAATGAGACGTCCAAGATCTCCTATTGTCAGCAAGTTGAGTTACATGCAATATTAATGGCAACAGGGGTTTAAAATTCATAAGTGGCCACAGGTGCTATGGTACACACCTCTATAACCAACAAAGAACAGGGGTTTAGAGTATCCAACATACGAGTAACCAGTCACAATTATGTTTCTATGTACATTTCAAAATGTAGCCACATATATTAGGCACCAAAAAAGGAATTATTTCCACAGAGATTTTTAATTCAATCTATGAAAGTATTTATCTTTCTGCTTACATTCACCAGCAAACATGATAATTATTTAGTGCTTGGATGATAAACAATTGGTGGTCATTTCCCTTTGTGATACTGTTCAGTTTGGCACCATTTTGTTTCAACAAACATTTGTGTATAGATTTTGGGTCCCTTCATGTGTGACTGCTTTGTTCCCACTCGGTGACATTTTCCATATGAATACCATTCACTTTAATCGTCCATTGGTTAAAGAAAAGTGTTCGTTTTTTAATTAAATATACTTTCGTGCAAGACAGATGCATTTCAAAAGCTGTAGTTAAAACTGAATGGGGAGAGATTGGGGTCATGAGCCAGCTGACTGTGATTCAACTCAACACATTATTAATGTTGTCACCTTTAGTCAGCAATTAATTACTAATTGTATGCCCATATGTCTTAAGAATATATATTTTTTTTAAATGTTTGGAAAGGCACCAAACAGTAATATTCTAAAGAATGAAAACCAATTCTGTGACATTTTTAAACTAATAAGAAAACATTTTCCATCTATTTTGATATAATCTTCCTCCAGTACCTTCCCCAAATATCCTACTCCAATGACTATCAAAAGTTAGGAGGCAATGATAAGCAATGTGAAAACTGTTCCTATCCTAATCATGACTTCCCTTTTCCTGTAGAATCCCTACAGTGCAGAAGGAGGCCATTTGGTCCATTATGTCTACACCAACCCTCCAAAAGGGCAGTCCATCCAAACCCACTCACCCACCCTATCCCAATAACCCCTTAACCTAAGCTGCACATCTTTGGATTGTGGGAGGAAACTGAAGCACCCGGAGGAAACCCACACAAGGGGAGAACATGCAAACTCCACACAGACAGTTACCCAAAGCTGGAATTGAACCAGGGTCTCTGGCGCTGTGAGGCAGCAGTGCTAACCACTGTGCCTCCGTGCCACCCTTGATGTAAAGTTATTTGACCATGGATGGCGACACTCTGGTCACAGTAGAGCTTGTATTTTCCAGTTCAGTAATGATAAGCAATGTGAAGTGGGCATGTGCCGGAAAGCGTGAAATAGGCTTTTAGTGAATCGCAGCTGGTTTTTCAACTTGGCCGATCGTCACTGAGGTTTGCAGAATGATTGTTTCAAATTCTTCTTGGAGGCTCTGTTCCCAACATGACTGTCACTATTACTTTGTTTGAAACTCAAAGCCTTGAAAAAAATGTTCCAGATCCAATGGAAAACAAAAAACGGCATGGTGAAGTCTCGCCTGCCGATTGGCTGTAAGCCCGTTCTGTATTGCTGCCGTAAGCCACTTTCACCCAGAAGGAGAAAACAAGCTGGTGCCTCAACCTAGAGCAGGGAAGGAATCTGAACCATTCTGGCGTTAATGTCTCATTGGGTTCTGGATTTATCGCAGAGGCTGTTTCGAAGAACTGTTTAATGTTAGTTCTTTAAAGAAGACATTTCTAAGCACCTTATTCCAAGCACTTCAGATGCAATGAATTACTTTGGAGGTGCAGTGACTGTAATTATTAGGTGAACATGGTGGCAAAATGTGTACACAGCAAGGTCCTATAAATGAGTGAACGGTCAGACAATCCTGTTGCTATTAAATGAGGGCAGAATCTTGGCGCTAAAATCTGTTACGTCGACTTAAATAATCAGATAGGGCCTGAGTTTAATGCCTTATCTAAAAAAAACAGACCCTCCCACAATGCAATACAGGCCTCGGTTCTGTCCTAAAAAATTCATTGTGGGATTTGAACCCATGACCTTATGATGGAAAAGTAAGAATGCTACCAACTGAGGCAAGCTGTCACTGCAATAAGTATTGTAATGAGATTAACAACATAAAATGCAGTTTATTCACCTATGAAATTCAATAAGTATTTAACTAAATCATTTTTTTATCACTTCCTTCTTCAGGGTCATTTAAAAAAATCTATTTCATGCCAGTTGGCCTTTAACATTTCATAAGCATGAAATAAGCTCAGGCTTGCTCACTCTCCGTGGTACAGGCCTTCCTGAAATTTCTTTCACAAATGACGTATTTCTATCCGCCGTGTCCTGCTCGCAACATATCCTTATGGAAAGGGATTTGATTGTGTCAGTTAATATGTACCATACCGTTTACCTTTGACCTTGTCCACAACCTGACCAAAATTCAGTACTGAGGTATCAACAACTCAGGGCTACACATACAGGTGTGGATATCTGCTCCTTGGTGCAGTAGTGACAGTGGTTCCAACCTACTGCAGCCAGTGAGAAGAAAGAAAAGCTATGCAGTTCTCACTCCTGGTGTCAACCTCGTGACATCTGCGGGAAATGAAGAGCTTATATTTATATAGCACCTTTCATGACCACAGAAAGGCCCAAAGTCCTTTATGCCCCATGCAATATTGCAGCCAATTTGCACACAGGAAGGTCCCACTAACTGCAATGTGGTAGCCACCAGATTGTCTGCTTTTAGCCATGTTGGGTTGTGGGGTAAGTATTGGCCAGTTCACCTCATTTGGCTGGACACTTGGTTTGTGATGCAGAACACTACCAATAGCACGGGTTCAATTTCAATACCGCTGAGGTTATTCATGAAGGCCCAGCTTTCTCAACCTTGCCCCTTGCCTTGAGGTGTGGTGATTGCCAGGTTAAATCACTGCCTCTACCCATTCAAGGGGAAAGCAGCCTATGGTCATCTGGGAGTATGGTGACTGGACTTTACTTGCCTATTGTCCAGAACACCAAGGAGAAGGCCCTGGATCTTTGAGATAATGCAATGGGATATTTTAAATCCACCTGAGATATTTGATAGGACCGCAATTTAACATTTCCAACAATGCTGCATTCCTTCACTGGCATTTTAGCTTAGAGTTATGACTGGTGGCGAGAAAGCTCCTCCTGGTCACTTGCTTTCCCTGCACGCCTGGAGTCTCACACCCTCCGCACATTGCCCTCGAGTGGGGTGTGTTGGGGAAAGACACCATAGTCCACCTCCTTCTAGAATATGCCTTTGCAAGGGAGATCAGGAAAGAAATACAATAGGCGCGATTCTCCGCACTCACGCCGGTTCGGAGAATAGCGGGCCGCGCAAATTTTCACGGCGACGCAGGTCCAACGCCCTCCCGCTATTCTCCGAACCCCGCACAAACTACACGTCGGGATTCCCGGCAAAGGCCTTGAATGCGCCCCTGACACGACCAGAATCGCTGCTTATTGGCCCCCCGCTATTCTCCGGCCCGGATGGGCCGAAGTCCCGACGTCATCACGCCATGTTTTCACGCCGGCCAACACACCTGCTTTTCAAGTTCATCAACCAGTCGTGCTGACTGACGAGAGCTTCGAGGAGGTGAGCGCACCGCTCAGCGCACAGCTCAGCGCACTGCTGGAGTCTGGCCACAACGGGGAAGGCATCCCCGAGAACGGGAGGGGGGTCCAGAGCGGGGGGGAGTGGGGGAGACTGAGGGGGGAGTGGGGGAGATGGAGGGCGAAGTGGGGGAGATGGAGGGGGGAGTGGGGGAGACTGAGGGGGGAGTGTGGGAGATAGAGGGGGGAGTGGGGGAGACTGAGGGGGGAGTGTGGGAGACGGAAGGGGGAGTGTGGGAGATGGAGGAGGGAGACTGAGGGGGGAGTGGGGAGAGGGGGAGACTGAGGGGGGAGTGGGGGAGACTGAGGGGGGAGTGTGGGAGACGGAGGGGGGAGTGGGGGAGACTGAGGGGGGAGTGGGGGAGACTGAGGGGTGGAGTGAGGGAGATGGAGGGGGGAGTGTGGGAGATGGAGGGGGGAGTGGGGGAGACGGAGGGGGGAGTGTGGAAGACGGAGGGGGGGAGTGTGGGAGACGGAGGGGGGAGTGTGGAAGACGGAGGGGGAGACTGAGGGGGGAGTGGGGAGATGGAGGGGGGAGTAAGGGAGATGGAGGGGGGAGTGGGGGAGATTGAGGGGGGGAGTGGGGGAGACGGAGGGGGGAGTGGGGGAGACGGAGGGGGGGGAGTGGGGGAGACTGAGGGGGGAGTGGGGGAGACTGAGGGGGGAGTGGGGGAGACTGAGGGGGGAGAGTAGGGGTGACTGAGGGGGGAGTGTGGGAGATGGAGGGGGAGACTGAGGGGGAGTGGGGGAGATGGAGGGGGAGTGGGGGAGATGGAGGGGGAGTGGGGGAGATGGAGGGGGGAGTAGGTGTGACTGAGGGGGGGAGTGTGGGTGATGGAGGGGGGAGTGTGGGAGACGGAGGGGGAGACTGAGGGGGGAGTGGGGGAGATGGAGGGGGAGTGGGGAGATGGAGGGAGAGTGGGGGGAGACTGGGGGGAGATGGAGGGGGGAGTGGGGGAGATGGAGGGGGAGTGGTGGAGACTGAGGGGGGAGTCGGGGAGATGGAGGGGGGAGTAGGGGTGACTGAGGGGGGAGTGGGGGAGATGGAGGGGGGAGTGTGGGAGACGGAGGGGGAGACTGAGGGGGGGTGGGGGACACGGAGGGGGAGTGGGGGAGACTGAGGGGGGAGTGGGGGAGACTGAGGGGGGAGTGGGGGAGATGGAGGGGGGA